>NC_056524.1:204399928-204413493 GCF_019175285.1 Sceloporus undulatus
TCTCCCCGTTCTAGGATTATACTGGAGAAACCGGGGGGGGGGGGGGGGGGGGGGAGAGAGGCGAGTTCTGGATGCAGCAAATCCATATTCTGTCCTAGTATGTCTCCTTTTCCCCCTTTCCCACCACCAAAACGGCAAGGCCTTTTACAGAAGTAGTCAAAAAATATCCATTAACATAAGAAAAACTGCCAAGGAGCAGACACATTTTACTTTCTGTTTTACAGTATTAACTGCAAATTCTGAACAGTTATCTTGACTGCCTCCCCCCCCCCCCCCGCCCCAGCCTTTTTCAATTTAGGTCCAAATGTTCTCCAATATTTAAAGTACAAATTGTAGAAACTGAGAACATGATCAATTTTATTTTGTTTTTTCTAATCTAAATGAATTCTATAATAAATAATAATAAATAATAAAAGTTTTATTTTTATACCGCCCTTCTTCAAAAATCAGGGCGGTGTACAGCAGAGTTAACAATACAAAATGGTTACAAACAAGTGCAATGTACAAAAACCAATGAAAACCTAAACATGTTAAAAACATTACAACCTCGTGCCAGCCTAATGCTGGCTGAGGGAAGGGGGGTGGAGGTGAGTACACATTCTGGGGGGAAGTATTCAGGGGTAGGCTTGTTTGAATAGGTAGGTTTTCAACCCCTTCTTAAATTGGGGTAGGGAGGTGGCTGCGCGGAGCTCCATGGGCAGCGAGTTCCAGAGGCTGGGGGCCGAGATCGTAAAGGCCCTCCTGGAAGTAGAAATTAACCTGGCCTCCGGAACTCTTAAAAGTTGCTGCCCCGATGATCTGAGGGTGCGGGGCGGATTATATGGGGAGAGGCGGTCCATCAGATACCCTGGGCCCAAGCCATTTAGGGCTTTATAGGTAATGACCAACACCTTGTATTGCGCCCGGAAGTGAATAGGCAGCCAGTGCAGGTCTTTAAGCACTGGAGTTATATGACTGGCCCTAGATGTATTAGTGACCAGTCGAGCTGCCATATTCTGGACTAATTGCAGCTTCCGGGTATTGTACAAGGGTTGCCCCATGTAGAGCGCATTGCAGAAATCCAAGCAAGAGGTTACCAGAGCATGTACAACAGTTTCAAGGTCCCTCCAGCCCAGGTAGGGACGCAGCTGGCGTATCCGCCGAAGCTGATAACAGGTGCTCCTGACTGTCGCATCCAGTTTTGTTTTTTTAAAAATAAAATCTACACTTACGTCACCATTTTCTTGTCTAAGAAATACTGGTCCTTTTTTGCTCCGATGACTCTGCGAAGAGAAACTTCTTCCTTATCAATCTTGAGAAAAGATATGAGCAGAGAGTTAGTGACCTGACCGGAATTAAGCACAACAATACATGCTAATGAAATTAAATGTACTTCACTTACTGGTAATCGGTTGTCTGAGTTGTCAAAAATGATTTCCACAAAAGCAGAAATAACACGAGGACCTGTGCCTTCCTAAGAAAGATAATAAACTTTATTATTACAATCCATTTATTTAAATTTACATTTTGTAAAACAGTAACTCCATGCCTGTCTTGTAAATAATTTTAACACCAAATATTCAAAACCTTACTTAAACTCTATTTTCTTTCTACGAACACTAAATTTTTTTGTATCCTTGTGAAGAAAGAAGATAACCAATCTAATACTGAATATCTACATCAATAGTGGACAAATTATAAAATGGAACTTCCCAATCAATCTCTGGGTTGTTTGCAATAGAGAGACAGGAGGTTCTTATTTACAGAAGCTAAATTTAAAGAGTGTTCTGCTTTTCTTTTCTAAGGCTGTATGTGCACTGCAAAAATTAACACTATAACTGCCATGGCTCAATAATATGAAATTCTGAAAATTGTAGTTATGTGAGACATTTGACTTTCTGTCAGAGAGCTCTGGTGCAACAATAAACTACAATTCCCAGAATTCCATAGCTTTGAGCCATGGAAGTTAAAATGGTCTCAAACTGGATTATTTCTGCATTTCACATGCAGCCTAAATCATCTTAATCTAACTAAGAAAAAATGGGTGGCACCAGAACTGAATTTTTAGAAGAGTAGATAGTGAAGTCATTTCAGTTTCTAAAACCAACATGTCCATTAACCCAACCAAGGGTCTCCCCATCCAGCTGTTGTCTTCTTCCTCATTAGCCCTGCTGCATGTAGCAATTAGGCTTTTAAAGAAGGTTCCCCTGATGCCAAGAAGCATTTTAGAAATCAAGCTGTCACACACACAGGAGATGGGAGGGGGAATCATGAGTGGGAAGAAGAGAACTAGCACTTTCCCTTCACTACAGTTCCTACCCTGAAAATATCACACACGTACAGGCACAGCAATTAGATTTTTTAAAAGACTTTTATTTTTGTGTGGGAGGTATGAGTAAGGAAAAGAATCAGAGGGGGAGTGAAGGCAGAATGTGTGTGTTTGGGGGGGAAGGTGCAATGGAGAATGGAGGACTAGGAATGTGAATAGGTCTGTTTGTGTGGGAAGAGGAATGTGTACGGGAGAGAGGGAACAAGAATTAATGTGAAGTAGTTCTGGCTCCAAACAGCAGATGGAATGTAGTCATGGGATTGGGGGTTCCCAAGCCTGTTCTCAGTGCACATCTGCTTTTCTGAGCCACTATCTTGCATCTGATTTGTTGGTGGATCAAAAATATTTAGCAAAAAAAAAAAAACCAAGGTAAATTCCACAAGTGTGAACTGTATTCAGCGATCACCTACAGCTTTGGAATAGGTAAGTGGATGCTTAAATAACCTAACCATTCTACTTCACATAGGTACTCAGCTGACATCAAGATAAAAACATAAGAAAAAACATATCACAAAATATATTTTGCACGATTTTGATAAATTTGACTAAGAGATAGCTTTATTTCAGTTATTTATCTTACAACAGCATATTTTTACAACACATCTGTTAACTTCACTTACATGCAACAAAGCCAATCTTTGCTCAGGACGAAGATGGCTGAATTCATCACTGAGAACAAACTGAATTGCTGTAATGAAGAAAAGACAACAAGATTAATTGTTAATTTATAGGATTCAATTCAAACACACAGGCACGAAACACACAGGCCAATAAACTGGCTTCCAGCTGCTGTGCGGGCGTGGTGTTCAACCAATGCACAGCCCCAAAGCAGCTGGAAGCCACTCCACTGCCACGATCTGGTCCTCTGGACCAGATCAAAAAGGAGCGGAAATAAGTTAGCTCCTGATAGCAGCCCGCTTTGGGAGTGGTCCATCCAATTGCCACAATCCCAGTATAATCGTGGTTGGAGGCCACTCTTTATCGGCCCTGTGCCTTGCCCCATAATATGTTAATATAGATTTTTATAGAACCCTTATAAAAATAGTAACATAGATTATAGCTGAGCTTGTCATTCTTTAAAAGTTCTAACATTGCAAAATTTTAACTAAAGGAATGATTTCTCATGGAATATCAAATTATTCCAGCATTCACCTATGGGCCAAATGGCCCCCACCAACAGTTTCCCCACATTAATGGAGGGTGATTTGAAAACCTCTGACAGCATGGAGTGTGATCTGAACCCTGTTTACCTCTCCTATACCATACTGTTGATTTTCCCCCAGCTCAGTAAACTAGAGGCAAACTGAATCTGGACACAGGAATGCAGTGAACATACTGCAGTTTTTACAAGAACAGAACCGTCTAACACTTTAACGTCAAATTGTCGCATGCTTACCAAAAAAGTAGGCTACCAGAGTGTAAGAATAATTACTGTGCCTCAGAGGAGCCCACTCTTTTGCATTTCTGTTCAACCTATTACTCTGAGCTTGCCTCCACTGAAGATGATTATAATTCTGCAGTGACAGAGACAGAATGATCCAATCATATCTGATGCAGAAAGGCTGCAGATTTACTCAAACAGCATAGGGAAAGGGAGGGAAGAAGTTTAGAACCTTGAATCATGTAGAGAAATCATACAGAGAGCAGCCCCCTCTGTTATTGAGTAATCTGAATTTATTGGGCAATTAAATGTTTCTGTTGTGGAACAGTAGCAGTTTCCATGGCACGCAATTCAGGAATTACTACTTTGTTTGTCACTGGACATTAAAAACAAAAAAGGCGAAAAGGAAACTATACTCTGAAAGTAAGAAACTAGTGATTTTATATTAATGATTGGGGGGAGGGGCTTACTACAGTTTCAAGAATTAAATCTATTCATTTTTTCTCCTGGACATTCAATGCAGATTAATTTTCCCTACTGCAACTGAACTACACAATTAAGATTGTAAAACACAATGCTTAAAGATTTACTTTTCATTACTTTTCACTTCCTGACAGTAAGGGCTGTTCGACAGTGGAACAAACTCCCTCGGAGTGTAGTGGAGTCTCCCTCCCTGGAGGTCTTCCAACGGAGGCTGGATGGCCATCTGTCGGGGATGCTTTGATTTGGATTTCCTGCATGGCAGTGGGCTGGACTGGATGGCCCTTGTGGTCTCTTCCAACTCTATGATTCTATGATTCATTATACTAATCAAACAGAAATTTGGATCCAATAACAGAAACAATGGCAGGATACAGACCGCCCCTTTGGGGCAGCCTGCACCCGCCCATTTCTGTGACAAATCAGGGCCTGAGCGGCCACAGCGGCATCCCCAGAGGCCCCGATCCGCCACTTTTCCAGGCCTCCGGGGCTGCTGCTGTGGCCGCAAAATGCCACTTCCCAGCGGCCTGGAAAGGACACCCCAACAGCGGTGAGGAGACAGAGAAAGGGGCCGCTCCCCTTTCTCTTCAGTATCGCTGGCATGGTCATGTAAAGGCTGCGCCAGCGACACATGACACAAAAGGAGTCCGTTTTGGAGCTCCTTTCAGCACCGCTGAAAGGGTGCCACAGGCGCCCTGCAGCAGCACCAGGACGTAATGGCTGCGCGCACCATTTGGACATGACTGTTACATCAAAATGGCAGCACCCATGTAGACAGGGCGCCGCCATTTTGATGTACTGAGTACGTCCTAGGGTTAGGGAGCGTCTGAAAAAGACGGCCCGTTTAATGGCCTGTTTGTACAGGGCCAATATTTTCAAATAACTATCCTATTTCACTACTCTTTGTAGTTTTTTACTTACCGTAGAAAAAGTTGCTTTTTCCAGAACCATTTCTACCCACTGAAAATAAACAGCAGAATAGTTATGTTAAGTTACTTTATTTTCATGAATGAAATGTTTTTAATTTTGTGTTTTAGTTGAAGCATACAGAAACAAACTGATGCAAAAAATGACACAGCAAAGGAAATATACTGTTAGACTGGCCTAATTATCACCTAATGAACTCCATTAGAATTCAGCATCATGGACCATCAACTGTGCAGCTCAGCAGAGGGAGAACCACAAGAGCAAAGTGACATACACAGACATGACTGGCTGAAGCACAAGACAACCCTTTACCTGCAGCAACAGTGGGCCATTCTACATTGGAGAACATCTATAAAGATATTAATCCAGTGCTACATATTTTACATTATAGTCTTTGCATTAAAGGAACTTACCAATGACATTATGCTTTGAACTGAAGGGATCTACTATAGTCTGATCTCTGTAGCTACGGAATCCTTGGATGATCACCTGAAATAAACAAATTTATGTTACAGAAACCTTCACCAAAACAATTTACTATGCAGGTTTCAAAAGTACAATGTTTCAAAAAGGATAAGCAATATTTTCTAAAGTTGCTACATTTATTCCCATAATCTCAGGAAATTTGATAACTGTCAGGTAGCATATTGTGATGGTAATCTGCTTCCTCCATTTTTACCATGCAGCCTTCAATGACAGCCGAAGCATGGGTAATAAGCAAGAGGTTGGTGTACATCTTTCAGCCTAAAGGCCAAATTCAATTTCAGAGTTCTTGGGGGTGAGACAAGAGGGTTGGATATGACAAATGATTTTAGAATAAAACTTTTATGACCTTTAACTAAGTCTTCAGAGAGGCACTTCAACCTTTTAGACAGGGAAAGCACAGTACAAAAGTTAGGAAGACATCAAATAATATTGTCATAAGGAATGAAACATAACTATCTGAAAAAACCTGAAGATTTGCATTGGGAATCCAGGGATGCTGGATTTGAATGCGGGGTCTGAGGTTCCCTACTTTGATCCAGAGCCTTGGAAGCACACACTTTCCCATCATTATACCCAGCTGAGCCTCCATCAATCACCTCTGCCATGTAAAATCTTTATTATGTACTTCTCTTAATAATTCATGACTAGATTTATGTTCTTCCTGCTCTGGACTCATCTATGTTTAGATCTAAAGGCTAGTACTACATCACCCCCCCCCATCTTTGTACAATGACAAGGGGGAGGACACTAAAAGAAAGTATCCGAATATGTCTATTAAATCATATTTGGTTTGTTGTACTAGGAGTTCAAGTTCATCTTGCTTATTTCCTATGCTCTGTGCATTAGTGTAGAGATATCGAAGCCCATGTGCTATATAAAACAACAGATATACTAATTTATCAGGAAAAAACTACTTAATAGTTCAGGCTCTAAATAATTTAGGCTGATTTTCACCAGATGCAGTTTCATATTTACTTGAACTAAATGATACTATTTTAAAGTGACTAACTCCCTAATAAGCATAGCATACACCTACCTTGATGTAATGCCTAGTGAATGCAACTGGGCTTCTTTCTAAGTACCCTTGAACATGATCACTGTTTAACACCTCTTTATGATTAAATAATTTTATATGAGGGGTTTTGCCTCTGCGATCTTGAGGCTGAAGGAGTGTGAATTGCCTAATGTCACCCAATGGGTTTCTATGACCACGTTGGGATTCAAACCCTGCCCTTCAGAGTCACAGCCCAATGTTAAAACCACTACATCATGCTGGCTCTTGGTCATAATTGATACAACCAAAAATTAATACAAAACTGCTAGTACTAACATATCACTATCATGTGAATCATCCCAATAACCCATTAATTAATGTTCCTTCTACTAAATCCTTCCTTGCTTCCCACTCCCTTGGGAACAAGGTTGTCATTCATTCAAATTCCCTTTCCTCTGATGTAGAGAACCATATTAATTGTATTTTTTTATATAATTTGGTACTCCTATTCTCTAACTATTTTTATTAGGATTTCCCTTATTAGCCTTCTCTGCCAGAGCACAGGCGCCTCACAAAACTATAAATCCCAGGTTTTTGTAGGATGTAGCTGTGAAAGTTCAGAGTACTGTCAAACTTCGTTATTTTTAATGACAAGGTCAGCATCAGCTCTTATGCTACTACAGTAGGTGCTTCTTCTCTGGCAGGCTTTGTGTATTTGGGGCTCTTCTTGTGGAAGAAGCTGCCATATGCAATTGCCCTAATTCCTGACAGCTTAATTAGAGTTCCTATGGAGGCCATCCATCTCCTTACAAGAAATCAAATATTGTATTATTATTATTATTATTATTATTATTAATATTCTACTTTCCCACAAAATTAGGACACAAAGCAACTTACAAATTAAAACAGTACAATTAAAAACATGCAAATGTGCACATTAAAATAGCACACTAGTACAATATTAAAACATCACTGATTAAAAGAATAAAATTATTATTAATAGTAGTAAGCCTTCTCTGAAAGGAAATAAAATCACATTAGGTGCATCTACATTGTAGAAATAATTCAGTTTGACGCCCTTTTAAGCACTGTTGCTCTATCTTATGGGGATCTTGGGATTTGTAGTCGTACAAATCACATTAGATGCCTGTACAGGGCAGAAATAAAGCAGTTTTGTTGAGAAATTTATGCATTACATTCTCCTTTCCCTCATTATATAGATAGGGACTCCCTCTCTCGTTCTATCTATCATGTGTCACTCAATCTTGGAGGCAGTTTAACACCTCTCTCCCAAGATTCTAAACTGCTAGTAACAGCGGCCAGTAAGCAGTAGCTGGCCCAATCTTTCCTTGGGAACCCCCTATAATCCCCTCTGGGCATGTATTCCCCATGATTAAGTATTCTCCAATGACTCCCTATCGAAGTCAGTCAGGCCCAACACACACTGCAGAAACACTCCATCTTGAGACCCGCTTTAGCCGCCCTGTCGCAGTGCGAGGGAACCCTGGGAGCTGTAGTTCTGTGAGACATTCAGCCTCCTCTGTCAGAGAGAGCTCTGGTGCAACAACAAACTACAATTCCCAGGATGCACCGCGCCAGGGCAGTTAAAGCAGCCTAACATGGATTGTTTCTGCAGTGAGGGCCTGGGCTTTCCTTCCATCCTTCTCCCCCCTGCACCGACCCCCTTTTCCCTCGAAGGGCTTCCCTCCGACCCCAGCCCTTCCTCTCCCGGAAAAAACATAGCCACCGCTTCCTCGCAGCCGGAGAGCCCCGTCCCAGCCCCGTCTACCTGCTTGATATACATGGCGGCAGCAGAGGAGGCCTCCCTCTTCTCTGGACCGCGCACAAAATGGCCGCCAAGCCTCCCTTTGGCGCGTACCACTCCTGTAAGGAAAAATGGGGGGGACCGAGATGGGAAAAACCGAAGAAAAACCTGGCAAGAACGCAGAGGGACAAGCTCAGATTTTACCACAACCTGTTTTTATCATTTTATAGTTGTTACCCAACATTCAAAGTCCGCCCGAGGTTATAGGAGGAAATTTTGTTTTTTTACCTCCCCCCCTCCGTTGGGATTTTGGTTCAGCCCGATGAGGGTAAAATCATAGGGCGCCAAAGCAAAAGGCAGCCAATAGGAAGAAATAAGTTGCAGGGAGCGCAGCGACCGGAAGGGGGCGTGCGCGGGCGGCACTATTCTGCCAATAGGAGGCTGAGGGGAAGGAAAATAATACTCTACGGTTGCAGGGAGCGCAGAGACCGGAAGGGGGCGTGCAATGTGGATTTTTTTTCCTGCACCTGAAATGGCAGCCTTGGTTCACCCTTCTGCAGTCTGTTGTTGTTATTATTATTATTATGAGCCCTGGTGACGCAGTGGTTAAATGCCTGACTGAAACCATCACTAAACACAAGGTTGCCAGTTCAAGACCAGCCAGGGCTCAGGCTTGCACACTTCTGAGGTTGCTAAAATAATAATAAGAATAATAATAATAATAATAATAATATAATAATAATAATTGTACCCCGCTTAATGGGGCAATTGCTTATACAGTGGTACCTCGGGATACGAAATACCCAGGTTACGACAATTTTCGGGATACGAAAAAATCCCATAGGGAATTATTGTTTCGGGTTACGAATGTTTTTTCGGGTTACGAAAAAACTTTGGTGCTTTTTTCGGCTTTTTCGCACGGAATCGCGGCTTTTCCCCATTAGCTTAGAAGGCTTTTCGGGTTACGAACGGCCGCGTTACGAATTAATTTCGTAACCCGGGACACACTGTAGTTATTAAACCGCTTAGAGTGGTAGAAGCAGTATATAATAAAGCTGTTTGTCTTGGGCTTCCAGTTATTTCCAACTTAGGCTTGCAGATGGCGACTCTCAGACTCTAGGGACCAGGATTCAGTTCCCAGCTTAGCTGTAGAAACCCATTGGGTGCACTGGGAGTCACACCTCTCTCGTCTCAGGGGGAAACGATGGCAAACCCCTCTGAACAAATCTTGCCAACAAATCTCATGAATTATAATATATAATAGAATATAACAACAACATTTTATTTACCTGTCTCTTCCAGTCGGCTCGAGGTGGCTTACAATCATGGTAAAATAAAGTATTACACAATTAACAATGGTAAAATCCAAATACAACAATACAAAATATAACAAAAGATAATTCATCATCCCTCTCACACAACACAACAATTTAAAATTTCCTTCTAGCAATAAAATGCATCTCTTTTTAATATAATCACACGCAACAAAGAGATGGGTATCCAGGGACATTTGTATGGGGATCCAATTCGACATGCAACCGCTATAAACTATCAGGGAAGGCCTAAGTTTGCCTTAGGGTTGCATAAGTCAGAAAGGACTTGAAGGCGAACAACAACAATAACAACAAGGCAAAACCTATGATAGGAGTTCATCACACGAAGGAAATCGGAAGTTCATCCCGTCATATTGCTGGGGAAATCGCATAATTAGGCGAAACGATTTTCACACGCCACGCACAAAACCCACCTTTAAAATGGTGACAAGACTTAACGTGCATCTTTTTACTTTCGGGATTTCAACGACAATGCTTCTGATATCACTTTTTTTGTGCAATTGCGTGTGATAATCATTGCGCCAATCACTCACCATTTTGCTTTTTTGCGGGATGCCTTTAATGCTTTAAATTCATTTGTGTTTTGCATATGCTTCATGCCACATAGCCTACTGAAGGCAATTATACTAATATTATTAATAACTTTGTGCATGAAACAAAGGTAGTGCACACTGAACCATCACAAAGCAAAAGTGTGGACAATTTTGGTTTTGAATACAGTGGGCCCTCCACATTTGCTTGGGTTAGGGGCACAGACCCTTATGCAAGTGGGAAAACGCAAATAAAAAAGCAATATTTTTACCTGAGAGATATCTCTCTAGGAATCTCTAGTCCTCCAGGGCAATTCTGTGGTCTAGATCTGCCAGAAGTTGAACCATGAAATCGCCTACAATGTCTAGAGAGGTGTTCTCTCTAGGAATCTTAGGGCTTCCAGGGTGACTTTTGGCAGAAATTGGAGCAAGAGTGGATGCTGAAGATAAATTCCTAGAGGGAAACATAATCCTATCCATGAATATCAAAGCTGCAAAAGTCAAAGCCACAAATGTAGCTTGCCAAATATATTTGGATTTCAGAATTCCAGATAAGGGATACTCAACCCGTTATGCTATTTATGTTGAGACTCTAAATTATTTTATTTTCCCCAAATAATAATAAATTAATAAATAATATAATTTTATTATGGTATATCCTGTGTGTATGTGTGACAGAAGTGATCATTTTGTTAAGCTGCCCCTTTCCTCACAGGATTGGGGCCATGGCAGCTACAAGCTGTGGCCCCAAACTAGCTTTCCATGGTGCAAAAAGTGGCTCCTTTTTGTGCCGCAGAAAGGGCACCCTAGCTGCCATGGCTTTTTGCTGCTGTTTGGCGCAGCGCATGTAATGCTGTGCTGGAGACGTGGCGTGACACCTCCCGCTCTCTGGTCAGGTGTGCGGTGTGGGAGCAGAGTCGGGGTGGCCAGCATGAGATCCCACACCCCACTGCCCTGAGGCTGGCATTTAGTGCCAGTCTATTGAGGCTGTTGGACCGCAGAGACCAGATTGAATCCCCAGTCACCCATGAAACCCACTGGAGACCTTAGGCAAGTTACAGAGTCTCCAGAGGAAAGAAAGCACATGGCAAACTTCTCGAACAAATCTTGCCAAGAAAACCCTATGATGGGTCACCATGGTAGGAAGCAACAACAATCAAGAATGTCCAGTTCTCTCCTTTCACAGGGACCTCTCTCCCTTATATCAAACACACTGCCTGCCTATAACTTGACACTGTCAAAGTTGTGTGTAAAGCAGGCAGCTGGACAGTAGTGTAGGTCACTGATTTTATAGCCCATGGGTGGGACTGCTATATCTTGGTCAGGGCCAAACTCACCATTTGGCAGAGTGAAGCAGACACTTTGTTGCTGTTACTGTGTGCCCTCATCGTTTCCAACTTATGGTGTCCTAATGCAAATAGAACCTATTATAGGGTTTTCTTGGCAGGTTTCTCAGAGGTGGTTTGTCATTGCCATCCTGAGGCTGAAAAAATGTGACTTGGCCAAAGTTACCTAATGGGTTTACATGGCGAAGCCAGGATTTAAAGTTTGGTCTCCAGAGTCATTACAACACTTAGGCCAGTACACCATACTGGTTTTAGGCAACAGATATGGAGTGTCCAGAAAGGGCAGCAAATGATACAGGTATCTATTACACTCAAGCACAGGTATTTCCAGATGAGGCCATTTCTTGCCATATTTGTTCTGCTTTATCTATGGAATTGTATGGGGATTCTCCCTCCTGTGCTTTCCCATCTTTTCTTTCTTCTTCCCTTCCTGGAAAAATCTGTTAAGGAGGATAACATGGAACAGCTAAAATTATATTTTATTGTAGCAGTTGGAGCCCTTTGTCTAGAATTTCTTTACTATGTGGTGTGTGTATGTCCTTCATGTTGCCTGTCTTTTCTTAGGCCAAGGTAGTTTTGCCAGTTTTTTCCTGAAAATATACCCTAACGCACTTTGTTATTAACTACTGTAGTCTTCAGTACCTATTTAGTCTCAACTTATCTATATGTAGATTTATATGCTTTATTTTAAAATCCACAGAACTCAAGGGTGAAAACAAGGAGAAGCCCAGCAGGAAATCCAGGATGATTATTTGAAAGCAAAGTCAGATTTTTTGCATCCTGAGGCCAACATTAAATGGTCAAGTCAAGGTATATGGTATGTAAATCAACCAATTTTGTATAAAAGGCAAAAATGTCACTTTCCCCATCCTGGCTGTTGAAAATACAGCAACAAACATCAAAGGAAGTAGACATAAATCTATGAAAGGTTATGCCAAATGCCACAAAGTCTTTCGCACAGTTAGTCTCAAAGGCGGTTTACAGACCGCCAATAGTACGTATACAATACGTACTAGGGTTAGGAAGGGCGGTGCTTCCGCACCCCCTAACCCTAGTGGTATGAATACGTACAAGATGGTGGCGCCCTTTTCATACGGGCGCCGCCATCCTTACGTAACTGTGCACAGCGTTCCAACACGTGTCGCACCGCTTGTGACGTAGCGAGCGCGCCCTGGCGCCTCGCTACGTCGCAAACGCGACGGTAAAAGAAGGCTCCATTTTGGAGCTTCCTTTTTTCGGTCCCGCGCGGGAGTCGGGCCGTCTGAAGCTCCGGCTGCCCCTGCGGACCTACTGGCGGCGGCGCAGACCGCGCAAAGCGCGGCGTCTGTACCCGCCAAAGGTAGTTTTTTTTTCGTGGTTTTTTGGGCTATGTGGCCATGTTCTAGAAGAGTTTATTTCTAATGTTTCGCCAGCATCTGTGGCTGGCATCTTCAGAGAATGCTCAAAGTCTCAGGTGTGTTACAAGTAGGGATGCCATAACCCGGCGGCCCCTGGGACAATCCCACTTTTGGGGGAACCAGGCCCGCTCCGCCCCAGTTCGTCTCAAATCCCGGCTTTGGTCCCAGCCTCCGGGCCGGGTGCGCTCACGTGACCATTGCCGCGGCCGCTAACACGGCTGGCTGGCCCCCCTCCTCCTCCATGGCCGCGCCGCTCTCCTCCTCCTCCGCTCATCCTCCACCTCCCCCAGCGCAGCTGCTGCGCCACCCGCGGCACTTGCCTGGGCCGTGGCCGGCAGCAGCGTGTGCTTGCCCTTCTTGCGCACCTGCGCGCAGAGCTTAAAGAGCAATGCTCGTCCCCTAAGCCTTCTGGTCAATGGCAGAAGAGCAGGGGCTGGCCTGTTTCCAGCCCCAGTCTGCCATTGGCCAGTGTTAGGAGCTTTGGAGGAGGAGGAGGATAGGCCTCTGGGCCAGGGGGAGGGAAAAGCGCCATTTCCTGGCGTGAAATTCAACCATTGATGACAAGGAGGAGGAGGAGGAGGCGGGGAGGTGAGTGGCCAGTTCAGGTCTGTCTTGGT
>NC_056524.1:204413518-204454830 GCF_019175285.1 Sceloporus undulatus
TTTTTTAAAATTATTTATTAATTATTTTATTTATTTTGGTATTTTTACCCCACCTTAAGCCAAAAAGGCTTCAGAGCGGTATAGTTCTCAGTCCATATTTATAGTTTAAAAATATACAAACCCAACCTTGGTTTTTTAATTTAATTTTATATTATTTATTTTTAATATATAAACCCAGCCTTGGTTTTTGTTTTATTTTATTTTAGTTTATTTTTATTTTTATTTTTATTTTATTTTAAATATATCAACCCAGCCCTTGGGTTTTTTTATTTTATTTATTTTTAATATATACAAACCCAGCCTTGGGTTATTTTATTTATTTTATTTTATTTTTTTTAAATATACAACCCAGCCTTGGTTTTTATTTTATTTTATTTTTTGTTATTAAATATATACAACCCAGCCTTCTGGTGGTGATATTGATTGATTGTGATATTGATATTCAATCAGCTTCTGAAGCATGCACTCACTCTTCTGAGCCGAGATGGTGTGACTATCCAATGCATTTGGGTGCTTGAATGCTAACAGTTGGCTTGCTTGGACAGTGATAGTGATGAGGATGAGGATGGTGATATTGAATCAATCAGCTTCTGAGGCATGCACTCACTCTTCTGAAGGCGAGGCAGTGTCACCTTCCAAAGTGTGTGTTTTTGGTGTATTTTTGTGCTTTCCCTTGACCAGTAGACACTTCTGAGAGTACAGTTGGCGGAAGAAACCTGAAACTGGCAAATACACCCTGTGAAACCACCTTGACATGTTCAAATGCATAGCCATGTTAACCATGCTAAGTGTTAAACCCAAGGGTTTGGTTATGGAATAAGCCTCTGAAATATGCAAGAGGTATGTTAAGTAAAGCCATGTGAAAATGCCCAAAGTGTACTGTCGTTTGTGTGTTGAAATGGAGGGAGGGGTTTGGCCAGAAAGGGAAGTACATTTTCTGCCATCTGCCTAGGAATAATGCCCAAATGTCTCCTCCAGTTTGATCATGCCTAAGAAACATGCATTTATATTAACATTTTTTAAAAATCATCAATTTTTTGCGTTGTCTTTCATTCTAAAAACATGTCCTACATTTGAAATCTTGTCTACATTGTCCCGGTTTGGAGGTCCTGACTTATGGCAACCCTAGTTACAAGATCCCTTTGCATACTGATATTTAATAAATGCACCCCTCTAGATGGAGTTAGAGGTCCACTCTCATCAGGCCTTGCCAGCATAATAATGGCCAGGCTGATGGATGTTGTTTTTAATAGCACTCCAACTCTCTGCTTTATCTCCCTAATGGTAATGTTGTCCCTGATTTGAAACCTTCTTAGCTGGACTGTGAACATTTCAGCTGTACATTTTTGAATGAACCCAAACTGAGCTAGTATGCTTGCATGGAATACTCATTCCTTGTGAAGCAAAGGGCCCAGAGAAAGAAAGGGTGTAGGTGTGTAGCGGTTGTTGGAAGATAACGCTTCGACCCATAGAAGTTGCACTAGCCCATTTCTAAGCAGTTATTAGATTGGCTGTAAGAACTTGTCCGTGATTGTGTTGGGGACAGCGTTGCATGGATGTGAAACAAGAAGTATAAACTACCTCTGATTTTTCACGGATTCCATTTATCTCTTTGTGATTAATAGATGGAAAACTGAAGCTGAGTCTTTTAGGATTATATTCCCACCTCCCAAAACTCCCCAGAAAAAAAACCACTCCCACGCTGGCTGTGTGCTATAAAAGTTAAAAAAAATCTGCAGACTATGAGAGATGAAGGAAAAATTTTTATTTCAACACCTGAGTAATTATGCAATTTTAAGCACAACATGTAAACAGCAGTGGGAACAAAATTTACAAGGGCAATGGGACCTTCACTTTGACAGCATCTCATCTTAGAAATGTAATTATGATCACAAATCAATTTTGTATGAATAACAGAATTTTTGCAACTGCCCCTTTTCCTATTAATACAAGTGTATTCAGAATGTAATTGCCTGGTCCTGTCAACTGCGAACTGGAGATATTTGGTCCATTATTTCTCTTTACAATCAGCATTCCTACAAACAAAGACAACATAACACTTGTTTAATAGCAATAGTAATTAAAACACCTGAAGCAAGAGTTTAAGCTAAGAACACACTTGTTGATAAAATATGTTTATTTTATAATTAATCCCATTCATTTCCAAAGCTCAGTGTGGATAAAAACACTTCAAGCGCATTACAGTACAATAGCCAATTGAAACCAGCAAGTCCATAAAAAAAACTCTTAATTAAATTAGCACTATTAAGCCATATGTACCTGACCTTTTGTTGGGAAATTTGCTGTTGGCAGGGATCTGAGAGTTCTGTAGGTTTCTGTGACTTTAGCAATTGCATGACAAGCAGGAGGAAAGTGACTGAGTCTGCCCCTTCCTGTCATTTCATTGGTGGACAGAATGTGCTAATTTGTTTTAAAGGCAGCCGAATTCCTGCTAAAGAAAGGAGGGAGGAATATGGCACCCCCACTCTGGTTAAGAATCTTTTCTACTAGCTAATTAAATGATATTACATCTGTGTTGAAGACACACACACACAATACAGAATTACTACTTTGTGTTTCTATATGGCAGTTTTGCACTTATAAATAAATATTAGTACACTTCCAGCTCTTATTTTACAGTTCCACTCAAAGTGGTGTTCCATACACTAGTGTCTCCATAAACCAATTCCCTGGCAAGTTTCCAGGAAGAGAGAAACAACCAATTGACACAAATATGATAACCAGTACTTGGTACATGGCAATAAATAAAATAATAAAAATAAATGACTTGCTGAATGGACAAATTGACAAAGCTGATCATAGACAAATCCTTGAATAACTTTAAGGAAGATTGGGAATTGTTTACGTATTCGTAGTTACATTGGGGATATGAATCAGCTGTAGGTTTTGTAAATAACAGAGGCTATGAATTGTGGAGCACAAATTATATTATATAATGGAAGCATAGCTAAGTGGTATACAGTATATTCATCAGTTAGGCAGGGAAATTAGTATTTGTTAGTTTTAGTTTAGTACTTCAATTGTATTATAAGTGTATTGGTTTCTTTTCGTTATATATAAAAATAGATTTTTTAATTCAAAATATTTTTAAATGAAAAATGCTGGTCCCTCACATCATTTAGCATAAGAAAAAAAATTTCCAGTAAGGTGTGCAACAGGGTGTGAAAACTGTGGCCCTCTGATGTAGTTTAGCTTCTGCTCCCATCCAGTCCTAACCCGCATAGCATCTGAGTGGAAGGCACAGAGGATCAGCAACCTCGATTTGACCTAATCAATAGGGAGAGTTGGTCCCTGGAATCAAAGCCTTCATTATTTTGTGTGCAAGTGACTGTGTAGTGCTAAAATTCATTAATTTGTTTTTTTTTTTTATTGTTATCCCAAATTAATGGGGATAGCCCAAAGAAGATACAGTCTAGCACAGACCTTGAATTTCAAAACTGGATTTTACAAGCTCAGGGAAATAATGGGGGATCAGTTGGATGCTAAAAAGCAAATGTGTTGTAGAGCAGCAAAAAACAAGCCTGAATTCTCCCTAAAAGGCAAGATGACTAAACTGAGATGTCATACTTGAAAATATAACGAGAAGACTTGACTCACCAGAAAAGACAATAAGTTTTGCAAGGTGAAAGGCAGTAGGAAAAGAAGAAGGCCACATTCAGATCGATATACTCAGTCAAGGAAGCCACAGCTTGAGTCTGCAAGACCTGAGCAGATAGACTGTGTCATAGAGTGACTCGGTCTCTCATTCATGGGGGGTTGCCATAACTTGAAGTTGTCTTGATGACAATTAACCACAAGACTTGTATAGCAGTGATTGGATCCATTTGCTAAAGATGTGATTCAATGCCAGCAACTCTGTTCGTTGTTTTAAAAATCCATATTCCTCATTGAATCAGGCAAAGTTAATTGGTCTGACATTGAAACTCAGAAGAATGCTGTTATGATGAACATGTGTGCTGTTTGCCCCCAGCCCTTGGGACTATATTCGCAATACTGTCTCCCTTCTTATTCACGGATTTTTTTCCATGGATTCAAGCATCCATGGCTTGAAAAAGCCAAAAAATTATACCTTCTAATAGCCAAACCTGACTTTCTATTTTATATAAGGGACATCATTTATTATGCCATTATATTTGATGGAACTTGAGCATCCATGAATTTTGTTATCCATGGGGAGTCCTGGACAAAACCCCAGCAGATAACAAGGACCCACTGTAATATAACTTCTGATTCTATGTCAAGAATTTAAGTGGTGTGTTGTGTGTGTGTTTTCAAGTCACGGTCAACTTATAGCATCCTCAGTGAATTTCATGGGTTTTCTTAGGCAAGGATAATCAGAGGTGGTTTTGCCAGTTTCTTTCACTGCAACCTGGTATTTATTGACAATCTTCATTGAGTACTAACCAGGGCTGACCCTGCTTTACCTTCCAAGATCAGACAGGATCCTGTGCCTTCTTTTAATGTTTCAACTATTTTAGCTCCCATCACCTCATGGAAGATATGTTGAAATATAATTATGTGTGTAGAATAATAACATTAGGAATAGAGGGAAGACCGAAAAGATTAAATGTGCAAAAGTTTTCCCCTGCTCTAGATGGCAGAATATAATATTAAAAGTCTAGAGATTACTCATAATAAACATTTTAAAATACAGACAAAGCCTTATACTTTCCCTTCACCTAGAAATGAAGTAACCCAACCACCCACGACCAGGTGTCTATATAAATTCAGTTGCAATGTGTGTGAACTTTTTATACAAAACAAAAATGCTACCCTCTGGGTGCATGTGGCTAAAACAATTTAGGGGATGGTCAAATGCTAAATATTGTGAATAGAATGGACCACAAATAGCCGAAACTGTAGCTGTTTGCTTTTTCCTGAGCCTACTTGGAAGGGCAGATTTGTCTCCCTATTCTCTTGTCCCTCCTGCTGAGTTAATTGTGCGCAAACTCTTCTTGCATTTTGAACTCAGTTTGCAGCAAAGAGAAAGCTGAGGACAAAGGGAAAAGGGGATGTGAGGAGGAAAGAGCAGAGACTTTTAAAACAGATGAAAAGTGTGGAAACAGGATTAATTCGGAAGTGTTCCTGCCAAATCTGAAAGTTGGATGGTATGAAATAATATAGAAAAAAAGTCTGTTTTGATACAAGGTGTAGTACAGCCATGGTGCTCGCATGCTGTGGGAGAGGGAGGCGAGGAGTAATGCAAAGTCCAGTCTTTTTTTTTTTTTTAAATGCCTCATGAGAGAGAACACTGTGGTGGAGGGGAGAATGGGAAAACAGGTTATTTTCCCCCCATCATCCTCCCCACAGTTGCTTGGCTTCTGCAGGCATTAATAGAAAAAAGCAGGCCCCATGTGTTTCCCCAGCCTCCTTCCCTGATGGCAACGTGGAACTGGTACTGCCAGTTCTGATTTCAGAGCTTATCCATGATACAAATAAACCAGTTTACCTCTTTCCAGCTGAATTCCGATCTGTGATGCCCCCGATGTTTTATCATACCTAAATTGCCGCCTATCTAGCTGGGATGACACACCCGGATGCTCCCGGGTCGAAGCCTTGTCCAGCTGGTTGAATTTTTGAAGTCGTATGCTCCCCGACTTCGAAAAAGTGCTGACTGAGCGAGGCTTCAACCTGGGGATGCATCTGGGCAGCGCATCCCAGACAGATAGGTGGCGATTTAGATATCATAACATCCGGGAGGGATCCCAGATCCTGAATTCAGACTGGAAGAATAAGCCGGTTTATTTGTTTATAGGATAAACTCCATCCTCACACCCACCTATCCATCTGAGATAATTTACTTGCTCACACAGGAGGGCAGCAAGCACCAAGAAACAGCCATAATAGTTGGTGAAAAAGGAGAGGGGGGGGGGGGGGCTGGGATGGGGACAGGATTTCTACTTCTAGTCTCCTAAACTGTGCCAATACTTTTTCTACATGTACAGACATTAATTATATTTATTTTTACAATTATATTGATTCTCATAGAATATAGAAGGGATTTGTAGGGGCCATTTAGTGCAGCCCCTGCTATAAGGAAGCACAAGCTAAGCATCTCTGGACAGAAGATGATCCAACCTCTATTTAAAAATCTCCCATGATGGAGATTCACCACCCTCATGGCCATCTATTTTACTGTCAAACAGCTCTTAAAGTAAAGACATTCTTCATGAAGCTGAGATGGAATCCTTTTTCTTGCATTTTAAATCCATGGTTCATGCCTGGAGCAGTAGAAAACAAGGTTGCTTCATCTTTTATGTGACATCTACATTTTTACATATGAGGCATAAATATCAATATATTTTATGTGCTATTTCCACATATATAAGCAGCAATATATTATTATTTCTACAACACAGTGGTACTTTTCCCCTGTAACTGTATGCTGCGAAACAAAGTTGATTTTATTCTGTAGTCATGCTAATGGTAGGTGCTTTCAGTGAAACGGCAGATGCTCAGAGTATCTTTTTCCCCTTTTAATCATTTTTTTTTGTTTTTTCGATTATCTGGAATGTCTAAGTTTTATAAAGCATGGAATGGCAGCAGAGGCTGAGTGGAAGAGAAGCAAAATGCTGGCTCTGAGCTTCACAACAGAAGTAATACACCTAGTCATCAAAAGCACACCCACACACACAAGCAGCAAAGATTGTTAAATCCAACCACATCCAAAATTCTCAGGCTGCATCATTGTCCAGGGTCTGACTTGGCATAAGACAGCTTCACATAGAACGAAGCAATACAGACTAGGTTGTGTCATCATAGCCACATTTTAAAAAAGCATAAACCAGTAAAGAAGAAGGCAGGAAGTAGGTATTTGGAGATGTAGATCTTAGTCTACGTTGGTTTACATACGTAATGCTTAGTCTTTTTTCCGCTCATGTCAACACATTCGCAGGAAACAGGTGGAGGATGGTGTCTACAACACGCCCCTCTGAAAACCAGCAACCTGGTAATTATCTTCAGGCAAGTCAAGGTGGTCGCCCAGTCTTCCAGTCGGGAGTTGGAATATCCCTGTATGTAGAGAGAATTAAGGGGTGGCGATATTGAGCTATGCTAACAGAGACCCTTTCCCACTACACACAGTTACAGCACGAATTTCACTTTAACGGTATCTTATTTAATTTATTTTGTAATTCTGAGAGTTGTAGTTGGTGAGTTACTATAACTCTCTTGTTGAGAAATCTAAATATCCCTCATAAATTGCAAATCCCAGGATTCCATAGGATGGAAACAAGGTAGTTAAATTGTGAGCATAAGGTGTAACTGGCATAGTGGAAATACTGGTTTGCTAACCTCCTTTAAAACCATTTTTGAAAAGGTTTTTTTTAACGCATCCCTGTCGGGAAGGAATGCTATGGTAATCTAACATAAGTGATGTATTAAGCTAGTTGGGCTGAAGCTAATGTTTTACTCTCTTCTCTGTCCTGTAATGTTCCTTCACCAGAGACCACAGGAGCAGTGAGTTAGGACCTGCCAAGAGACAGAGATAATGATAGATAATGATAGACTGGATAGATGAAAGCTTGATGGGAAGAAGAAAGGGGTGGAGACAAAGCCAATGAGTCATTTAGGATGATGCTCATGGTAGAATTAAAAACACACCACCTCTTTGTACCCATCTTCAGTAGACATCCCCAGAGAACACATGGTGTTGGTTATGCTGAAACGTCTGGGGAAGGAATTATCTTCAGACATTGTGCAGAGCTGGAGGTGGGGGTGGGATTGGTGACAAGCCATAAATACTCCCTGGGAAGCTGAAACAAGCTTCCAGGTATACGTGGGCGTCTTTTCTGCGTTGCTGATGTGAGCTACAAATCTACCAGCCAGTGAGTTGCTGGAAATCTGGAAGGATTTTTAATAGTTCCCGCTCCTCACCCCCACTCTATTCCTGTCTGCCCAGAGGTTACTGTAGCAGTGGCTGCAGTTTTCTCTTCCACAGCTCAGAAGTGAGTCATTAGCAGTTATGGTGGCCCTGACAGTGTTTGACAATCTCTGTGGTGAGGAAATCTGGAGGAGGAGGAAGAGGAGGAGATTAAGTATATACAGTGTGAGTACAAGCTCCAGACCCGACTTGCATCCTTGGCTGCTAGGATTTGTTATGTTATTTTTTTATTTTTCTCCCCACAACCAACTCATCATTCTTGATTCATACAACAGAATGTCTGGCTTTCAAAAAGCTCCTGTAAACATAGGAAGCTTCTGTCTCTTTGTTCAATAGCAAAACTACACATTGTCTTTAGACTGGTGTCTTGGGAAAAAATAACGTAAAAAGACTATGTGCAGTGCGTGCTGAAGTATTCTGGGAGCTGGAGGCCAAAACCAGTAACTTTTCCAGTGACCCAGTTCATATGTTCCACCATATTATTTTAGCTTATTTTGTTTTAAATTATATTTGAGCTGCTGTTGGGTCCCATATTGATGAAAGTGAGATATCAAACAAGCAACAGAAAGATCACAAGATCTACAGATATATGCAGAGTTTGGAAAAGTTACTTTTAGGACAACAGTTTCCAGCATCCCCTAGCCAGCATGGGATCAAATAGCTTTTACAAGCTATGATGTAGTTGTCCTTCTGTGAATTGAAGGGCTCTCTCTATTTTGAAAAGTACAAGATACAGTGATTTTCTGGTGATAGAAAAGAAGGTATCTTTTATTGGTTCTATGCCCCCCTCTCAAAACTCAGTTGTTCAATTGTATAATGGTATTTCTCTAATTATCTTAAACTTAGGACTTTATCACATGCAGGCTATAAAAGTGGGATTTCAACAAGGGTTAATGTATTTAGCCAGTGTGCTTATCATACAATGTTGTGTCAGGCCTGCTGCTAACTTGCATTTATTTGTTACTGAGTGCATCTTTTCATTGATGGGCAAACCCTTCAATAGTCTCTCAGTTTCACTGTTTTGTCATTATGCCTTTGTGCAATAGGTTCCTCCACTGCAGTTCCACCTCTCATGTAGTCTGTGGGTGTGGGCATGATTCTGCCACTTATTCCCCACCCTTCCTCTTTCCTCTCCCACTGCAGGAATCTGTCTGCCACAGTTTTCCTAGTGAGCTGCTGTGTGTGCACTATAGACAAGAACAAAATTCAGTGCTGTAGTTCCCACAGCAGTGTCCCCATTGCCCAGCCCCAACATGTCCCTGGTTACTCTGGATGGTAAGCGTGGACTTCCGCTGCATAGGAAAAGTAAAGATTATTTTTTCACACCCCCACTTCTCTAATGCAGTGAATTATGTGAGGTCCATACTATGGAATTTATTGTATTGTAAAAAAACCTGTTACCTCCTTCAAATTGAAGTATTTTCCAGGATCCAGCTAAATCTATCACATGCATTTTGCCGCCCATGCCGCTTCCCCGCAGCATCCTGCCTAAAACCCAGCTAGAATCCATGCTCAGATGGTCCCAGCTGGCTGATTTGCAAAGCCAGGAACTTTACACTATGCAAAATCAGCCAGGAGGGCAGATTAGCGGATTTTAGGTGGGATGCAGCCGGGAGGTGCCATCGTGTGGCAAAGTGCGTGTGATAGAACCCAGCTGCATCCTGGAAGAGACTTCAGTTCAGAGGAGGTAAGTTGCATTTTTTTTACAATGCGATTAAATTCCTATGCCATCTCCATAACCCACTCTCGTTCCCCCAGAATTTTATTTTGATCCTGCAGAGGGAAATCTGTTAAAGAGAAAAGACAAAGAGCTACAAAATGACTACCAGTCCTTCAAGTAAGTGGAGTGGATGTGGAATCTTCATCTTTGTCATTCCTCGAGATTATTTATATCCTAGGTGAGCAACTGCCAGGGGTTAGGGACACACTGGCCCTCCAAAGGGCCTGAATGACTCTCCCCTGCAGTGTTGTATTGTTGTTGTTGTTGTGTGCCACCAGTCTTTTTTGACTTATGGTGACCGTAAGGTGAACCTCATTGGGTTTTCTTGGCAAGTTTTTTCAGAGTGGGTTTTGCCATTGCCATCCTTTAGAGAGAATGTGACTTGCTGAGGTCATCCAGTGGGTTTTTATGCTCAAATATACCATGCCACGGTAATTTGAGCATATAAAACCCCTGGATGACAATCGGGCCTCTCTTTCCTGCAATGGATGGTTGTTGGGCCAAGTGTGGGGCTAAGTAGAAAAGAGGAAAGAGTGTTTTGTCAACCCTCCCAGCTCTCCCTACATGAAATCACAGAATGGCTACACAGGCTTTATATCAAGTCTGCTTTGTGGCAAAATTAAGTTATGTTTCAGCTCTTGGGAGTTTCTTTCTGGACAACAAAGGCTGGGCATTCTTCACTATCATTCTTGGCTAGAGAGCAAATAACAATTGAGCCCAAGTGAAAACATTGTGTGTATGGACTGGCCCTAGCCATATCTTCCTGGGACTCTCTTTTCCCAGCTACTAGCATACTATATACTACCATACTATAGATGTCCTATTTGGAATCATTTTACATGGAGGTTAGGGAGTCTTACTCTCAGGGAAAACATATTCCCTTATTCTTCAAAGGTCTTTATAATGCCAGCCCATGGTTGGAGGTAAAGGCACTTTTATTAAAACGGCTTTTGACAATAATTTATTGTGCAGAAGGGTCTTTTAATGGGATGTACGTGTGAAATGCTGTAATTTTGTTCACATTGTACGGTCTTAAATGCATTTCACTGTTTTAAATTAAGTGTGGTTTAATAAGATTATTTTAAAGTTTTTAATCAGCACATGACTATCAATTGTACTTTATTTTAATTCATGCTGTGAGCTTCCATAGGTGCCTGTTTGGAGAAGAGTGGATGGATGTTGGGCCCTTGGATGGTGCATCTAAATGGTAGAAATGTATGGCGTTTGACACCACTTTAAGTGGTGTAGCTCCATCCTATGAATCTTGGGATTTCTAGTTTTACTTCTCGCTCTTCTCGCCAAAGAGTTATAGGTGTCTCACAAAAGTACAAATCCCAGGATCTGTAGGATGGAGCCATGGAGCAGTTCAAGTGGTGTCAAAACTACATTATTCTATAGGGTAATGCACACAAAGTACCTAATCAGGCATGGTTAGGGCTGCTGAATGCATTTTGGAACCAGTCTTTCCAGCCTGCTGCCTTGTAACTACAACTCCACCAGCGGTAAAGTCAGAATGTTAAGGGTGCATCTAAACATAGAAATGTATAGTGACACCACTTTAAGTGTCACAGCTCCATCCTATGGAATCTTAGAAGGTAGATTACAAGGTCTTTAGCGTTCTCTGCCAAAGTTGGCTGGTAGCTCACAAAACTACAGATTCCAGAATGTATAGGGTGGACCTGTGACGTGAAAATGGTGTCAAACTGCATTATTTCAACAGTGTAGATGCACCCTGTGGGTGCAATCCAAAACATTTGTGAGGGCAGCAAGTGGGGAAAGAGATACCATCCATTGATCTTGTAACTAAAATGACAAGTGTTAACAATCACATGAACATCTGATGAATGTGCTGTGCCCCAAAAGTTTATGCTAAAAAAATCTTTCAGTGAATCTCAGATATACTGGACCCCTTTATGTTTTGCAATACAGTGGTGCCTCGGTTACGAATTAATTCGTTCCGTGGCACCGTTCGTAACAACTTGACTGCTGAACCTCTGGAGGGGCCATAGACTCTGCTCCAGCAGAACTAGGGCCAGCCTCTGGCTCCTCCATTACAAGTTCAAGCCCCTGGGGCTCTGGCTCCTCCGTTATAGGTTCAGATCCCAGAGGCTCTAGCTCATCCTCTGAGTCCTCCAAGCCATCTTCCAGGCTGGGCATGACAAGATACAACAACTGGCCAAAACTAGTCAGCGTGGTGCACAACCAGGTGGTGAGTTCCAGGCCAGGTGAAGAGCCACAACTCCCATCATCTTTGACATATTTATGGTATTTTTACCCCACCCTTAAGCCAAAAAGGCTATCAGAGCGGCTAATAGTCTCAGTCCATATTTATATTATTAAAAATATACAACCCAACCTTGGTTTTTTAATTTAATTTTATATTATTTTTATTTTTAAATATATACAACCCAGCCTTGGTTTTTTGTTTTATTTTATTTTATTTTATTTTATTTTTATTTTTAAATATACAACCCAGCCTTGGTTTTTTATTTTATTTTATTTTATTTTATTTTTATTTTTAAATATATACAACCCAGCCTTGGGGTTTTTTATTTTATTTTATTTTATTTTTTTAAATATACAACCCAGCCTTGGTTTTTTATTTTATTTTATTTTTGTTATTAAATATATACAACCCAGCCTTCTGGTGGTGATATTGATATTGATTGTGATATTGATATCAATCAGCTTCTGAGGCATGCACTCACTCTTTCTGAAGCCGAGATGGTGTGACTATCCAAAATGCATTTGGGTGCTTTGAATGCTAACAAGTCTGGCTTGCTTGGACAGTGATAGTGATGAGGATGAGGATGGTGATATTGATATCAATCAGCTTCTGAGGCATGCACTCACTCTTTCTGAAGGCGAGACAGTGTCACCTTCCAAAGTGTGTTTTTGGTGTATTTTTTGTGCTTTCCCTTGACCAAGTAGACACTTCTGAGAAGTACAGTTGGCGGAAGAAACCTGAAACGGCAAATACACTCCTTGTGAAACCACCTTGACATGTTCAATATGCATAGCCATGTTAAACCATGCTAAGTGTTAAACCCAAGGGTTTGGTTATGGAATAAGCCTCTGAAATATGCAAGAGGTCATGTTAAGTAAAGCCATGTGAAATGCCCAAATGTACTGTCGTGTGTGTTTTGGAATGGAGGGAGGTGGTTTGGCCAGAAAGGGAAGTACATTTCTGCCATCTGCCTAGGAATAATGCCCAAATGTCCTCCAGTTTGATCATGCCTAAGAAACATGCATTTATATTAACATTTTTTAAAAATCATCAATTTTTTGTGTGTCCTTCATTCTAAAAAACATGCCCTACATTTGAAAATCTTGTCCTACATTTGTCCTACATTTGTCCCGGTTTGGAGGTCCTGACTTATGGCAACCCTAGTTACAAGATCCCTTTGCATACTGATATTTAATAAATGCACCCCTCTAGATGGAGTTAGAGTTCCACTCTCATCAGGCCTTGCCAGCATAGATAATGGCCAGGCATGATGGATGTTGTATTTTAATAGCACTCCAACTCTCTTGCTTTATTCTCCCTAATGGTAATGTTGTCCCTGATTTGAAACCTTCTTAGCTGGACTGTGAACATTTCAGCTGTACATTTTTGGAATGAACCCAACTGAGCTAGTATGCTTGCATGGAATACTCATTCCTTGTGAAGCAAAGGGCCCAGAGAAAGAAAAGGGTGTAGGATGTTGCTTGGAAGATAACGCTAGACCCATAGAAGTTGCACTAGCCCATTTCTAAGCAGTTATTAGATTGGCTGTAAGAACTTGTCCGTGATGTGTTTGGGGACAGCTGTGCATGGATGTGAAACAAGAAGTATAATAACATACCTCTGATTTTTCACAGGATTCCATTTATCTTTTGTGATTAATAGATGGAAAACTTAAGCTGAGTACTTTAGGATTATATTCCCACCTCCCAAAACTCCCCCAGAAAAAAAACCACTCCCACGCTGGCTGTGTGCTATAAAAGTTAAAAAAAAATCTGCAGAGATGAAGGAAAAATTATTATTTCTAACACCTGTAATTATAGCAATTTTAAGCACAACATGTAACAGCAGTGGGAACAAAATTTACAAGGGCAAATGGGACCTTCACTTTGACAGCATCTCATCTTAGAAATGTAATTATGATCACAAATCAATTTGTATGAATAACAGAATTTTTGCAACTGCCCCTTTTCCTATTAATACAAGTGTATTCAGAATGTAATTGCCTGGTTCCTGTCAACTGCGAACTGTAGATATTGGTCCAATTATTTCTCTTTACAATCAGCATTCCTACATCACAAAGCAACCATAACACTTGTTTAATAGCAATAGTAATTAAAACACCTGAAGCAAGAACACTGTTGATAAATATGTTTATTTATATATTAATCCCATTCATTTCCAAAAGCTCAGTGTGGATAAAAACACTTCAAGCGCATATACAATAGCCAATTGAAACCAGCAAGTCCATAAAAACTCTTTAATTAAATTAAGCACTATTAAGCCATATGTACCTGACCTTTTGTTGGAAAATTTGCTGTTGGCAGGGATCTGAGAGTTCTGTAGCTTTCTGTGACTTTAGCAATTGCATGACAAGCAGGAAAGTGACTGAAGTCTGCCCCTTCCTGTCATTTCATGGGTGGGACAGAAATGTGCTAAATTTGTTTTAAAGGCAGCAGAATTCCTGCTAAAGAAAGGAGGGAGGAATATGGCACCCCCACTCCTGGTTAAGAATCTTTTCTAATAGCTAATTAAATGATATTACTCTGTGTTGAAGACACACAACACACAATACAGAATTACTACTTTGTGTTTTCTATATGGCAGTTTTGCACTTATAAATAAATATTAGTACACTTCCAGCTCATTATGTACAGTTCCACTCAAAGTGGTGTTCCATACACTAGTGTCAGTCCATAAACCAATCCCTGGCAAGTTTCCAGGAAAGAGAGAAACTAACCAATTGACACAAATATGATACCAGTACTTGGTACATGGCGATAAATAAATAAATAAATAAATAACTTGCTGAAATGGACAAATTGACAAAGCTGATCATAGACAAATCCTTGAATAACTTTAAGGAAGATTGGGAATTGTTATTACGTATTCGTAGTTACATTGGGGATATGAATCAGCTGTAGGTTTTGTAAATAAACAGAGCGTATGAATTGTGGAAGCACAAATATAATATTATATAATGGAAGCATAGCTAATAGTGGTATACAGTATATTCATCAGTTAGGCAGGGGAAGTTAGTATTTGTTAGTTTTAGTTTAGTACTTCAATTGTATTATAAGTGTATTGGTTTCTTTTCGTTATATATAAAAATAGATTTTTTAATCAAAATATTTTTAAATGAAAAAAATGCTGGTCCCTCACATCATTTAGCATAAAGAAAAAAAATCTTTCCAGTCAAGGTGTGCAACAGGGTGTGAAAACTGTGGCCCTCTGAATGTAGTTAGCCTTCTGCTCCCATCAGTCCTAACCAGCATAGCATCTGAAGTAGAGGAAGGAACAAGAGGATCAGCAAGCCTCGATTTGACCCTAATCAATAGGGAGGAGTTGGTCCCTGGAATCAAAGCCTTCATTATTTTGTGTGCAAGTGACTGTGTAGTGCTAAAATTCATTAATTTGTTTTTATTGTTTTTATTGCTATCCCACATTAATGTGGGATAGCCCAAAGAAGAATACAGTCTAGCACAGACCTTGAATTTCAAAACTGATTTTACCAAGCTCAGGGAAATAATGGGGGAATCAGTTGGATTGCTAAAAAGACAAATAAATGTGTTGTAGAGCAGCAAAACAAGCCTGAATTCTCCCTAAAAGGCAAGATGACTAAACTGAGACTGTCATACTCTGAAAATATAACGAGAAGACTTGACTCACCAGAAAAGACAATAATGTTTGGCAAGGTGAAAGGCAGTAGGAAGAAGGCCACATTACAGATCGATATACTCAGTCAAGGAAGCCACAGCCTTGAGTCTGCAAGACCTGAGCAGGACTGTTGATCATAGAGTGACTCGGGTCTCTCATTCATGGGGGTTGCCATAACTTGAAGTTGTCTTGATGACAATTAACAACAAGACTTGTATAGCATTGTATTGGATCCATTTGCTAAAGATGTGATTCAATGCCAGCAACTCTGTTCAGTTGTTTTAAAAAATCCATATTCCCTCATTGAATCAGGCAAAAGTTAATTGAGTCTGACATTAGAAACTCAGAAGAATGCTGTATGATTATGAACATGCTGTGCTGTTTGCCCCCAGCCATTGGGACTATATTCGCAATATACTGTCATCCCTTCTTATTCACGGATTTTTTATCCATGGATTCAAGCATCCATGGCTTGAAAAAAGCCAAAAAATTATACCTTCTAAATAGCAAACTCTGACTTTCTATTTTATAATAAGGGACATCATTTTATTATGCCATTATATTTGATGGAACTTGAGCATCCATGAATTTTGTTATCCATGGGGAGTCCTGGAACCAAACCCCAGCAGATAACAAGGACCCACTGTAATATAACTTCTGATTCTACTGTCAAGAATTTTAAGTGTGTGTGTGTGTGTGTGTTTTCAAGTCACCGGTCAACTTATAGCATCCTCGTGAATTTCATAGGGTTTTCTTAGGCAAGGAATATTCAGAGGTGGTTTTGCCAGTTCTTTCCACTGCACCTGGTATTTATTGACAATCTTCATTGAAGTACTAACCAGGGCTGACCCTGCTTACCTTCCAAGATCAGACAGGATCCTGTGCCTTCTTTTAACTGTTTCAACTATTTTAGCTCCCATCACCTCATGGAAGATATGTGAAATAATAATTAGGTGTAGAATAATAACATTAGGAATAGAGGGAAGACAGAAAAGATTAAATGTGCAAAAGTTTTCCCCTGCCTCTAGATGGCAGAATATAATATTAAAAGTCATAGAGATTACTCATAATAAACTATTTTAAAATACAGACAAAGCCTTAATACTTTCCCTTCACCTAGAAATAGAACTGTAACCCAACCACCCACGACCAGGTGTCTAATATAAATTCAGGTGCAATGGTGTGAACTTTTTATACAAAACAAAAATGCATACCCTCTGGGATGCATGTGGCTAAACAATATTAGGGCATGGTCAAAATGCTAAATATTGTGAATAAAAAAGGACACAAAAACTAGGAAACTGTAGCTGTTTGCTTTTTCCTGAGCCTACTTGGAAGGGCAAGATTTGTCTCCCTATTCTCTTGTCCCTCCTGCTGAGTTAATTGTGCGCAAACTCTTCTTGCATTTTGAACTCAGTTTGCAGCAACAGAAGAAAGCTGAGGACAAAGGGAAAAGGAGGATGTGGAGGAGAAAGAAGCAGAGACATTTTTAAAACAGATGAAAAAGTGGGATAACAAAGGATTAATCGGAAGTGTTCCTGCCAAATCTGAAAGTTGGATGGTATGAAATTAATATAGAAAAAAAGTCTGTTTTGATACAAGGTGTAGTACAGCCATGGTGCTCGGATGCTGCGGGAGAGGGAGGCAGGAGTAATGCAAAGTCCAGCTTTTTTTTTTTTTAAATGCCTCATGAAGCAGAGACACTGTGGGAGGGGAGAATGGGAAAACAGGTTATTTTCCCCCATCATCCTCCCCACAGTTGCTTGGCTTCTGCAGGCATTAAATAGAAAAAGCCAGGCCCCATGTGTTTCCCCAGCCTCCTTCCCTGATGGCAACGTGGAACTGGTACTGCCAGTTCTGATTTCAGAGCTTATCCCATGAACAAATAAACCAGTTTACCTCTTTCAGCTTGAATTCAGGATCTGTGATGCCCCCAGATGTTATCATACCTAAATTGCCGCCTATCTAGCTGGGATGACACCACCCGGATGCATCCCGGGTCGAAGCCTTGCTCAGCTGGTGAATTTTTGAAGTCGTATGCTCCCCGACTTCGAAAAAGTGCTGACTGAGCGAGGCTTCAACCTGGGATGCATCTGGGCAGCAGCATCCCAGACAGATAGGTGGCGATTTAAGTATCATAACATCCGGGAGGGATCCCAGATCCTGAATTCAAGCTGGAAGAAATAAGCCGGTTTATTTGTTTATAGGATAAACTCCATCCTCACACCCACCTATCCATCTGAGATAATTTTACTTGCTCACAGGAGGGCAGCAAGCACTCAAGAACAGCCATAATAGTTGGTGAAAAGGAGAGCGGGGGGGGGGGCCTGGATGGGGAGGAGGATTTCTACTTCTAGTCCCTAAACTGTGCCAATACTTTTTCTACATGTACACACATAATTATATATTATTTTACAATTATATTGATTCATAGAATCAATAGAAGGGATTGTAGGGGCCATTTAGTGCAGCCCCTGCTATAAGGAAGACAAAGCTAAAGCATCTCTGACAGAAGATGATCCAACCTCTATTTAAAAAATCTCCAATGATGGAGAGTTCACCACCCTCCATGGCCATCTATTTTACTGTCAAACAGCTCTTAAAGTAAAGACATTCTTCATGAAGCTGAGATGGAATCCTTTTTCTTGCATTTTAAATCCATTGGTTCATGCCTGGAGCAGTAGAAAACAAGGTTGCTTCATCTTTTATGTGACATCTACATTTTTACATATAGAGGCATAAATATCAATAATTATTATATGTGCTATTTCCACATATATAAGCAGCAATATATATTATTTCTACAACACAGTGGTACTTATTTCCCCTGTAACTGTAGGCTGCAGAAACAAAGTTGATTTTATTCTAGTAGTCATGCTAATGGTAGTGCTTTCAGTGAAACTGCAGATGCTCAGAGTAATTTTTTCCCCTTTTAATCATTTTTTTCTTTGTTTTTCTAGATTATCTGGAATGTCTAAGTATTTATAAAGCATGGAATGGCAGCAGAGGCTGAGTGGAAGAGAAGCAAAATGCTGGCTCTGAGCTTCACAACAGAAGTAATACACCTAGTCATCAAAAGCACACCCACACACACAAGCAGAAAGATTGTTAAATCCAAACCACATCCAAAATTACTCAGCTGCATCATTGTCCAGGGTCTGACTTGGCATAAGACAGCTTCATATATGAACGAAGCAATACAGACTAGGTTGTGTCATCATAGCCACATTTTAAAAAAAGCATAAACCAGTAAAGAAGAAGGCAGGAAGTAGGTATTTGGAGATGTAGATCTTAGTCTACGTTGGTTTACATACGTAATGCTTAGTCTTTTTTCCGCTCATTCAACACATTTCCAGGAAACATGGGAGGATGCTACAACACGCCCCTCTGAAAACCAGCACCTGGTAATTATCTTCAGGCATAGTCAAGTGGTCTCCAGTCTTCCAGTCGGAAGTTGAATATCCCTTATTAGAGAGAATAATTATAAAGCTGGAAAGGATGTGCTTATATTGAGCTATGCTAACAGAGACCCTTTCCCACTACACAGTTACAGCACTATAATTCTACTTTAACTGTATCTTATTTAATTTATTTACGTAATTCTGAGAGTTGTAGTTGGTGAGTTACTATAACTCTCTTGTTGAGAAATCTAAATATCCCTTCATAAATTGCAAATCCCAGGATTCCATAGGATGGAAACAAGGTAGTTAAATTTGAATCATAATGTTGTAACTGCATAGTTTGAAAATACTTTTTTCAACCTCCTTTTAAAACCATTTTTGAAAAGGTTTTTTTTAACTCATCCCTGTCGGAGAAGGGAATGCTAATGGTAATCTAAACATAAGTGATGTATTAAGTAGTTGGCTGAAGCTAATGTTTTACTCTCTTCTCTGTCCTGTAATGTTCCTTCACCAGATGACCCAGGAGCAGATGAAGTTAGGACCTGCCAAGAAGACAGTAGATAATGATAGATAATGATAGACTGGATAGATGAAAGCTTGATGGGGAGAAGAAAGGTGGAGACAAAGCCAATGAGATCATTTAGGATGCATGGTAGAATTAAAAACACACCACCTCTTTGTACCCATCTTCAGTAGACATCCCAGAGAACACATGGTGGTGGTTTATGCTGAAACGTCTGGGGAAGGAATTATCTTCAGACATTGTGCAGAGCTGGAGGTGGGGGTGGGATTGGTGACAAGCCAATAAATACTCCCTGGGAAGCTGAAACAAGCTTCCAGGTACTGTAGGCGTCTTTTCTGCGTTGCTGATGTGAGCTACAAATCTACCAGCCAGTGAGTTGCTGGAAATCTGGAAGGATTTTTATTAATAGTTCCCGCTCCTCACCCTCCACTCTATTCCTGTCTGCCCAGAGATATACAGTAGCAGTGGTCTGCAGTTTTCTCTCCCACAGCTCAGAAGTGAGTCATTAGCAGTATGGTGGCCCTGACAAGTGTTTGACAAATCTCTGTGGTGAGGAAATCTGGAGGAGGAGGAAGAGGAGGAGATTAAGTATATACATGTGTGAGTACAAGCTCCAGACCCCAGACTTGCATCCTTGGCTGCTAGGATTTGTTTATGTTATTTTTTTATTTTTCTCCCACAACCAACTCATCATTCTTGATTCATACAACAGAATGTCTGGCTTTCAAAAAGCTCCTGTAAACATAGGAAGCTTCTGTCTCTTTGTTCAATAGCAAAACTACACATTGTCTTAGACTGGTGTCTTGGAAAAAATAACGTTAAAAAGACTATAGTGCAGTGCTGGCTGAAGTATTCTGGGAGCTGGAGGCCAAAACCAGTAACTTTTCCAAGTGACCCAGTTCATATGTTCACCATATTATTTTAGCTATTTTGTTTTAAATTATATTTGAGCTGCTTTGGGTCCCATATTGATAAAGTGAGATATCAAACAAACAAACAGAAAGATCACAAAGATCTACAGATATATGCAGAGTTTGGAAAAGTTACTTTTTAGGACAACAGTTTCCAGCATCCCCTAGCCAGCATGGGATCAAATAGCTTTTACAAGCTATGATGTAGTTGTCCTTCTGTGAATTGAAGGGCTCCTTCTATTTATGAAAAGCTACAGATACAGTGATTTTCTGGTGATAGAAAAGAAGGGATAATCTTTATTGGTTCTATGCCCCCCTCTCAAACTCATAGTTGTCATTGTAATAATGGTATTTCTCTAATTATTCTTAAACTTAGGACTTTATCACATGAGGCTATAAAAGTGGGATTTCAACAAGGGTAAATGTATCTTTAGCCAGTGCTTATCATACAATGTTGTGTCAGGCCTGCTGCTAACTTGCATTCTATTTGTTACTATAGTGCATCTTTTCATTGATGGGCAAAACCCTTCAATAGTCTCTCAGTTTCACTGTTATTTCATTATTGCCTTTGTGCAATAGGTCCCTTCCACTGCAGTTCCACCTCTCAGGTAGTCATGTGGTGTGGGCATGATTCTGCCACTTATTCCCACCCTTCCTCTTTCCTCTCCCACTGCAGGAATCATGTCTGCCAACAGTTTTCCTAAGTGAGCTGCTGTGTGCACTATAGACAAGAACAAAATTCAGTGCTGTAGTTCCCACAGCAGTGTCCCCATTGCCCAGCCCCAACACTGTCCCTGGATTGCTCTGGATGGTAAGCGTGGACTTCCGCTGCAAATAGGAAAAGTAAAGATTAGACTTTTTTCACACCACCACCTTCTCTAATGCAGTGAATTTTATGTGAGGTCCATACTATGGAATTTATTGTATTGTAAAAAAACATGACTTACCTCCTTCAAATTGAAGTATTTTCCAGGATCCAGCTAAATTCTATCACATGCATTTTGCCGCCAATGCCGCTTCCCAGCAGCATCCTGCCTAAAACCCAGCTAGAATCCATGCTCAGATGGTCCCCAGCTGGCTGATTTGCAAAGCCAGGAACTTTACAACTATGCAAATCAGCCAGCTGAGGGCAGATTCTAGCTGGATTTTAGGTGGGATGCAGCCGGGAGGTGCCATCGGTGGCAAAGTGCGTGTGATAGAACCCAGCTGCATCCTGGAAGAGACTTCAGTTCAGAGGAGGTAAGTTGCATTTTTTTTACAATGCGATAAATTCCTATGCCATCTTCCATAACCCACTCTTTCCCCCAGAATTTCTTATTTTTGATCCTGCAGAGGGAAATCTGTTAAAGAGAAAAAGACAAAGAGCTACAAAATGACTACCAGTCATCAAGTAAGTGTGTGGAATCCTCCATCTTTGTCATTCTCTGAATTATTTATATCCTAGGTGAGCAACTGCCAGGGGTTAAGGGACACACTGGCCCTCCAAAGGGCCTGAATGACTCTCCCCTGCAGTGTTGTTATTGTTGTTGTTGTTGTGTGCCACCAAGTCTTTTTTGACTTATGGTGACCGTAAGGTGAACCTATCATTGGGTTTTCTTGGCAAGTTTCTTCAGAGTGGGTTTGCCATTGCCATCCTTTGAGAGAATGTGACTTGCTTGAGGTCATCCAGTGGGTTTTTATGCTCAAATATACCATGCCAGGTATATTTGAGCATAAAAACCCACTGGATGACAATCAGGCCTTCTCTTTCCATGCATGGAAGGTTGTTGGGCCAAGTGGTGGGGCTATAGCAGAAAAGAGGAAAGAGTATTTTTGTCAACCCCTCCCAGCTCTCCCCTACATGAAATCACAGAATGGCTACACAGGGCTTTATATCAAGTCTGCTTTGTGCAAAATTTAAGTTATGTTTCAGCTCTTGGGAGTTTCTTTCTGTACAACAAAGGCTGGGCATTCTTCCACTATCATTCTTGGCTAGAGAGCAAATAACAAAGTGAGCCCAAGTGAAAACACTGTGTGTATGACTGGCCCTAGCCATATCTTCCTGGGACTCTCTTTTCCCAGCTACTAGCATACTATATACTACCATACTATAGATGTCTATTTGGAATCATTTTACATGGAGGTTAGGGAGTCTTACTCTCAGGGAAACACATATTCCTTATTCTTCAAAGGTCTTTTATAATGCCAGCCATGGTTGGGAGGTAAAGGCCACTTTATTAAAACAGGCTTTTGACAATAATTTATTGTGCAGAAGGGTCTTTTAATGGGATGTACGGTAAATGCTGTAATTTTGTTCACATTGTTACGGTCTTAAATGCATTTCCACTGTTTTAAATTAAGTGTGGTTTAATAAGATTTATTTTTAAAGTTTTTAAATCAGCACATGACTATCAATTGTACTTTAATTTAATTCATGCTGTGAGCTTCCATAGGTCCCATGTTGGGAGAAGAGTGGATGGATTGTTGGGCCCTTGGATGGTGCATCTAAATGGTAGAAATGATGCAGTTTGACACCACTTTAAGTGGTGTAGCTCCATCCTATGGAATCTTGGGATTTCTAGTTTTACTTCTACTCTTCTCTGCCAAAGAGTATAGGTGTCTCACAAAAGTACAAATCCCAGGATTCTGTAGGATGGAGCCATGGCAGTTAAAGTGGTGTCAAACTACATTATTTCTATAGGGTAGATGCACACAAAGTCACATAATCAGGCATGGGTAGGAGGGCTGAATGCATTTTGGAACCAGTCTTTCCAGCCTGCTGCCTTGTAAACTACAACTTCCACCAGCGGTAAAGTCAGAAGTGTTTAAGGGTGCATCTAAACTATAGAAATAGTATAGTGTGACACCACTTTAAGTGTCACAGCTCCATCCTATGGAATCTTAAGAATTGTAGATTTACAAGGTCTTTAGCGTTCTCTGCCACAGTTTGCTGGTAGCTCACAAAACTACAGATTCCAGAATTGTATAGGGTGGACCTGTGACAGTGAAAATGGTGTCAAACTGCATTATTTCAACAGTGTAGATGCACCCTGGGTTGCAATCCAAAACATTTGGAGGGCAGCAAGTGGGGAAAGAGATACCATCCATTGATCTTGTAACTAAAATGCAGTGTTAACAATCACATGAACATCTGATGAAGTGAGCTGTGCCCCCAAAAGTTTATGCTAAAAAAATCTTTCCAGTGAATCTCAGATATTACTGGACCCCTTTATGTTTTGCAATACTAAAACAGACTAATAAGGCTGTCTCTTTGAATACAACATGAAGGTTTATGTGAAAAGATTAGGTTTATTAGAATGGTTTTGTTGAGTCTTCTGTGATTGGGAGATTATCAGCACTTTGGCATAGTTCAGGTTTAAGTAGCAATGGAATAACTGAGTTGTGTTGCAAGACAAATTCACACAATCATGTTGGCATGTCAAGAATGAAAGTAATATATACATGTTCAGAACAACCATGGGCTGGAAGCTAAATGAGAATTCACCCAAATCTGTTAAGCAAAATGGTTCCCCGTATAAGTAATTAGCCATCTTCACTAATGGCTAACCAGATAATTTTGGGAAATTCACAGAGTCCTTGCCTGTGGTTTGATGTTCTCTTTATCTTTTGACAGAAGGACAGGAGGAAAGGCTACCCTAGTTTTGTTCTTGTTCTTATGTACCTTCAGGTTGACTCTGATTTATGGAGACCTTAGCACAGGGTTTTCTTTTTTGTCATTGAACTTTTTATTCACAGGACATTTGCCTTTGCCTTCCTCTAAAGATGGGAGAGTGCAGCTTGCCCAAGGTCACTGAGTGATTTTCTGTGACAGAGTGCAGACTTGAACCCTGGTGTCCCAGACTCCCAGGCCAGTCACTCCAACCACAACATGCAAAATTCATGCAAACTTGATGTGTAGTCCATGTGTAGTTGTTCTGTCAGGCTCGCATGCTAACCTCCTTCATTTCCAATAAATGTGAGTCCAGGTTTTAGGGCATTAGGGACTATTTTTCTTTCGCATTTTCATACCGCATTGGAAAATAATGTAGCTGGTGCAAATATAAGCCTACATCCTAGTTGAGTCCCAACTAGAGTAAACCCTTTCACTCAATGGAACTTTCATTAGGATGATTTACCAAAGAACCATGATATCTACTCTAGTAGGGACTAACAATTGGTTTTAGGTCAGGAGTGATAAACATGCAGACCTCTAAATGTTTTTGGACTGCAAGTCCTAGCAGCCCCAGCCAGCATGGAAATGATGATGAATGCTGGAAATTGCCATCTGCCATAATATCTGGAGAGCCCCAGTATTCCCCAGCCATGATTTTGACCACAAGATACCAGGAGGGAAGGGGAGGGATGGCAGAAGACATGAATAGGGACATAGATCATCTGATGACTTCATGCAAGAAGACTCTTGAGGAAAAATCAGTGCCTTGTACTTCACTTGCTGTATCTGCTTAATTAATTCATTTATTTTTGCCTTCCTTCTGAAGCCTTTTCCTCCGCTACTGCCATGTCCTCTCTGCATCCCTTGATGTTTCCAGCCTGAGGCAGGCATTTCTATGAGTGAATTCTTCTTTTCTGTTGAAAAGAGAGCCATGGAAGAGGGGAAAAGTGAGAAGAAAGACCAAGAAAAAGAAGGAGGGAAAGTTGTTTAAAGTGGAAGATTTGGTGCTGGCATCCCTGCTGCAACTAAAGTCTACAGGCATCTCCCATTTGTACTGGTGACCTTTTTCTAGAACCAGCAAGCCAGGTGATTGCCTTCAAACTTTCATAGTTCCCTGTTCACTTCCTGACAACTGCTCTTTCTCCCTCCCTCTCCCTCAGATGCCTTGCTTCCTCACTCTTTCCAGCACCTTCTCTAAGTCATCTCAGGCAAATGTGCTCAAAGAAACAAAAAGCATAGCAAATGTTCTCCCCAGCTGTCTGGAGCAATCAGAACTGTCAGAGGCCCACTTGAGGATTACCATAGGGAGCAGAACAACACATCCTCTGTACTTCCACTTCCCTAGGAGTGGCCCCCTGATCAATTCATTGAAGCAGATCTCTCTGCAATACATTCCACCAAAGGGCAGAAAACCAGCTGCTCTTCACAGCTGGATTTGGCAAGCTGAACTGTGTCAACTCTTTAGTGCTCAGTAGCAGAAGCACTTTTTACTGCCCACCTAGGGACTGGCATTGTTTACTTAACTGCAGAGTGGCAGAGGACGTGCTCTGCATAGCCTATTAAGCCATTACAGGAACTGTTGCCTAGTGTCTTTTGATATGAAGTACACGGGGAACGAAAGTTCAGCCAACAACATGCAAGTGAGTGCAGGTGTATAAGTTGTGCATATGTTTGGAATCAGTTTGAACTGAATGGGTAATACACACAAACCCCAGACACTTTGCACCATCAGACATTGTACAAAACACGTACTTATTGCAAGGCTCAAGTGGAAATTGTTAATATTAGTCAAATTAATCTATATTCTGCCTTTCTCTTTGCACTACAGATATAACACCCCAGAATAATATTTTAAAATGAGATATGAGGTTCATAAAGCATGACATTCTATATCAGAAGTTTGTATGTGACCCACAATCACATAGAATAAATACAGTTGTAGCAATGATCAAAAATGGAGGGCTTTAAATTACATTTTTTCCCATTTGCAAAATGGTTTTCCAGTTATCTTGTTATTCATCTCTCCTATGCTTCTTGTTCATTCCACATTTACTTGGCTGGCCAGACACCTCATCAATATGATATGTTAAGTTTTATCTTTCAACATTCTGGCAGGATGAGCTCACCAGGTAGCATGGGATCTTTTAACAAAGACATTTGGATCTTTGACTTGGAGGGATATATAAAAGATGCACTGCAGTGCGAGGAAGAAGCCATGTAAATCAGGAATGGCGACATAACTGTAAGCAGCTTGCCAAACCCTTATGGTAGCTTGGACAGTCTATGCTGCTCTTACGTTGCAGGATATGCTGCAATAACCACCCACTAGTGGTGCCTAGAAAGTTCCATGTTCATGGGGGGGGGGGGCGAATCCATTTTGGGTTTTAAACCAGAGACTTCAAAGTAGCTTTCTAAGGTGCTGAACACTATCTTCCAATAGGCCCAGGACCTTAAATAGTTCATTTGAAGTTAGGACTAAAACCCTGAGCAGATCATGAACTCGGTAACAGAACTTACCAGCCACTATCACCAGACCTGACCAGCAAGTGGCACTAGATTCAAGAAGGAGGTCTGAACCCTTGTGGTGTAAATGCTGCCCTGTTTTGTATTCACAGGGGCCTGCTGAGGGTCTCAGGGTTATGTTGTGCCCTGTCATCAATGCAAAAGGCATGCTCAAGGGGTGTGAGGTGAACACAAGATGAATGAATTCTGCCACCTACCTCCCAACTGCCACCTTATGAGCTGATGATTGCTCATTAAATCATCTAGAGGGCCCCTATGTCAGGTTACTCTGCAGCTGCTTGAAGATGGCTAGTTGACTACACTGAAAATAAAATTATGGTGCAGTTCCCATGAAGTTAAATGAAATTTCCTCTGAAATGAATAATAGGCCTGTATCCATAATGTTCTGTAAATAAATAGCAACAATGAATATTATCTTCCATGTCTACCATGCAAACTGCTAGCAGCTGAAAACAAAAGCAAAAGTTACTTTAAAAATCAAAAGGAGGGGAACAGTATTACATGGAAGTATAATTTTGGCTACACACACACACAAAGACCCAAAAAGAGAAGTTTTTTTTTTAAATCCTTTTAAAGATGGAAAACTTTTGATGATGAAATGGAAAAGAAGAAACCAGCCATGGTTCTGATCATGACAAAGCAGCAAAATCACTGCAGCTATTGCAAAGTGTCTGTACATTTTGCACACGTATCAGGATGCAGACAAGGGAGAAAAATACATTAATGGAAAATGGAGTGTATATCTCATAAGCTTAATGCATCCTATGAATAGCTGAGTAGCTATACTCTTTGGGAGAGCAAAATGGCTTCATCTTTAAAAACAGTGCAGACAAGAAACAAAATGGGATGCTGCTTATTGGAACCCCAAGTTACTAGTGGTGGTGTCTCATTTTGATTCACTTGGATGACTCAAGCCATCCCCTGAGCTGTACTCATATACTGTACTTTATTTAGAGAATTTACTCATCTCTCAGAACAAGGGAAAATGTCAGAAAGTGAAGTGTATGTGACTGCTGGCAACACTTCCTCTGCCCAAACTTTTCAACTTCCCAGTTTGTGTGGTGTGTGGTAAATGCTTGCTTTTCAGCAGAAACAATGAGCTGGCATCTTTTCCCCACCCGCTTAGTACCAATCGACAGAGCGGGGGTGGTGGTGCATTGGGGCTTTAAGTCAACCTTAATGCTGCATAGCTAAAAAATTTTGACATGTACAGAGTATGAATTGCGATGCTTGAAGAAATTACTTTGTTTGGCCTATAATTCACAGGATCTCCCAGCTGCCTCATTCTGAGAATTTTGGGAGCTGCAGCCTGGAAAAGGATTCAGCCCCCGCCCCCCGCCCCGCCAAAACCCCCTCTGTCTCTATATTCAAACATTGCTTTTATCATAAACACCATAGACTGAGACATCAGTGTCTCAATTTGACCCCATCTCTGCAATAGATTATTGTGTGTATTATAGAAGTATAGAAATAATAATAATATTGTCTTACCTTACAGGACAGTTTCATTAATGATATTTGTGAAATGATTTTTAAAATCTTATGACTATTATCGGTATATTACTGTTACGTAAAGCTAGCTCAGACAATGCAGTTTTCAGTCAGATGCATAGTGCTTGTTCTACATAATTTTCAAGCTTTTATCTCTAGGGAGCCCTTTTCCTGAGATATCTACACCCTCTTTTTTTGATGATGTGTAACTAGCCAACTTGTGGCACAGTCCTTTTTAAGATGCCACATTAATTAATTTTTAAGATGCCACACTGTCCTTTCTGGTTTATTAAAACAGGCCAAAGGAGAACTGGCTGCATGGGAAAGGGAAGTGATTAATGGCTCTTTACAACAAGGCAGGGTCCCAACTTGCCTGAAGGAGACTGTGGTAAGATCTCTTCTGAAAAAATCGTTCCTGAATCCTACTATACTGGATAATTATAGGTCAGTCTCTAACATCCCATTCTTGGGCAATATACAGGGATGGCTGATGGCTTCTAGATATGCAATCTGCTCCAGGGATTCCTGGATGAGGGCCATCTAAACCCATTTCATTCTGGTTTCAGCTTTGGTCACCTTGGTGGCTGACCTATACCAGAAACTGGACAAGAGTTTTTTCCTGTTAATTCTGCTGGATCTTTTGGTGGCTTTTGATACCATTGACTATGGTATCCTTCTCGGTCAACTTGCTGGAACGGGACTCAGAAACTGCTGTTGAAGAGCTGCAGCCAGATTGCTAACCGGGACTCATAACAACGCCATTGTTGGAACATCTCCACTGGCTGCCTGTTTCTGGGCACAATTCAAAGTGCTGGCAATGACCTTATAAATCCTTATAGGGCTTAGGTCCAGGTTATTTGAAGGCCTACATCCTTCCTTTATAAACTTTTAAGATCATCTCTTGTGCTACCAGGCTTTTGCAAATTGAATGAGGTGGGCTATTAATGATATGGTGTGATTTTAAGTGAATTATAGTCCATATAATTTTAAAATGAATTTTAATTTTTGAATGCTTCATGTGATAGCGTTTAATTGCTTTTTAGAAAACTTTGTATTTATATCATCAATTATTTTGTATAGTTTTTAATCTGTAATGTTTTAAATATGTTGTTAGCTGCCTTGAATCTCATTGTTGAGAGGAAGGTGGGATGTAAAGGAATTAAATAAGAAGCAACAGCTTGGTGTGATGCTTTTTATGAGATGCTTTAGCCCACAAAGCAAAACGGTCTCCATTTTATTATTTTACAACTTTTATTTTTTTATAAGTCTTCATTCACATTCACAAGTATACCAGGCAATTATTGCCATTTTCTATATAAAGGAAAATAAGGTGGAACAAACAACAGAACATAGAGCCACTTGCTGACACACAAATTGGATATATAGATCTCCAGTAAAAGAAAAACTCCTCATTGGCTAATAAATAAGTTATCCAGAACTGTGAGCACATGAATTGGAAAGCCACCTGGCATTCAAGGAGACATCAAACAAAAGTGATAGCACTCCATGGGGGAGGTGTATTGTTGGCAAAGGCCCTCCAGCCAAAACTTTTTTTCCCTCAGAAATTCAGAAAAGTGAAATTACAAAAAAATGAAATGTTCATTGGGTAGCTATGTGATATTTCTATAGTATTTCTTTACATAGCCAATCACTGTGGGATTGCCTCACCCTCTGTGTTATAAAGAGGCAATAATATTCCCCCAACAGAGGTCTGAGGCTATAGGTGCAAAAATGGCATAAAGACACCATTTGCTAATTTCTTCAGATTCCTGGCTCAAAGATACATCCTATCCATGGTCAAGCAACTGATGCAAAGTGCAGCTGTGTTATCTATTTTAGTCACATATGGCAAAATCCCAATATAGTTGTAAAACAGTATATTCCCAGGTAGTGCAAACCCAGTTTGGTTTTTCCACCTCTACGTGCTAGGAATGTAATAAACAATATCAAATCTGAGATGCACAACATGGCCCTCTGAGATGTTTTTGGCCTGCCATTCCCATAACCCCTCATCATTGGCCTTGTTGACTACACACTCCCCAAAAAATCTGGAGAACCACAATTGTCCATCTGTGCTATTTATGTTATCAGACAGACTTTGGCAATACAGTACATCTTTCAAGTACCTCACAGTGTCCACTCACCACACTCCTCACTGACACAATTTTACTTGCATCATTTGCTGGATAGGATGCAGTAATGCCCAAACTCTAGTCTTCCAGATATTTTGGGAGTTCAGCTACCAGAATTCCTACCGTTGGTCAAACTGGCTGGGGCTTTTGGGAGTTGAACTCCAAAACAGTTTGAGGACCAAAGTTTAGGAATTACTATCCAGTTATTAAGGGAGGCTTAAAGATGCCAGCATTTCTAATATACTTGCAGGATGGAGATCTGCAATAAAGTTCAGTGTGTTATCACCCTATGGAATGAGGATCTGTTAAAAAAACAAAACTGGGTTGAATCCAGACTCAGCCATATTTCAGAGCCATTCAAATCAATGAGACTGAAGTCCATAATGACTGGTCCCAATCAATTTCAATTAAGCACTCTAAATCTGATCAAACTACTCTGCTTTGATACAACCAAAACATTTTAGACAACCCCTAAAAGAGGACCTGTAGAAACTCAAATGTGATGGAATTGTATGGTAGAGAGTAGAGCCCTTATGGCAGGAGATGGGAATTGTGGACCCTTCAGATCTTTTGAACTTCAGCTCCTAGAAGTCCTAGCCAACATAATAAAAAATAAGATTATAAGATTATAGCCAGACATCTGGAGGAGCAAAGGTTTAGCCACTCCAGCTCTATATTGTACAGTCCAGGGATATCTAGGCTGTTTTCTTAACTCTATTTTACATCATGTTACCTATTCCAGAAAATGACACACACCTTGAGGCTCCCAAGGAAGGGTGAACTTCTGACCCTCACCCCAGTTGTATAGCAATAATCGACAGAGGACTGGAGGATATGAGGAAAGAGGACGTTTTTCTTTTCCCGCTTTCACATCTACTTGTATCCTGTAGCACAGGACATTTAAAAAAGAACCCATACAAACATGAAGAAGGCAGATGTTCAAGTTTTTTGCCACTACGAAAGATGTCAGGCTTTACTTCTCTTGTACATTGTGCTTCTCATTACAGCTCTGCTTTTCTGACACAGCTGCTTATTGCTTGCACTTTAAAACAAGGCTATAATTTTGAGAGAGAGGGAGACAAGTAACTGAACAATCTGAGTGACTTTAAAAAAGTGGTTCTCTACTCCAGCACAGTATGGAAATACAGTAGTGGATGCACAAACATTTCAAAAATCATATTAAAATCCTCTTTATAATGTACATTTTCTTTTTTATTTAATGACATTTACTCTTTTGAAAAGCTTGACCTATCTGGTATTCCTAAACACATATTCCTACCCATAAAGAAGGGTACTTCCTTACTTTTGGGAGGAAGAAAGAGTATTCTTAAGACTCCAAACTAGGATAAGGTGAGCTAAAAAACAAGAGTTAGCTGAACAGCTTGAAACTGCCTAGCTACCCCAAGCTGAAATGCATTGAACCATGACACCATGCCAATGTAAAACCACATTTACTCTTCCTGTTGTGGGCAGCCACCTCAAAACATTCCATTTTGGATGAAATACAAAAGGTCCTGTGTATTTGATGTAGATGAAATGTCTTGTTATAGTCTCTCTGTTGACTTCACAGGACTGTATTGTCCCTTGTTCCCAAGAGGGTCCAGCAGGGTGAAGTTGCAGCAATTGGGTTAAGCTTCAGCTGATGGACTGGTGAATGAATGGGCACAGAATTCAAAACTGAGGTAGGAAATGCAAAACAGGAGCCTTCAAAACTTGTGCTCCGAGTCAGCTCTTCAGCAAAGAAAGACACTGCATCCCTTTTGCAAGAAGAGACTGTAGGGCTTGGAGTTGAGGACAGTATTTCTGACTCGTATTGAAGCAGCTGGCCCATAAAGCCAAAGTTCGGTGAGATCAGACTCCTACGTTGTTTGATGTAATCAAATGCCTCCTCCAAACGGAATTTTTTCATTTTCATCAGGTAAGCCATGCAGATTGTGGGAGAGCGGGAAATTCCGGCTTCACAGTGTACCAAGATTTTGCCCCCTGACCGTCTGGTGCAATCTAGAGAAATAAAGAACAGTAGTATTGTGATGATGTTGGTTGCCCTTAATGATGCCCTTAATGACAGCAGTGTATCATTATGCAAATGATTTCCTGAACCTGATTTCATAATTCATTTCATACATGAGCTGTACACACACAATGAAATCAAAAGTGGAAGCTCATTTCAACAGGCCAGAAAATGAATTTCACCTTTTGTCACTTACCACACTTATTCAAATAACAAATCTTAATGGTGATGTAGTAGTAAAAATAAGAGATTTCCTTCCCCCTCATGTGGCCAAATTGCAGTGAGAGAGGTGTAATAGGACAAATACTACAATGCCACAGAGAACTGAAGCACAGCCAGGTTCCTTTCAGAAATGGCACAGCATTGCAGTAAAAGGTGTGGGTGTACTGCATGCTCCCTCCAATGAGATGTGTCGATTTTCTGGTTGGCTAAGAGCATGAAAGGTGCTGCTTTTGTCCCCACCCTGTAGGCTCCTTTGGTAGGCACTCAGCATGGGTTTTGAGCAGAGATGTCAAGTCCCAGTTTCCTGGGGTTTCCACCACAAAGTGCACAATAAACGAATCTTAAATCTCTAATTACATCCCATGATAAATGGCACTTGGACTAAAGTCAGGCTATAAATGGCTTAGGCAGACCTACCATTTTACGCAATGGGAGGCCTCAAGGTTACTCACACAATTCAATTATTGTTACAAGATTAAAAAGAAATTTCTGAAAATAAGCTGCTTCTGCAAAATGCGTGGATTAAAAATAAGAGCTTGCCCTGCTTTGGCTATCTTGAGAAATTAAGTTTTGTTTTACTGTGAAACATAGTTGTTAGATGGACACACAATGAGGTATTCTGCTGACTTATCTAACTTTCTTCTGTGACTTTGTTGTGTTGTTGTTAAGTGTCCTCAAGTTGATTTCAACTCATGGTGAGAACTCCAAGACCGCCTATCCTCAGTCTCTTTGCCCTACAGGCCCAGGTCCATGTCCTCCCTCATCTACGGTACTTTAAGCATTTGCCATGTGGTCTTCCTCTCTTTCTACTACTAGACTACTGAATTCTTTTTAAAAATGGTTTATTGTAGCATACAAAACCAGCTTTTTGCAATCTGGTGTCCTTTATATGTCTTTTCTATAACTCCCATCAGCTCCAGACAGTCTGGCTGTGTTCAGGTATTACAAGAGAAAATCTGGAGGGCACCAGGTGAAGTAAATCTGATCTATAAGAACTCAAGTCGTATAAAAGCAAAGACATTGCACACAGTTTAGGAAACACTATTTCACAAACAGGCACTAAAATGCTCTGTTAAACGTCAACAATAATCTTCACAACCCTGCCAGGTAGGTTGCTATTATTATCCTCATACTGAAGATAAGAAAGTTGGACAAAGATGTGGCAGTTTACTTTAGACTACTACGCATGTTCATGGTAGAGATCTAATGAGAAGCTGCAATTCCCTAATTCACAGCTCTCTCTCTCTTTTTTTTTTTTTTAGCATTCCTCACCTTGGTTATGCTGGGTAATACTGATGAGACCTGCTGTTCAATAACATTTTGGGGGCACTGCAGGATTCACACCCCTGCTTTATGATGTAGTAGATCAGAAAGGCTGGAATTTCCATGTTAATGACAAAAATATACCTACAATCATGGCAACATATCAGTAATGGTTTTCTTAAAAAGCAACAAATTGTTTGAAGCACTGATGTAAGTTCCTCATGCTTCAGTCATTTGTATCACTAAGCAATCTTACCTTCTCTCCAAACAAAGAGGCTAAAATTCTCAACTTTTGGCCTTCCAGATACTTTGAACTTCAACTCCCAGAAGTCACAGCCAGCTAAGGAGTTGAAGTTCAAAGTATCTGGAAGGCCAAAGGTTGATTGAAGGACCACATGCTGAAGACCACTGCACTTGATTTTCTTTTGCAGCTCTTTTTAGCAGACGTCCCTGTCATTACCTTTCTAAAATAATACATTCACAATACTATCCTTCATTTCTCTGTTTGGACGTAAGTCCTGCTGAGGACAATGAGGATTACACCCAGGTAAATAGCTATTGGATTGCAGCCTTAACCAGGTAGCCTAAAACATGGGTAGGAGGCATGGTGTGACCTGTGGTCTGCATACAGACCCTGGATACCATTTTAGTCCCCAATGCCCCCATTTTTTAAAGAAAAAAATCAGTATGATTTTGGGATCACTTTTGCCCCAAAAGAGCAAAACGCCCTCCAAATACAAGAAAATGTAAAAATATCCCCAACTCCATGTCTGCAAGGACTCCAGACCCTTGTACTATTACCAAATAACTCAACTGTCTTCTACATTCCCTTTGAAAATGGTGACAGGAAATTTCATGATTTGGAGAGAGACTGCATAGAAAAGGTAGAGATATTTGGGCTTGGTTGGGGCAGGGGTTGTGGCCTGCAAGGGAGTCTGATGGTAAAATTGCCCCCTGGCCAGTCTACACTGTGTCCACCTCAGTGTAAAGCCATGTATGATGTGCAAAACCTTCCTATGGAGGAAGGTTTAAATGTTTGTGTAAAAGACCCCAGGATGCAAGCCTCCTAAGTGGAGTTGCCAGAGTGAAAACTGAAGGGCTCATTTACCTTTAATGGTTGTGTAGAAATGAAATTGAAATGACATTTATTACGGCCGATGACCAGCATAAAACAATATAAAAAGTACAATATTATACAATGCCCAATAGAAGAAAAACAAAGTAACAATGCAAACGGTATAGTAGAAATGGGATTACAGAAGGTGTTGCTTGTCATACAACCACATAACAAGCAACACCTTCTGAATTTCTCTCTTCTACACAACTATTAAAGGAACAGGAGCCCACTCCAGTTTTCACTCCTGAAAACTTTACTCCTACAGGAAGGAGTTTCCACAGAATTGTTGAAGTAGTGCTCTCCCTTCTCAGATCGATCCATCTCTCTGGAGATACTGGGACCTATCAAAAGGACTTCTAACAATGCCTGCAATAGGCATTGTTGCCATTTACCTCAGTCAGACTCATGCTATTCCTGAATAGTGTTTGAATAGTAGCAGGTTTTGATAATCCTAAGTGATACGATCATTACTGTTCATTTGCAATATAGAGAAAGTACACCTACCAATAAATTCTATTGCCTCCTGGAAGTGAGAGCTGATGTCTGCTGTATGGCTATCTTCCACAGGAATCCATTTATAGCAGTACTGGTCTGTTAAGGGCTCAGAGCTCTTCCTGGAGACATTCAAGAGTGCAGTGATGTTCAGGTTGGCTAAGAACTCACACTTGGAAGCGTGGTAGGCACTGCCGAGGTACAGGAAAGGCAAGATCTCCACTGGGCCACCCTGGAAAGTGACAAACCACATAATTACAGGAGTTGCTTTGCTACTTTTAATTTCCTCAGTTAAAGGACTCTGCAGACTAGACAATAGGGAATCATTTGAGGGCATTTCCAGACATCACTGCAATCAGCAACAACAGAAAACTAGACAGGAAGTACTTTGCCAAAGATGGCAATTTGTGTCAAAGTGGCAGTTCAGAGCTACTGCTGAGGTTTTGGAATAAGAGTTGCTTTGTGTCCTGTGCTGATCTGGATGCGCTCTCTGCAGAAGCACAGCCTACTCTTAAAAAGATTTGGGCGAGGGGGACTCACACAGAGACCTGATTGAATAATCAAGTCATGGATAAAAGATTTGAAGAAGCCATGATAAGATCAACTCTTGAGAGCAAAAAAGTTATTGCAGAAAATGAAAAAGTTCCCAATTAATGTTTGGGACACAACAAGTAATTTGCTTAACTTCTCTGGGGAATATATTTGAACCTGGAAAAGAGGGGAAATACCATGCTACTATGCAGCTTTGATTTCAGGTCACTCCTTCAATCTGTTCGCTGCAGGCTGTTTGTCTGCAAAAGTACATCACACACTCAGCACCATTATTTGAAACACGACAAAGACGGATGCGGACTTCTTTTGTCACATTGCCAGACATGAATGAAAAGAGCGAACTAGTGAGCTAGGAAGAGGATGATGACAGAATGAGCCCCCAAGGAGCCCAAGCGTGGGTGGGATTAGTCATATATTCCCCTAAACACACCTGATCATATGCTGGTTTGTGTTGGATGCACTGCTTCTCGCTGAGGCCATTGTTGCTTCTCTCCGTTTCAGTCTTCTCTTGGGATATGGGTTTTACATCTATGCAGAATTCAGGATACTGGGAGTAAAAGGTTTCATAACCTCCTGAAAAGAGTGAAAGAAAGCAGAGAAGGAAATAGATATTAGTAAGGTACTGGGGCCAGGGAGGTCCTCATTTGTGCTGGATAGCTAATTAAATTTTGGGACTGTGACAGCATTCATTGTGCGAGGAGCTTCATCAGGAGAGGTAGGGGGTAAGTCTGCTAGAGATGAAAGAGTGCGCAATTAAGGAAAGTCAGCAGAACACAAATTTGCACCTTGTTAAGCATTGATCACAGCGATCACAAATGGAAATTGGTTGGATCAGTTTCAAAGAATGTAGACTACCTACTTATTCTCACTTTACTTTGTTCTTTTAAAACCAGGCAACCCCATATTTGTCTTCATTTAAGGAAATAGTGATCGAGAGAGACTGTTGCATATTGATTAATAACTTTCATTCTTCTGCCTTGGATCCATTACGTGTCATGATACTTAAAAGTCTCTGATGGGCTCAGACAGCTAAATAGTCCCAAATGAGTAGTTTTGGACTGTGTAAACGGATCTGCAAAAGCACACACCACAAATTAGATTTGTTATATTCTAGCTCAGAGCTTGTCATTGACTTAAACTGGGAAATATTCATCATCAAGTACACCTTTGCCAAAACTCTCCATTCAAACACTATTATATTTATTTCTTGCCTTTCTCCCACCACAGGCCCCAAGGTAGCTAAAAGCCAGTAAGGGATCACCTTAAAAATGATTAAATAAGCTATCATGTTAAAACCAAGCAGCAAATTAAAACAATTTGAGAACATATTAAAATGAAGAAAGAGGAACAGCATCCAATTAGTGGGCAAAAGCCTGTCTGAAGCAGAAAGTCTTTGCCTGCCATCAGAAAGACAGAGCAGACTACTCTCTCATGAAAAGGAGAACCACAGCCTGCCAGCAGTCACCAAGAAGACCCTGCCTTATGACTTCACCAAATTGCACTATGCATACTTGTGTCCTATGTTTTTGCTGAAAGAAAATATATTTTTATTCATTCAGCAAAAATGCAAGACTATGATTTGTTCAGTGGGCATAGAATATCATAGAATGTGTCTACAGCTGCATCACCCCAAAGATAAATAACTGCATTAAGTATGTGAATCTTCATTTCAGGAAGCCTGTTCAGGATTTTTTGAAGTTGGCTCTTCACTCCTAAAGTTCTGCTTTGCCTGAGTAAGGTCTCTTTTGCACTACAGCACTTTGATACCACTTTAGCAGCCATGGCTCCATATAAGGGATTCTTGGGATTTCTGGCTTTATGTAACATTTAGAATTACCCGCCAGAGTTCTAGTGCCACACCAAACTGAAAATAGCAAAACTGCAGGATTCGGTGACGGCTGTTAAAATGCTATCAAAGTGCTATGACTGTGCCTTCCAAAAGAGACTTAAGCAAACACTCTGTTCTTAAAAGGATACTGACAGTGGAAATACACAACTAAGGAGCCACCTTGAAGGGAGGCTGCATCCACACTGGAGAAAATACCTGGTTTGGCACCGCTTTAACTGCCCTGGCTCAAGGCTATGGAATTCTGGGAGTTGGGGTTTGTTGTGGTGCCCAGAACGGAGCACATCACACTCCAACTCTCCAGTGTGGATGCAGCCTCAGTAAAAGCCCAGCCTGCAATAATTCACACAAGACTGTTTTATGGATGCCTTTTGATGACTTCCACTTTTTAATTCTACTTTATCCACATTAGAAGCTACCACACAAGCCCAATAACAATATATATATAAGAAGATGACTATTAGCTAGCTCAGAAAGTTGGAAGTGGCTACTAAAAACACACAACACACACTAACAACTGATGTGTACAAAGAAAAAGAGCTACCCCCTTGAATACTTCCATAATTGGAACTGGCTCCAAGAATGTCAGTAGCCCCACAACAAAACATTAACTGTCCACAGCCTTCCTTCCTTCCTTGCTCTTGCTCTGAAAAGCTTCTAACCATTTCCTCACCTCCTGACAGTTCACAGACAGGGTTTTTAAAGATATTAATTAACCATGATATGTGTATGTTACTGGATATATACAACCACTCCATCTCATTGGTTTGGGATGGATGGTGTTTGGGCTTAGCAAGTGACTAGTAACCAGAAGCTCTAGGGAATCAGGAGATTTGCAGGCTGTTCTTAGGATGAGTCACCTTTTCATCAAGCCCTTTAGCTTCCCCTGGCACTCAGACACTTGTTCTCCCCCACTAGCTGAACTCTGCTGCTATTAGTTCTGTTAATACGATATTACTCATCTTGGATGTTAGTGTGTGTCAGAGAGATATTTCATTTTCATAGCTAGCTGTTAAAATTCTGGGCATAGCGATTACAAAGTGGGCTGTAAAACTAATCAGAATTTTTTAAAAAGACATCTAAACAGTCTTTTATTTTTTTTAAATAGCTTATTTTATAGCAAAGGTATTCCCCTCATCTTAAGAGACACATTGCCATTTGATATTTTTAAATTAACACATACCATATCTTTATTCATGTAGCCCAGAAGCAGATTTCATAATTATGGAAGGTTGCGTAAAAGCAATAGGCAAGTCAACAGTTAATGGCGTAGTCTAACCCTAGTTTAGCATTGGTCCTGGTTTATTCACAGGCAAATACGTAAAAGCAAAATTGAGACACAAAAACTTTGCCCTCATTTGTATGGATCAGAAGCACTAAATTAACCAGACCTGAAAGCTTTCAAAAATTACAGGAAGGAATGGGAAAGAGCCTGACAAGGACCATGCCATTCAGCAGTAAAAGCAATTCCCTGAAGTGCAGAATGGGAGCTGCTTATGGTAGCTGTTAGCTGACATGAGTTCTGACTCATGCCTTTATCTTCTTATGTGTCCAACCATACTTAGGAGAGTGTATCCACTCTCCCACATCACTATACAGACAAAACCCCTTGGGATAAACCCCAGGGTTTTCATCCTATTTTATGGGAACATTCAGAAGGAGGTAAAAACATAGCAAGCGTTTTGGGTTTGTGACTCAGACACAATTTATCAATGTAGTCAATTTCCAGATGACAAATACAGCCTGTGGCAAAGAAATTACAGCATTCTATTTAAGGGTATACATTCAGACTAAAGCACAATATTCGCTCTCTTTCGCAATTGGAGACTTTTCTACTAGGACAGCACACACGTAAATGTTCTTAATCTACAAAACAACAAAGACATTTAATACTGGGACCATTTCAACCTCCCATCCTATAATGGTAGACCAGAAAAATACACTCCAAGGAGGAGGGCTGATCCAAAAAAGTACATAGAATCAGCCATCCTAGTATGCACAGAATGGCCCAAGAGATGTTGTGTGTGATGTAGTGGGAAAAACTCAGGACAAGAATGGCATCCCACACAGTTTAATGCTATCCTGAAGAGCTACAGCCAGAAACATTTTATAACCCAATTTGAACCAAAGTGTGAACACTAAAGGGGGGGGGGACCCCAACATCTCAGATTAATAATAAAAAGTTTTGGGGGGGCATATTAGCATTTCATTTTGCACATCAGAGTGATCCTCTTTCATACACATTTCTTGTCACTGAAGACAACGGAAAGAATCCTTTTGAATTTAGCCCATACTTCTTAGAAGTTTCCTTTCATGCTCAAAGAAGGGAAACCTCAGCATATAGGAAAAGATACACAAGGAAACGAGGAAAACATTTTAAAAAACACAAGTTTGCCTGCTGACCCATTAGGAGGAGGAAAAATCCAATTATTTTACTGCATTAAAAAACAACAACATGCAGTCCACATAATACCTTTAATAGGATCAACACAGACTTTAAATTGGCTCTAACAAAATAATTATCCTACTGCCACCTACAATGACACAATTATTTACTTATTACTTTGCCTAGGAGTCTCATAAATCATGGAGCAAACTGGAAGTATGTTTTTAATAAGCCTCTTCATTTAGTAATCTGCAAGGAGCTGCCCTTTAGGTGGCACTGCTGAGTTTTAAGAGCATTCAACCTTGGTCTCTCCTCAGTCCCTCTGTCTCACTGCTTTTCAGGTATATTTACTAATGCTAGCATAGTAATGGAGCCAAAGGCACTAGCAGAAAATCAAGAAGTGAATGGGAGGGAAAATCCCAGAATATTGTCCACATTAACCAGGCTTTTTGTACTTCAAGGACACATTTTCTCTTAGGGTAACTCTGAGGCCTCAACCAAAGCAAACCAATGTCTAGGGCCAATACTCAGAAGGGATCGTGTAGCACCTTTGAGACTAATTGGAAAAAAGAAACATGCATCTGAAGTAGGCTCAAGTCTAAGAAAGCTCATGCTACCAGCTTCCTCTTTTTTCAGTTTCAAAGATGCTACAAGATCTCACTGAATACTGATTTTTCCCACCAGGGTCAATGCTGACCATGAGTAGCTCTGCGACACCTTTCCCTTCTTTTGGTGCTTGCAATGGGTAGTTTTCATCGCCAACGCATGAAGCTCTTTCCTTTACAAATGGGGCTCATTTCCTTCCATCCCTGCTCTTATCCTACAATTGCAAAAAACGTTCAGGAAAAGACTGGGGGGGGGGGGGGGAACTGACTTATGGTTCACAGCCAGGCAGCCTCTCTTGTCTTTGTAGACCTTGCAGCCCCAGATTTGGAGAGACCAAAATACACCAAAATACATACAGTACTGTATAATTTTTGGGGCCAGATGTTGTTGGTTTTGGTGGCCCACAGATTCTGGTTCAGATCCTTTCCAGAAACCCTTATCTCTGGCAAAAAAGGAAAGCTCTCCTGGGGCTTCCTGGGAGGAAAGGTCTGCCTATTATTAAAGAGATGGCTGGAACTTCTACACTCCACAACATTAAGACTACCACCTTCCATTGTGACTTTGGTCCCTTCTGGTTTCATCTGAGCACAAAATGTTCAGATGAACCCCAGCATCCATGGAAATGGCCCATCCCTGGCTTCATTTGCCCTGCAGAAATAATCCGGTTTGGCACCACTTGA
>NC_056524.1:204459182-204616412 GCF_019175285.1 Sceloporus undulatus
CCTCCTGGCGCCCGTCGTTCGGGACCACGAAGTGCAAGGGGACGGGCCCCCCGTGGGCCCTGCGGATGACCACCGAGTTGAGGTTGACGTTGAGGGAGCCCGGAGGGAGGAGGCCGAGAAGGCCAGGTAGGGCCGGCAGTCCCGCACCAGGCACCGGAGGCCTCCTGGCGGAGCAGCTGCCGGAGCTGCCGGGGCTCACGCGACAACTCATCCTGGGATTGCTTCTGCTTCCTCGAGGCTCCTTGCTTTAATTGCTCCTCTCCTTCGCAGCCTTTGCATCGTTCCTCCTCTCCTCCTCCTCCTCCTCCTCCTCCTCCAGGCCAGGGAATCCCGCCGCTGCGCCGCTTTTCTCTCAATGAAAGAGAGGGAGAGACGCGCAGAACCCCAGCGCGGCGGTGTCCATATAAGGCGATGACGTCACGCACTGGACGGGAGGCACGCCTCCATTTCCTGGCCACCCCCCCTGTGAGTGAGCGTTGCGGGGAATGAATGGGAGCTGAGCAGGAAGGAGATTCCTCCTCTTTTTAGTCAGACTTCTCGCGCAAGGAAGTGGAGCACGACTCAGGAAGAAGCCCTCTCCAGAGTCTCCTTTCCTGGCACGAGACACCCACCGCCCCTCCTGGATGCCTTACTTGATGATAATAATAAAATAATAATAATAATAATAATAATAATAATAATAATAATAATAATAAAAAATTCTTTATTAAATTTGGACTGAATCTGCACGTTTTACCTCTACACCAGCAAAACGATGCAAAACCCTGGAGACTTCTTGGGGAATCCCTTGCTCTCTGCCTGCAAAGAGGCCTGGGGCCTCCCTGGGATGGAGACACATAGGGCTGCAAGAGAGGGGTCCCTGTTGAGAGGCGCATGGACTTTAAAATTTCTGGACTTTGAAAATCTCCCTATACTGTATTTCCACATGGACAGGAGGAGGAGGAGGAGCCTGCCTGACTGCAAAAGATATCCTCCCCAGTATACCATCTTTACTAAGGACCTAAACAACATGCAGGCATTTAACTAACCTCCAATTGTTTTGTTTTCCTTCCTGTTTGGCTTGTAACCTTTTGCCTGATGAAGAAGCCCATGGAGCTTCGAAAGCTTGCAACAAGTAGACTGTGCATTTTGGTTGGCCAATAAAGATATCACTGTTTGGTGGGGTTTTTTTTTTTGTATTATTAGCCTTTAGGGCTGAAGGGTGGGGCATAAAAACCATAAATAATAATAATAATAATAATAATAATTTTCTTACATCCAACCTTTCTCCCAATACAGGGACTCAAGGCGGTGAACAACAAGTATAAAAGAATACAATTTAAAAAAAAAACAGTACAACAACATTAAAATATATAAATATAAAAAATTAAAAAAACAATTAAACGATTTTAAGAATTAAAACAGTTATAAATTAAATATAACGTGTTAAAATATGAACCATTAAAATGTGTATAGTATGAGGGAAAGAGGTTGGATTTAGGGGAAGATGGCAGCAGAAGGAAGAGAAGGGGGAATCTTTTAGAGGCAGCAGGGTGAGCAGAGGTCCCCATCGCCAAGGAGGACAAGGCACTGGGAAACGTGGGGAGAAAAATAATGGAGGACCTGCCTAAATAAAAACTCAAGACACTCGTATACAGTGGTCCTTCCACATTCACTGGGGTTAGGGGTGAAGGACCCCTGGGAATGTGGGAAAACCACTAACAACAACAACAACACTATTATTTTTAGCTGAGATAACAAACAGCTCTCTGGGAATCTCCAGGTCCTCCAATGCATCTCTGTGGTCAACATCTGCCAGAGGTCAATCATAGAACCATGCTGGAGGATCTACACCTTCCTACAGAAAACACTTCTCTAGGGTCTCTAGCAGAACTCTATGGTCAGCGTATGGCAGAGTTGCACTGAATACCTAGGGATTCGTAGAGAGAACATATAAATCAAAACCACAAATAATCAAAGACGCAAATGTGGAGGGCCAACTAAACATAAATCCAGGCTCCTCAGTCATTCTCAAAGGGGGGGACATTTTTGGAACTCCTCCTGGACTGAAGGTGGAAATGGAGGGCATGTCTTGGAAAAGGAAGGGCCTCTGGTCACCTTGAGAGGGGTGTAAGTTTGATTTATAACCCATTTTTCTCCTGAGTGGGACTCAAAGTGACTCACGCAATTAAATTAATTTAAATTAAATTATATCTAAAACAATATGGAGTATATAAGTTTTTTTTAAAAAGCATTAAACCATTGTTGTTGTTGTTGTTGTTGTTGTTGTTGTGTGTCTCCAAGTCTTTCCCTACTTATGGTGACATTAAGGCAAACCTATCATGGGTTTTGCTTGGCAAGGTTTGTTCAGAGGTTTACCATTGCCTTCTTCCCCTGAGGCTGAGAACACGTGATTTGCCCTAAGTCACCTTGTGGGTTTCATGGCCGAGCAGAGAATTGAACCTTGATCTCCAGAGTCATAGTCCAACATTCAAACCACAATGCCACGCAGGCTCTCCCATTAAACCATACATTGAATTAAAACACTACTTTTAAGAGAGGAAGAACTGAAACAAAATACACCTTTGAGGTTAACTGCAAAAGAAGTTGTAGCAGATGTTTTCATAGACTAGGTCTGCTTCCTCCAATGCATGGAGTAGGTCTAGTCTACAAAAGGTTATGCTAGAACTTCTTTTTCAGTTAGTCTCAAATGTGCCTCAAAATCCCTTTGCATACTGATATATCAGACTAACATGGCTACGTCTCTGAATTCTACTTAAAATACACATTACATACCAAAAAGAGCACACCTAGTTGCACATCACTCCACCCTAGTCAGCCAAGGCTGAAGGCCCATTTAAAGAAGGTCTCTGCCTTCCTGCAGAAAAAATGCAGATTGAATTTCCCTCTGGAGAAGGTTTCAAAGCCTAGGAGCAGCCACCAAGAAGGCCCTCTCCCATGTCATCACCAGCCAAGTCTAGGTGAGTGGTCAGACAGACAGAAAGCCCTAGCCAAAGATTGTAAGACTCAGGGGCAGGTTCATATAGGGAGAACAGAAGCGACAGAGCTTTCAGATTATCTCGACCTAAGAACAGAAAGCCCTAGCCAAAGATCGACTACTTCCACCTGTCAAACTGTAGTGATCAGGCCCTTCAGCTCTTCTGTTCTTTATATGATTACTGAACTATAATAATAGAAGTGGTGTGATAGGAGTAGGAGCATCTGTTGAATTTCTGTCTGCCATATAGCTGTGAAATGTATCATTCCTCTCTTTTTGGGTGAGTGAGACTCATGGTGACCCTGTAGCAATAGCAATAGCAAGAACATTTCTATACCACTTATCAGTGAATTAGTATTCCCTGAGTGATTTACAATGTGTAAGCCAATTGCCCCCAACAAGCTGGGTACTCATTTTACCAACCTACGAAAGGATGGGAGGCTAGGAAGGATCTTACTCATGCAGGAACATGGAGGGACTTCCAGAAATGTATTTGGTTATTAAAGGTCAGAGTGAGTCCTTGTCCAGCAAAGAGCCAGCTTTCACAGGAATTTTGGTTCCAATTGTGGTTATCAATTTTTAAGTTGGTTATTCAGTTTTTAAAGATAATTTTTATTGAACACACAAAAACAACAAACAAATTTTTATATAGATCTAAAATTACCATGCATACTACAAACAGAAACAACATAAAACACAACAAACCTAACAACTAAACACCTAATTACCAACAAATTCTACTTACTTCTGCCTTTCCTAACTGATGGTTGTAACCCGTTTTCTACACTTCCTTGAAATAATCATATACAGTGGTACCCCGGGATACGAAAGCACCGCCTTACGAAATTTCCGGGTTACGAAAAAAATCAATAGGAAAAAACTGTTCCGGGTTACGAAGGTTATTTCGGGTTACGAAAAATTTTTTGGTGCTTTTCGGCGCTATTTCGCACGAAATCGCGGCTTTTCCCCATTAGCGCCTATGGCTTTTTCGGCTTACGAAGGATTTCGGGTTACGAACGCGGCGGCGGAACGAATTATTTTCGTAACCCGGGGTACCACTGTATACCTTTTGCTTCTACTTTATAAACAAACTCAATTCAGGGGGTATCAAAGTTTAGGGGGAGAGTTATTATCTAAAGGGATTCCTGTCCAGAAGATCACAGCTGTGGTGGGAGGCAGTAGTTAAATGTATATGACATTATTGGTTAGCTAAAACAAACAGGTCAATAAATCTGCTTGTATAAAAACCAAGTCAAATAATAAGAAAAGTAATGCATTTTATTCACTGAAGTGACACGCTTCAGTATTTCCCTCAGATCTGTTGTTACATATGGCTAGTAAAAATGTGTGAGGTGGAAATCACCTCTGCATTTGAAAGTACTTTAATTATCACTTGGGAATCTTTTCCTGCTTCAGTGAATGTGAATTACCACCATTAGTGAGTTCTGCTTTTCTCACTTCCAGTGTCACCACATTTCCTTTCAGCTAGTTCAAGAGAAGGAATCTAGCCTACAACAGGGTTGCAATGGCAAGATTAATTCTGAAGAAATTTGTCATCATCTTCCTCCTGGATTTCATCAGCAGAAATAATCCAGTTTGCTCTGGTGCCACAACTAACTACTGTTCCCAGAATTCCATAGCACTGAGCCATGGCAGTTAAAGCAGTGTCAAACCAGATTATTTCTGCAGTGTGGATGCACTGTTCCTCTCAAAGGGCCAAAACACACTGCAAGAATAATCTAGTTTGAGACCACTTTAACTGCCCTGGCTCAGTGCTAGGGAAATCTGGGTACTGTAGTTGGTTGTAGCATCAGAGCTCTCTGACAGAGAAGGCAAAATGTCTCACAAAACCACAGTTCCCAGAATACGCTAGCATTGAGCCAGGGCAATTAAAACGGTCTCAAACTGGATTATTTCTGCAGTATGTTTTGGCCCAAAATTGAGGTTTCAAATGGACCTTAAATCCTTACTTAAACCTTTCCAATAAAGTTTATGATATAAAGTGAAATTTTAAAGTTGCAGTTTTCCCTTCTTTGTTGAAAAATATGAACAAAGTAGACAGCTTTTGGTGTATGGCTGTGGGAGCATACATAAATGAACACAACGGCTCATCTCAGGCTATCAGTAAACAGTAAACTTTTGTAAATGCTTTTTTCCCCATGCAACTGAATTAGCAGATAACAATGTACTTTGTACAAAACAATGCTATGCCAAGAAAATACCTAAAGAGCTACATGTTTGCCAACCTTTGTAAAATAATACAATAATATTTACTGGTATCTCTTTTCTTGTAATTAGAGTTCATTAGCAATGAGATTGAACCACCACACTTTTGAGTGTTTTATTACAACTCTGGAGACCAGGGTTCGATTCCCAGTTCAGCCACAAAACCCACTAGGTGACCTTGGGCAAGTCACATGTTCTCAGCCTCAGGGGAAGGCAATGGCAAACCTCTGAACAAATCTTGCCAAGAAAATTTCATGATAGGTTCACATTTGGGTTGCTATAAACTGGAAATGACCTGAAGGCACACAGCAACAAATTGTCGTTTTAATTTCTGAAGCAGCAGAAGACACGTTTGCTCCATCTTCTATATGACATTCCTTCAGATATTTAAAGATGGCTATCATGTCAGTCTTCTCTTTTTCAAGTTAAACATACCCAGCTCCCTAAGTCTTTCTAGACCTTTGATCATCTTGGTGAAATGTATTGTATTGCCTTATTTATATCCTGCCTTTTCCCCAAAGCTGGGACTCAAGGCAGCTTATAAGATAAAAAGAAATAACACAGAAAAATGCATGTAGATTCAAGTCATATAGTTAGTTATGCTAAAAATGAAATTAATCTGTCTATAGAATTAAAGCCATTTAAAGCATTTCTTTTTAAAAGCAAATTATAAAATTATATGAAAGTATGGTCGAATTCATAGCTCAGAAAATGATCTCAGGAGAAATGCCAGGCCTTTTCAAGGCATTTTGAGGAAGGATCAGAAAACTACAGATCCATTTCAGGCCAAGAATTTTAGTACATGTAGATTAAAAATAAACAAATGGAATTTTCAGGCCCTTTGGCCTCATATCCCTCTTAATACATATACCTCTTGCCCAGAAGGCAAATTTCAAACTCCATATTTTGCGGCTTGTAAATGCTGATTGCTGCAGCAAAGAGAGCACTTTGATATAGCAGGAAGAAGTTAAAATATAAAACTAAACCCTGTACAGACCTGTATAACTTTTACTGTGTTATGGTGGAGTAGGCAAAGGTCCAAGCTGCAGTTGGCCCCCTGGCTGTTTTGGTAGCTCTCAACCCTTCCAAGGTTCCTTTGTTATTGTTGTTGTAGTGTGCCTCCAAGTTATGTTTTACTTATGCAATCCTAAAGTGAACCTATCATAGAGATTATACTGTCGTTTTTTCCAGCAAAGGGTGATTTGGCTCTCCTGGGGGTCGTTCCCACTTACCTCTTGATTCGCTTCCTGCACTGATTCCTGAAACTGGTTCTACAAACAGCATGGTTCCCACTACGTTTATGCTGGTTTCAAGAATCAGTGCAGGAAGCGACAGCCGTGGCTTCCCCGACATGCCTCCCTCCATTCTTCCTGGCCATACTGGGGGCAGAGGAGAGGCCGGGGTGGAAGGAGAGAGGCAGGCCGGGAGGACAGAGGACAAAAGACGGAGCAGGCATGGAGGCTGGAGAATCTGCTCCCAGTGGGAACCAGGGTGGATTTGCATCTGATTCGAATCTGCCTGGTTCCCACTTGGGCTGAATCAATTTATTTCCACATAAATCAGTTCAGCCCAAAAACACCCCATTTTACCAGTGTCTTTTTTGAAATGGGTTAAATGGATAAAACAGGGTTAAATGGGTAGAAACTATGCCCCTCCTTTTCTGAATCACTTCAGTGATTCAAATTGAGTGGGAACCATGGTGGTTTAAACCGCATCATGACCCAGTTTAAACCATAGTGGGAACAAGGCCTATTCAAATCTTCCATGAGATGCAAGTCATCTTTTACACTAGTTGCTATGCTTCCCACTGTTTTAATTGTTTTAGCATTTTATAAATACCAATTTTCAAACTTATTATTATCGTTGTTGATATTATTATTATTACTGACATTTTTGGCAAGCTGTGAAGCTCCAGGAGAATCCTGTTAGGGGACATTTGGCCTCTGGACCTACTGCATTTTACAGTAGACCCACCCCTTATGTGGGGGATCCATTCTGGACTCTCCTGTGTAAAGGGAATTGAGCATATGCTCAAATCCCATTCAAAATAATGCGGCGTGTTTCCACGGTGCACCATGGTGCACGTGCCATGTTCGCATGCCCCATTGTTTTGATTGGGGCTTGCCTTCCACATGAACTCAAGTCCACATAAGGCAAGCCCACGTAAGGGGTAGGCCAGCTGTACCACCCTTGTGCTATGGGGAAGGACTAAAAATGCAACTTGGACAAAAGGCGACCCCAAAAGATACGGTAACCATCTTTTAAAAGTTTCTTTTAACCATTCACAGTTAAAAAAAAAACAACACACAGTTAGAAGCACATTCAAAATGACCTGTCTGACATTCACGCATGAAGCCCACCAGCAGCAGCAGCAGGAAGGCCGAAAAGCTCTTCAAGTGGCATGTGTGACACTGGACATTGTCTACCCAGGAAAAAATTTTGGAAAGTCCTATATAAGAGAGTGGCTGCTTCCTTCTTTTTGTACATCTCATTTTCCGGCATATATTGAATTTGGTAGCACAGGAAGGTCTTATGTGAATGTAACAGTGACTGGTTCCTGACGTTCAGGATGACTAAAATGGCAGGAAACAACCCCCAGACTCTTCCTTTTTAGAGAGTTGCTTCAGCTACTTTTTTTTTTAAGTGTGATTGTTACAGCACCTTTAAAAATTCCCTTCTGATGACTAATATACAGTTGGGAATGGAGCTGGAAACATTACAAGGAGTTTGCATAATGTGATACTGTTGTTGTTATTTGTCTTCAAGTTGACTCTGATTTACAGCAACCCTATTATGCTGTTGTGTTCCTTCAAGTCGTTTCTGATTTATGGCAACCCTAAGGTGATCCTATCATAGGGTTTTCTTTGCAAGATTTGTTCAGAGGGAGTTTGCTGTTGCCTTCCTCTGAGTCTGAGAGCATTGACTTGCCCAAAGTCACCTAGTGGGTTTCATGGCTGAGCTGGGATTTGAATCCTGGTCTCCAGAGTCATAGTCCAACACTCAAAACACTATACCACGCTGACTCTCCTTATATTATACAGTTTTCATAGAATCAAAGAATCATAGAGTTAGAAGAGACCACAAGGGCCATCCATCCAACCCCTGCTATACAGGAACTCACAATCAAAGCATCCCTGAAAGATGGCCATCCAACCTCTGCTTAAAGACCTCCAAAGAAGACTCCACTGCACTTCAAGGGAGTGTGTTCCACTGTCAAACAGCTCTCACTGTCAAGAAGTTCCTCTTAATGCTTGCATTCATTATTCTATTCTCTGGAACAGCAGAAAACAAGCTTGCTCCATCCTCAATATGACATCCCTTCAAATATTTAAACAAGGCTATCATATCACCTCTTAACCTTCTCTTCTCCTGGCTAAACATACCCAGTTCACATACCCAGTTCCCTAAGTCTCTCCTCATAGGGCGTGCTTTCCAGACCCTTCACCATTTTGGTCACCCTCCTCTGAACATGCTCAAGTTTTCTTGGCACGATTTAGAGAAGAGGATGTTTCTTACTGACTTTCCCTGAGGCTGAGAAAATATGACTTGCTCAAGGTCACTCAGTAGGTTTCCATAGTTGAGCAGGGATTTGAACCCTGGTCTCCCAGAGTCCTAGTCCAAATCTCAAATCACTATGGATCAGCAACTTAAAGAATAATGTACGAACTAGAAACCACCAAGAATTTTGTGGCACTTTAAAATGTGTAAAACTTTTATTGTGACATAAACCCAAAGTGGACTAGAGCCCACTTCACCAGATTCATGAAGATCACAGGAGGGGACAGGCAAGAGCATGGAAGTTGTAAAAAGTGTTAACAGAGAAAGGAAATGCAAAAGGTACAGATAATGTCAAATCAATGAGAGCTTGTATGTATGTAAAATAAGTGCATATAACCTTCAGAGCAGCAACTGACATAGGTTGCATCCTCAATGTAGAAATAATCTCATTTGAAACCATTTTAATTGCCATAGCTCAATGCTATGGAATTCTTGGAACTGTAGTTTATTGTGGCCCCAGAGCTGTCTGACAGAGAAGACTAAATGTATCCCAAAACTACAATCCCCAGAATACTATAGCTTTTAGCTATGGCAGTTAAAGTGGTGTCAAACTGGATTATTTCTGCAGTGCACATAACTACATAGTCAGTTTAGCCATGTTGCGTTAATTAACATCTGTATTGGGACAGGAAACCATTGTCTCTATTCACATCTACATGAAAGAAAGGAAACTTGATGAATTTAAATCCAGATAGTTGCCCTGGAAACCCTTTGAATTCAAGGATAGTCACCTTAAGATCAATAGCAGAGGTTTCTGGTTGTCTGAAATGAACTTCTTCTAGTTTCTGAATACTGACATTTTTAGGTCAGATTTGGGGCCATACAGAGTTTAGCTTATTTGTCCTTTGTAGGACAATCCAGAAGGGTACTTCTGGCAGATTGCATCTACCACATAAGAAAATAAGCAGGAAAATGTGCATAGTTTTGGCTGTTATTAAATGTATCTCCTGAATAAAATATTAGGTACTGTAACAGACCTGGATGCTGACCCATCATGGATCCAATTTGTGGGCCCAGTTTGACTCCTGCATCACTCTGAAGGTCTCCTGCAGTTGACTGAGTGGGAGAACAAGGTATCTGCTGCCGCTTTGATGACCTGTCTTCTGTACTCTAATGCCCAAGGAAAGGATAAGGTGATGCATAAAGCGGGATTCTTGTACAAAGAATTCTTACAGCTAGACTTACAAGTTAAGATATGGAGAACACTGTAAACAATAGAACGTCACAGTAGTCATTGCAACATCTTTCTTTTTTATTTATTTATTAAAAGTAAACAAATTTCTGCCAAGAAAAATCTCAGATGGCTGTGCCCCTTAAAAGGTCTCAAGAACTATCTCTTAGATCTGTAGCTGGCAATAACTGGAAATGCCAAGGACTGAATTTGGGACTCTCTGTCACCACCATCGGGCAGTATGATTCATCTAACATTTGCCACCCCAATTAAATAATGTGCGGGCTGATGCTTGACAAAGTGTACCATAAGCTATGTTCCTGTCTTGGACTATTTAGCTAGATCTTTGCTGAGATTCATGAACACCACTATCACTATAGCCAAAGCTTCAAGAAATTAGTTCCAAAATAGAGACTTTACATAAGGCCCTCCCTTGTGAGGCCTCACATTCTTGTGCAAAATTTTCATAATATGTGCACCTAATACTCTTCTTCTTTTAACTGGTGTATACTTCTAGTTAACTTTGAAATTATCCTGAGCTCTGGTGTTTTTCAGCAGCTGTAGTTCCCTTAACCTGCTTGGTGAATATCCTTCAAAATCCATCTTTAACATTTCAGAGTCAGAACTCATTGGCTTCATCCAAGTGTTACGAGACAAAGTGCACTCTTCATCAAAGAGCAAAGACCATGCTGATTTATATGGAATGATGAGTGTTTTAAATGGCAATTTCAGCTCTCATTTTAAAAACATATTACTATCATTCCTTCCAATAAATATAGCAATAGCAAGTACATTTCTATACTGCTTATCAGTGAACTACCACTCCCCAATTGTAAGACAATTGCCCCCAACAAGCTAGGTACTCATTTTAGTGACATACAAAAGGATGCAAGGCTGTATAGACCTTGGAGCTCTGCCTGGGATCAAACTCACAACCTTGTGGCTGCAGGACAGGCATTCAACCACTGTGCCACCAGGGCTTCCTAAATGCTCAATGGTGGCTAGTGGCTTCCATGTTAGGTGCTCAGTCAATCCTTTCTGGGTTATAGTCTGAACTTTAAAGGTCCTATCCAAGGTGCTGAACTCTATCCTGAAGTTAGTTTTCAGCACCTTGGAAAATTCCATTAAAATTGGTAGTCAAGTCAGAGAGTATTCACTGACCTGATTCACAGATATGTAAGCCATAATGCCACCAAATCTGTTCAGCCAAGAAGAAAAAGTACACACCAGGCAATTTGTTATTATGAACATTTCATGACTTTATTCTTTTACTATAAAACAAAATCCACAATCCACAAAAGAGTGATAACTTTTACTGGCCAACCAAAATGCACAACTGTCCAATAAAGGTGGACTTTTGTGGACTTTGGATACTGGTTTTTTTTTCTGTACAGCCAACATGGCTAGCCCTGAAAATGTTGCCATGCTTTTACTATATTACCTAGAAGTTCCTGGTTCAGCTGAGAGTGGAGAATGTTTTTCAACCCCAAGGGTCTAGTTAACTGTTAAGACAGCCTGTGAAAAGAATGATGGTCTTAGGTTGTAACTGATGTTTCTTCTTTGGTGTTACTCATTTATGTGTTTCACTTTTAGTTTGTGCTTGTGTTTCACTTCTAATAGGTTTCTAAACTGAGAAGTGAAAAGAGAGGTGTTTTTTTAAGAGGAAAAGCTACATAAATACACAGTAAATTACTCTCACGTAGGTGGGAAATTCCACATCCTTCTAATGTAAAACAGCCTGTTGTTTCTTCCTCATTTTGCTCTCATTTCTTCCTTTGACAGGGCTTCTCTGATTTTGACAGATGTGCATAAAGAAGAATTTGAGCACCTGTGGTTTCACCTCACTTAGAAAAGTTACTTTTGGTGGACACAGTGCCCAGGCTCTCCCTAGCCAGTGCAGCCATTAGCTATACTGACTAGGGAAGAATGGGGATTATTCTTTATTGTTGTTGTTCTGTGCCTTCAAGTCATTTCCGACTTATGGTGACCCTAAGGTCATCATGAGGCTTTCTTGGCAAGATTTGTTCAGGGGAGGATGGCCATTGCCTTCCCTGAGGCTAAGAGCATCTGACTTGCCCAAGGTCACCTAGTGGTATGTGTGGCCAGGTGAGGAATTGAACCCTGGTCTCCAGTGTCGTAGTCTGGGACTCAAATTACTACACCATGTTGGCTCTCATGGGAATTGTAGCCCCCTTCCAACCCCCCCCCCCCAACAAAAACATATCTAGATTTTGACTTTGAATACTTGAATGAGATGGAGCTTTACAAAATGAAAATACACAGGTGGCTTAACTCCAGAGCTGTCTTCATAGATCTTTCCAGATTATATTGATGGACAAGATGGCCCTTTAATGACAGTATATCTGCGATTATATGTCCTTCAAGACATTGTTAATATAATATGAAGTATGTATTCTCTAACAAATAGGCCCAAAAATTAAAATCCAACTCCAGCACAAGACATCAGGGAAAGAAGTCACCTGAGCTATGCCAGAATGTGATATTATTTATGTTGCTTACCTCCTCTTTCCAGCAAACTTGACACACCGCATGCAAAACTGGATTTACCAGCTCTGCCCTGGGGCCTTTTTAGAGAAGGAAAACTCATACACTCCTTTTTGTTGTATCCTTAGTGTTAATCTATTGCCACTACCCAGGTGAATTTCTGATTCAGGGCAAGAATCTTGCTACAGGGAAAGAGCAATAAAAACAACAACAAAGTAGAGCACTGCAATAGTAGAAAGGTTCAAAGGTCCATAAAATCAGAGTATAGAGCTGTATGGGAAGAGACTGTACTCTAGTATTAACCACATTTTTAAAAAAAAATAGCTGCATGACTTATGGTTGACTATTTAACCTTTAGGGAAACATGATATAAAATAAAATGGAATGGAATTAATAAAGTACAGGGTAACATTCACATAAGTCTAAATGCCCTAAAGGCACCAGATCCTGTCTGATCTTAGAAGCTAAGCAGGATCACTCTGTCCTGGTTAATACTTGGATGGGAGATTGCCTGTGAATACCAGGTGCTCTAAGCTATATTTTCAGAGGAAGGAACCAGCAAAACCATCCCTGAGTCTTTGCCTCAGAAAAGTCTGAGAAAATCATGAGATCACCATGAGTCAATAGGAGACTTAAAAGCACACATACACACACGGGGCAACATTCATATGGTGTAGAATGGGGGAAGTGGACTGGGAAAGGGCTAGAGAGATGAATTGCATCACTTATTGGTATATATCAAGGTTGGGCAACTGCAATAGGTGGATGTGGGGTTCTGCATTGAAACTCCCCAAGCAATCATATTGACTACAACAACAACACAAATTAAAAACTGAAGGTGGAGGAAGAAAACAGCAATGGCTGGATGTTCACTTCCGATTTTGAAATATTGGCTGTTGGATTTTTTTTTTTTAATTAAACATTGTAGGCTCTGCAACCAGTTTAAAAGGTCGGATGCCACTCCTGGAGACTTACAGGGGCCATTTAACAACACACAATTATGGCACTATAAATTCACTGAAACTGCCATGGGTACATCCTATGGGTTCCTCATTTTTACATTAAAGAAGGCTATGATTCCACTTGAGCAGCTGTGGTGACATTATTATTATTATTAACCTTTATTTATAAAGCGCTGTAAATTTACACAGCACTGTACAGAGGTACCCCGGGTTACGAAATTAATTCGTTCCGCCGCCGCTTTCGTAACCCGAAAAGCTTTCGCAAGCCGAAACCCCATAGGCGCTAATAGCGAAAGCCGCGATTTGGTGCGAAAAAGCGCCGAAAAGCACCAAAAATTTCTTTCGTAACCCGAAATAACCTTCGTAACCCGGAACAGTTTTTTTAATTGATTTTTTTTCGTAACCCGGAAATTTCGTAAGGCGGCGCATTCGTATCCCGGGGTACCACTGTACATACAATCTTTTTAATTGGATGGTTCCCTGCCCTCAGGCTTACAATCTAAAAAAAATCCTATGGAATTTTGGGATTTTAAGTTTAGGGAAGCGCATTGAGAATTCTCAGCAGGAGAGGTCTAGTACTTCACCAAAGGACAAACTTCAGGATGTTATAGGATTCAGCCACAGTAATTAAAGTAGAATCACAGAGTGATAACTGTGTGGCATTAATTGGCAATGGGTGAGACAAATCGGCTCTTTTTTTTTTCTGTGTGTGTGTGAGGCATTCCATGGAGTCTGGAGAGGATGAGGGCTGCAAAAGTGTGTGTGTGTGTGGGGGGGGGGGGACTTAGCTGACCCTCAGGCATGTCTAAATATTCTGTCACATTTCAGAGTGATCAAGATTCAGAACCCACAATAGGGCTATGGAGATAGAAGCAAGCCTGGTTCTGAATGGCTGCAAATATGAGAAGGGAGGCTTGCCCTCCTCTTTAATAGTGTCCCTGGATTGGTGGCTTTCTAGTTTTGCCCATACAGTATAACCAAATTAGAGCCACCATGGTGCAATGGTTTGAGCATTAGACTCTGGAGAGAGCAGGGTTCGATTCCTTTCTTGGCTATGGAAACCAACTGGGTGACTTTGGGTGAGCTACAAATTCTCAGCCCTAGAAACCCCCATGTAGCAGTAAGTGAGAAACTACTTGGAGGCATACAACAACAGCAACACAACCAGCACCAGCACCACCAGCATGCAACCACACTGTTGTTACAGTTACACCAACTGTAAACCGATACATTTGGGGGTGGAACAATTAAGTCCCCTTAGCTTTACAAAAGACTGGCTCCTTCTCTCAAGCAATTAAAAATGTATAGAACTGGTTTGCAGATAAGAATCAACAAAGCAGCTCTGGAAAGTGTCATGATGAGTTCCTGTACTTCAAAAACTTTACAATCACACCATTTTTATGTAATACAGAGAAAGCAGAAAGTAGTAGACGGCAGTGCCCCAGTTCAACTAACTATTTGTTTGGCTGCTGCTACATTTTGCAGTGAGAAAGTAGTACAGTACTATAATTTTATTATGAAAAATGAGCCCCCCAGGGCCAAAAAGGACCCCTTTAGACTAAGGCATCAATGGAGATAAGAGTCAGAATAAATAATCTGGATTGTGTCATGTTTGAGGAAGAGAGCCTGGGCTACTCCCAGCATGTCAGAAGGAGCAGATCTGAAATGAAATGAAGATACAATTCTGGGACAAATGCCAAAGAGACCAGGATAATTCACTAAGTAAAGAAAAGTTGGCAATTACTTCTTGGTCATCATAATTCATAAAGTGTAAATCATTAAACATGTTAAATTCCTGAAAAATTAATGTCGTTGTATAACACCTTTGCAAAATATCTGAGAATTGATATGCCTTGCCCAGTACAAAGGCATACTTTGCATTCCAAATACAAAAGCTCACTCAATTTCATCACAGTCCACAAGTATAAATCACAAAGACCCCACCCTTCTGAAAAGAAAAGAAAGCCTCTTCACACCTTGCAGCCTGTGCATGAATTTGATGAGAAATCTAGCCATCTGAGAAAGCCAGGGTGGTGTAGTGGTTTGGGTGTTGGATTCTGGGAGGCCAGGGTTAAAATCCACGCCCAGCTATGGAAATCCACTGAGTGACTTTGGTCTAATCACACTCTCTCAGTCTCAGAGGAAGGCTAAGGCAAGCTCCCTCAGAACAAGCCAATAACATTAAAAATCTACCAAACAGTGATATCTTTATTGAGCCAACCAAAATGTACAATGTACATGTTGCAAGCTTTCAAAGCTTCACTGGCTTCTTCATCAGGCCAGGTGTTAAAAGCCCTATAGGAGGGGGAAAAAACCCTGGAAGATGTTTGTCACTGAAGATGTTAGTAATTTTTCTCCCTCCTGTATGGTTTTTAACATGTGGCCTGATGAAGAAGCCAGTGGAGCGTGATGAAAAAATATTTACATTATAGACTGGTTTTTATGGTAGATTTGTAAGCTGCCCTAAGGGCACTGCCACCTGGGCAAGACAAAAACATTTTAAATCCATACATTGAAGCAGAACTTGGAACAGTTAATTTTTTGAAGTGCATTTTCTATAATTTTCCAGCCAGCGTGAATAGTTCTGGAGCAGACATTCAAAACAACCACTTTCTCAAGTTCTCTGAAGTGCAGAATGTGTTAAATGTTAAATTCTAAAATCTTTTCCCATCAGAAATAAAATGAAGCATCTTACAGATCTAGCAACTACTGCAAAAAACTATGGCATCTAAATGGAAAAAAGGGATTGTTGAAAAAGAACACCTACATGCAATCAGAGGCTGAAAACATTTCATAACTGTCTCTATGGATGTCGAGGAGAAAGTGAGACTTCTGCTGATTGTGAGTGGAAATATAATGTTTCCTTATCTACCAGTTAAGACATTCTCCTTCCTAAAAAGGTTTCCATGAATCCTTTGGACTGCCACAGAGGTGTACCAGTAGTTATGGGAAGGGGGGGGGGGAATAAAGGCATTGCAGACTATTAAAATTCCTCCACCTTGAAATTTTTCTTCAGTACCCACATTTCTAGTATTGTAGTAAGTTAAAATTTCAGTTCAGCACTAATACAGACTAGGCATTCAAAGAAACAGGCAAGGCAAAGGCCTCATCTTCATGGAAGAATTAATGCAGTTTCATGCCACTTCAACTGTCATGAATTAATGCTATGGAGTTACGGGTTAGTTTTGTGAGATATTTAGCCTTCTCTGTCAGATAGATCTGGCACCATAACAAAATACAGATCCCAGAATTCCATAGCATGGAGCCATGGCAGTTAAAGTGGTGTCAAACGACATTATTTCTGCAGTGCCGATGAGGCCAAAGTTATCAAGGGAATGGAAACACAGCAAATATTAAAATTCCACGTGTGAATGGTTTTCCATGTTTTATGCTTTGGAGTCCTAGAAATCTGGGGACTGAAGGAAAATTTCACTGGAGGCAGAATTGTTATTCAGGAGACAAAACCCTTACTCACCCAACCCCTAGTAAAAATATGATCTGTCCTTGATAGCACACCAGGTATGCCACATCATGCTTCCTGCTGGGACCCATCAGGCAACTCTCAGAGTCAAGAGAGAAGACTAAGCCACACATTAATCAGCAGAAATGAGTCACTTCAACAAATGTTCACTTGGACATTTTCTCATTTCTGAAATGGGGAACAGCAAGACCTGAATGCAACATGTGGAGGGGTTGACTTTCCAATGGACCCTGCCCACAGGACATCAAGCAGAGTAGCTGTGTCAGACAGCAGATTTTGACCTAATGCTAACTAGAGGAGACTCATTGAATCAATAGACTTACCTATGTGTTGACTCATCATTCAAGAACTGATATTATGGGTCTACTTTAATTGAGACTAGCAAATAGGATTCAGGCCTTTCAGGGCAGCAAATTGTGGGCTTCTGTACCTTTTTATGGGAATGGATGAGGATATGACATTTGCTTCTCTCCCTCAGGCAGCTAAAGGCCTTGGGCCTGCTGTGGCCCTTTGTGAATCTTGACCCCTTTGTGAATAATCATCTTGCTTCTTTTCTTTTGGATGAGATGCAGCCAGCAGTGACCCCTGGTTCCCATTCCCATCCCGCCACTTCAGGAAGAGAAAGACTGAGCTCTACAATGTAGGCTTTCAAAGAAAATAGGCAGGCAAACTTACCTGGGAATGGGAAGCTAGCAAATAGAAGAGTTCTAGATGTGAATTATTTTCAGTGTCAGTCAGGGGCTGTACAGACTGCCCCTAAGGGGTGGCCTGCAGCCACCTCTCTCTGTGCTGGATCAGGGCCACAGCAACCGTACGCCACGGCCCCATTCTTACCTTTCTGCGCCGCAAAAAGGAGCCACAAAAAAGCGGCTCCTTTCTGTGCGGTGGAAAGGGTGCCATAGCCTCTGGTGCATGGCTTTTCCATGCTCCTTTGGTGCTGTGTCATGTAGACACAGTGCCAGAGGAGCACTGTGACACCACTCACCACCACTCACGGTGTGCGGTGTCATGCCAGCCTGGGGGCAGAGTCAGGGCATGCGTCATGTGGACACCACAGCCAGACTCTGCCCCCAGGCTGGCCTTAATGGCCAGTCTGTACAGCCTTTCATTCTCTAGAATGCTAAGAATTTGTGGACTGGAAAAAAGTTTCATTTAGTGGGGTAGAATTCTTATTTGGGTAGCAAAACCTTAATTTTGCCACTTACATGCGTACATTCCCTAGATTGCCACATACTTCTGTATTGTAATGTCCCTTCCTTAGTTTGAAAAAGGACAGAACCTAAATGATTCAACTTATGCTGCTTTGGGTGCATGGTTGGTTCAGGAAAGTCAGTGTGGGATGAGGATGTGAAGAGATTTTCCATGGCAAATGTTGAATCCTCTGTCCTCACAGCCCTGTCGATTTGTAAGCTGCAAGTGTGCAGATTTCCTTTCAAGCAGCCCACGGGTTTCTCTTAGAAACCAGTTCAAAAATACGCCTTGATACAAGAAGGTACTGTTCCCATGTATATTTTGAACCAAATGTACTCTGAAGATTTGGTACACAGCAAATATCAATGCCCTCACCATTCATGTGAGATCTTATAATAGCTGACAGAGAAAAGAGGAGATCCCCAAAAGCTTTTATACAATTGCCTAGAACTTGAAAAAATTGCTAATTTGCATTTTGGTTCCAGAATCCTCCAAGGCATCATGGTCAAATGAAATTTCTAATCCCAGATAAGAGTAGACTAACTAAATCAATTACTGAATGGTAAAACATTTATATGAATCCTATTGCTTCAACCAGTCAATATTAACAACTGGATTTAGGCCAGAGGTAGGAATCACACAGTCATTTTGATATTGTTTGACTGTAACTTCCATCAAACCTAGCCAACACAGCCAATGATGAAGAATGTTGGGGCTTGCAGTCTCACAGCATGTTTCCCACCCCTGATTTAAGCCTAATATTTCCCTTGAAGGCTTCTTTTTTTCCATAACAGGAAATGGTATGCCTATTTGACATTTCAGAGCAGTAAGCACTACCAAGGTTTAAAAGAAAGCAAAGCAAAAAGATTAAAGTTAGCAAGTAATTCTTCTTGGTTTTTAAGCCAAAATGGTTTGTTTTTTAGCCTCTGAGAGCTGAAGCCAAAATAGATGTGTCATCCTTTATCAAAGGGTACAATATTATCTACCAGTCTTGTTTAGGGCAAAGCTTATTTGGATGTGAGAAAGGCCTCTCTGTCTGGGATTGATCCAATGTGGTTATCTCAAGGAATTATTCACAGAGGAAGTGCCAGATTGGTTTGATGAGCTCCCAGACTCAATTAGCCAATGCTTTGCCTGTGGGCGTCAGCATGTAAAAACCTCCTAGGGAAAGGGCTCCTTCTTTAACATATTAATAGGTGTTCCCCAGAGTTAACAGTACTAATGCTAGCTTGATGCTCATCTACATGAGAGTGCTTGAAAAGGCATTATGTGGGAGTAGGATTCTGCAGGGGTGAGAGTTCAGAAACAGTAGGAAGGGTGGAAATTGTTGTTAATGGTTTGGGGGCATCTTCAATTCAGATTTCCCAGGACTGAGAGACAAAAAAAGAATAGCAGGAAACAGGGAGTATAAAAAGTACATTCCATCTAATTGTATGAAGAACATACAGCCCATGCTATGCTGTTTGTTCCATTCAAGAAATCTTTCACCCCAGGCAGCCATAATGATGACTAAGAGCTTGATGGAGACCTAGATCAGCACAGTAAGGCATTCGTGCTACTGGATTCTGATTCAGTATGTGGAGAGATCTTGTGGCACCTTTGAAACTAACTGAAAGAAATTGGCAGCATCTAGCATCTGGCATGCAAGGCCAACAGCCATCCAGCTCTATGTTGCTTGCTTGCTGCCCAAGGAGATTTATCAGGGCCAGAAGAAGGGAGTGTGTGATTATTCTGACTCTGAAGCAGCTGTTAAGATGCCATTTAAGCAAGTGCCTACAATATTTATTTCCACTATCACTACCGTAAAGTTGTCTCTGGTGTAGTTCTGAAAATAGTATGGGAGGGCAGAGGCAGCAATAGACTGATGTTACATTATACTATGAGTGTATCCTGGCCAAGATGAACTGAAAACATCTGGATGCTTGAGGAACAATTAAGGGTCATATAGTTCTGGTTTAAGAGACAGGAAAATCACACACAAGTGCCTCTCATTCTCCTTGGTGGTTAAATATATGACCATTACAAATTCAGTTATAACAATTTGCTGCCCTTTGATGATGCCCCAAATGTTCTGCTGAAGTTGGCTCCTTCAGTTTTCCCAGTGGTATGGCCAGCCTTGATTTTGGACAATTACACCATTTTTGCCCTTGGATGAGAGGGCACACTTGATTTAGCTTCCAATGTGCTAAAGTTAGAATCGTCCAAGGTGCTGTGTTTTCTGTCATGTACAGATGTGAAAGCTGGACAATAAAGAGAGTGGACAGGAAGAAAATCAACTAATTTTAGATATGGTGCTGGATAAGAGTGCTGAGGATGGCCAAAAAGACAAACAAATGGGCCTTAGAACATATCAAGCCATATTCTGCCTGGAAGCCACAAGGACGTAGCCAGGGATTTTGGGAAGGGGGGGGGGTTAAGACTAAGTGGCCACCATTCTGAGAGGTAAGAGCCCCCCCAAGACAACCAAAAGCGGGTCGGCGTTTTAGCCGCGCGACAACTTGATGGCACCACTGTTAACTGTCCGTTATGGTTGTGCTCGGGCAATGGGAATCTTGGGAAACTGTAGTTGAAGTCATCTTGGCAGGGGTGCATCAACACAAACTACAAATCCCAGCATTTCGCAACATGGAGGCCAAGGGCAGTTAAAGTGGGGCATCAAACTGGATTATTTTTTCAGTGCAGATGCAAAACTGAGTCCCTTCCTCTGAAGGTGTTTACAATCAGATAAAGTCAGTCGGATTAAAAGCAAAGATGCAGCTGCTCAAGCAAATGTAGCGGCAGACAACTTGTTCATGGCTGCAGAGACACTCTGCTCATGCTGGGGTTGAGACACGTGGATGTCCAACATAGCTGAGCTGAGCTGACGAACCACAGGTTCGGCATCCGACAACATGTTCATTTGCCCACTTCCAAGAAGGGATTTTTAATTTTGAGGACACACACACAACAAACACAACACACACACAACCTTTAATTCCAAGACTAGACCCTACCTACCTATTCTATTATGCATAGCTATGCGATTATCATATAATTGTTAATTCCAAGCCATATATGAGTTCCTTTCTTTATTAAATTAAACAAAAATCCCGTTTAAGAGGAATTGCCTATTTTGGGAGAAAGGCAAGGGTATAAAATCAATCATAGAACAATTAATAGTGCAATAGTGCCACAAGTGCAAGTGGTTTGCATGGGATAAGTACATTATAAGAACGTTATGAACTTTATACGATTGTAAAAACTATGTAAAATGCACAGTAGGCCTCAGTAGATGCTACAGAATCATGGAATCATAGAGGTTAGAAGGAAGAGGGATCCCCCAATGAATGGGGAGCCATTCCAGTCCAACCCATTCTGCAATGTCACGGAATGCTCCGCAGTCAAAGCACTCCTCAACAAATTGATGTAATGGAGGTGTCCATACTACATTGTAGAAAGATCTATGACTATAGATATATGCTATGGTAAAGATCCCAAACCACCTTGTAGTTCTGTATAGATTGGTGAGTAAAGGCGGGATATAAGAAAATAACAACAACAACAATTATTGGATATTGTAGTTTTGTGAGTGGTACGATTTTAGCCTTCTTTGGTGCCAGAGAGCTCGTGGTGGCACAACATACTACAGAAATCGCAAGGTTATGTTCCATAGCAGTAAAGCAGGTGTCGAACTGGAATTAGTTTCTTGCAGTGTGTTTCAGTCCGTATTAAAAACTGCAGTTCCCATTCAGATCCTGTGGTGCTTACTGGTATGATGGGGCCTGCAGTCTAGATCATTGCCCTGGTAGTCAGGGTCATAGAGCTCCACAGCACAAGATATCATCATGCTTAGAATTGATTCCATATATTAATTAATTAAGTACATAAAAAGCATAGAGATAGAAATGAGGACCCCAACGAAGGGCCATCCAGTCCAATGCCCATTCTTGACACATGCAGGAACTCTGCCATCAAAGCATACCCACCTCTGACATGCTAGGAAAAAAAGGTGCCAGTCTAACGTTTATTTATATATTCTATATTTGTCTTGTTAAAAAAGAGAAAAACAAGGCTCGGGAAGGAAGGTCCTCTATGCTTTTTGGCATCACAGACACACCGCTTTTTTGTGTTGTTGGCAAAAAATCGCAGGATAATGGAATGTTTTTGAAAACATGTAGTCCATTGCTTCAGGAGAAAATTGTTCCAGAGTAAGAAGCCTGAGTCTATCCTTCTCTTGGACTTCTTGAAACTAATTATTCCAAAACCCCCAAACTGACCTGAGAGCAATCTGGTCTGACCCAACTCAAGGATACCTCGGGAGATCCTGAAGGTGTAGATCAATGACTGAATTGAATTATTGATAGTATACAAGGCATAGTGGTCTCAGGGTTCTGCTGCGAAGCTCAGTATGCAGAAGCACAAAATTATTTTTAAAAATATTGTGATGCATTTCAATTACAGTGGTGGGGGGGTACCTACGGGCGTCATCGGTATACATTAATACCCAGGTTTACGAATTTGTCGGGAATAAAAAACCGAAAAAATCCCATAAGAAATTAATTGTTTCCGGGTTACGAATGTTGTTGTTCGGGTTAACGTAAAAAAACGTTTGGTGCTTTTCGGCGCTATTGGTTGACAACGGAATCGCAGCCTTTAGTTTCTGTCCCCCCATTAGCCGCCTGATGGTCAACATTTTCGGCTTACGAAGTGCTGTTTCGGGTTACGAAAAAGCGGGTCCGCGGAAGCGAATTACTTTCGATACCCGAGGCACCACTGTACTTCAATCCGTTTATGTTCTGTAGAGATGGCATTAGGAACATACATGGATCCCATGCTCCCAGTTAGTAATATCCCATTAGAACATACTGTTTACTGTATATAATAATAGCCAAAATCTGAAAAAACTCAAAATGACAAATACATCTAATTCCTCAGCATTTGGGTAAGGGGATTGGATAACTTATTGTATTATTAGTATTGGATTATTATTTAGTATTTATTATTTTATGAGTATTATTATTATTATTGATGTTATTATAACTATATTGTACATGGATATAACAGCTAAAATTGTAGAGAAGTACACCTTTTTCCTTCTTTTTCGTTCTTCAGTTCTCCCTGAGGGAGGAAGGGGTGGGAGGAGGAGTAGGAGTGAGGTAGTGGAAGAGCCGGACTCATCTGAAGGAAGGAAACAAAAGCGAAAGGAGTCCATATGGGACTCCCCTCCTCTCTCTCCTCTCTCCCCCCTCCCACTCCCGCGTCACTTCCTCCCTCCCTCCCTCCCCTGCCCCCCTTCATATAAGCCAAGGAGGGGGAAAAAAACAAAAAAGCAGGAGGAAAAGATGGAACGTTTGTTTTGTCTTGTCTCTGTTCCCTCCGCCCATGGTTTTTAATGGAGGGGAGGGGGGAGGAATGGAGCCCGGTTTGAACAACCCACAGGAGGGGCTCGATAGTGGGAGGGGGTTTGGGTTCCAACCCCCACCCCCCCCCCCGGCTACGTCCTTGGAAGCCAAGATGAAGAAAATGGGGCTGTCATACTTTGGCCACATAATGAGAAGACAGGTCTCATTAGAAAAGACAATAATGCTAGGAAAATTAGAAGGCATTACAAGGACAGGTAGACCACATGCCAGATGGATGGACTCAATCAAGGAGGTCACAGATTATAGAATATTATTGTTAAATAGAAGGGGAGTAACATTTATAGAACATTTATATATAACTATAGGCTTGTTTCTATAGTTTTTCTTCTTTATATATGCTAAATAAAATCAGATAACACAGATGTAGATACATGTTTTTTTTAAAAAAACAAACAAACCTAAAAGTAGTCAATATCTTAAAAGTATGAATCGAGACTAAAGGATAGGAAACAGTTTGTTTTAAATGTTATTCTTGTATGTTATGTTGTTTGTTATTGTCTTATTGTTGTTTTTAAGTGTTGCTAAATAAAAGTGCTAAAAAAGGCCTTAATCTGCAGGACGTAAGAGAGCAGTGGAAGGTCTTAGAGATGTCTCATCCATAGAGTCACCATGAGCTGGCATCAACTCAAGGGCAGTTAACAACAACAAGAAGCACTTGAGGGAACAATTAGGACTATTAAACTATTCACTTATTTTGTAGGATTAAATTATTTCATATCTTGTATTTTTACATTATTGTCTTTATAACCCTATATTTCCTTGTAGAAAATTCTCTCAGTGTGTATATGAGAGAGAGAGAGAGAGAGAGAGAGTAGGCGAGGGAGGGAATTTTTTTTACTATGTTCAGTGGAACATATTCCTAACTATGGAGATTATCACATGGGCAAAAGTTATGCAAAAGTGACGGGAGAGAAGTGGGATGCTTCCGTCACTGCCACGCAAATGGAGTATGATTATCAGAGGTGTTCAGCGACATCCCTTCCTTTTCCCATCAGTGAAATGGAATGGTCCCCTCACTTTTGTATTAATGGGAGTTTCCGTTAATACAAAAGTGAGGGGACCAGTCCATTTCACTGAAGGGAGAAGGACAGGATGACCGCAGTGTTGCAGAAGGTCATGTGATAATCTTCCTCCAATCGTGCAATAGTGACGGGAGCATCCCTCTTCTCTCCCGTCCCTTTTGCCTGTGTGATAATTTTCCGTAGAACAGAGTTTGAATCCCTGCTCAGCCCTGAAACCCACTGGGTGTTCCTAGGCAAGTCACACTCTCTCAGCCTCATAGGTTGGCAATGACAACCCCCTTCTGAAGAATCTTGCCAAGAAAACTCCATGAAATGTTCACCTTAGAATCACCATAAGTCGGAAATGACTTGAAGGCACATGACAACAACAACAAAGTGTGCCTAGGACTGTAACTTCTGTCCTTTTAGTTCTTTGACATAGTACTGCTCAGGCTTGGTGGTGGCTTTTCTTTAACTCTGTGCTAAAGAAATGCATGAGAGGTTTGTGATTTGGTATAATCTAGTCTATCTGATTGAGACATTTTTGTTTCCTGCCCCGATCCATGGGGAGATGCAAGTAAGAAATGAGGAGGAGGAGGAGGAGGAGGAGGAAGAAGAACTGGAAATCCAAAAGCTCCTAACTCTGGAGTTACCCATGAGTGTTAGGCATTTCCTTTTTGGTTCCAGACTTTCTACTTGTTCTTCAATACGGGACATCACAGTCTCAAAAAATTCAATGAATATAATGTATTTCAAACTACTGTAATTAATCTAAAAGACACAGAACATGCAATGATTTGATTAAATAATCAGCTAACACTACACTAGCATTAGATAAGAACTATTTTATGTACCAGCATCTTGTAACATTTATGTATTCAGTACTGTATCTTTAAGTAGAAAACTAAATTGCACCCTGAGGATGGGTAACACAAAAAAGATTTCACTAAGTGTGGGAGAAAACTATGAAAAAGGAGTGGCTGAACTGGATGTCTGAAAATGAAGTATTACTTGAAATCCCAGTTGTTAGAAACATACTGAACATATGATATAGCCCACAGACAAGTAGTTACAGATTTTTCAAAAATATATTATGTTTTATTTTACAATACTTCCATTCTCCCTCTCTGTGTAAACCTTTGAAAGAATCTAACCCAAGTAACACACCATTAAAACAATATATTAAAAAACAAACTTAACTAATGAAGCCACAATAAACTTGCATTAAACTTATCAGCTATCTTTGATATACTATCCATTAAAATTATATATTGCTTTTATCATAGGGTGCCCATAACCTGTCCACTATTCTGAGGAAGCTTGATTTACAGTAAAAACCAAACGTATGTCTATGCAGAAGCAAGCTCTACTGGATTCAGTCAAATTTTACTCTTGGCTAAATGTATATGGGGATAGCAGCCTTATATGTTAGATCTGCAACACATTGCTTTCAGTCACACACTTTATGTCACACTGAGGCGTACAGGATATTGTGCCACATACTCAGATTGATGGGAAAGGAAATGCATAATACAGCATGCCATAACTGGGTCACACCAATGGTATATCTAGACGAGCTTCCTGTCTCCAATGTCAGCTAGAATCAGATAGTACAGGAAATATATAAGGAGCCAAAGGGCAAGTATGGGATAAATGGTTCATTCTTAGCTTCAAATACGCTGGGGCAAGGAACAATTCATGCAGTACAGTACTGACATGTGCAACTTCTCTGGCAAGGTATGTGGAGATGGCTCATGCTACAGTAGGACACTGAGTATAGTGAGATGAATTATTAATAATAAGGATAATGAAGGCACAGCATTTTGTTCGCAAGTTTCCTTTTAGCCTAAGGCTTCTGGAAGTTTTACATTAATATCAGGAAATGACTTACTCCATTACCGCTCTTGGGTCCTGTACAAGGAGAAAGATGGGATATAAATAAATATTTTTGCAGACAGCCCTTTATATCCACAGACTCTGCCTTAATGGATTCTGCCATCCATGGTTTCAAAATATTTTTTAAAAATTAAATAAAAAATTAATCCTTCATTTTGCCATTTTTTTTGCCACTTGGATGTTATTATCCATGGTGAGTGCAGGAACCATACCTCAGTGGATACCAGGACCCACTATACACCATATTATTTTAGATTTTAGAGTTTTACCTCTGTCATGTGGAGACTTGGTCTGATAGCAATCATAGATTAAGTTGGTACCAGCTGTTAATTTTCTTTTGGAGCCCAGATAGGAGAGATTCTGTTCTGGTGACTGAGGTTAGGTCCTGAAATGGCATCCTTGTAGTGGCATATGCACAGTCAATCAAACAAATGAGGGCCTGTCACTTTCAAACATAAGAATAATTTTGCATACAGCCCTCCTTAAGCAATTGTGTACAGCAGCAAAGTTGTGAATAGCTGGTAATTGGAAATCTCCCAAGCAACCTTCTAAATAGCAGTATGTTGATCAAATTTAGGCATCCATAATGATTATGTACAAACTTAGTCAGCAAGAGTAACAAGCCAAGAATATTAATGACAAAAGAGATATTATGCCACCTTGGTTTCCATTTATTTCCTATGTAGAAGTCATTCAAGCTTCTGTTCAAATTCCAATCAAGTACAAACACCTCTATTTTTTATCAGTATGATTCAGCATGATAATGTACATAATTCATTTTTTAAACATTCTTTTGTGAGCTTCTCCTTCAGTTTTAGTGGCTTTCCAAGCATATCCAGAAATATACTAAGGCTTGTTAACCCTTAGTATATATATTTTTCCATACTGCAGTCTTACTCAGAAAGAAGTCCCACTGAGTTCAGAGTGGCTTACTGCCAGGTGGACCTTAGTGATCTTGTTGCATTGTTATATGTTTGCTTACTTCCTGTCATCAGTATTTTTAACTTTATTTCAAAATGAAACAGAGACAAAGAACAACTGTGCTGGGCCATACCAAGGTCCATCTAGCCCAGTAATCTGATTCAAAGTTCAGAAAGGTTTATTTATGGACTACATTTCCCAGAATCCCCCACTCAGTTGGCTAGTATTCCAATATCTAATTCTAGGAAGGGTACACAAATAAAGCTATTCATTCATTCATTCATTCATTCATTCATTCATCCATCCATCCATCCATTCATTTCCTACCTTCCTCTCAATAAATGAGCCAAGCTATCTTTGTTGGACTAAAGCTCCCAAAATCCTGCAGCCAGGATTGCTATTTGCTGTGGTTGCCCCAAGCTTCTGAAGTTGTCGTTCCAGACAGACAGACAGATTTCCAACCTTTGTCTATGGTGCCCTGGTTATTGCAGGGTAGGTCAGTATCTTGAAGGCTCCAGGTCCTGTTTGATCTTGGAAGCTAAGCAGGATCAGTCCTGGTTATTATTTGGATGAGAGAATGCCACTGAATACCAGGTGCTGTAGGCTATATTTCAGAGGTATTAACTCACAAAACTGCCTCTGAGTATTACTTGCCTAAGAAAACCCAGTGAAATTCATGGGTTGCCATAAGTTGACAGGCAATTTGAAAGCTACACAGTGTAGCTGTCATGAACTATTATCCCTGATAAGCTTTCAGGAATTTAGCCAGTGCTTTTAAATGGTATCTTGGCTCACTATCACCACTATTATGATCTGTGTGCTCCTTTTATCTACAAAAAGAAGCTCAAAGTAACTAACAATATCTTGTCACCATCCTCAAATACAGTAATATTATTATGACAATTTTGAAAGATAGCATATGACAAAATAGCTGACAATAAAATTGTAGAATAAATATATATACAGGCCTTCCATTGAAGGCATGCAAAACATCAATTCAATTAATAAATGCAGTCAACCCTCCATATCCACAGATTTTTAATTTATTTTTATTATTTATTTAGAGTATTTGTACCCTGCTCTTCAGATTCTCGGATTCAAGCATCTATGGCTTCAGAATATTCCAAACAAATATAAATTCCATAGCAAACCTTGATTTTGCTATTTTATATAAGGGACATCATTTTCCTAATCATAGTATTTAATGGGACTTGAGCATCTACGGATTTTGGCATCCACGGTGGGTCCTGGAACCAAATCCCAGTGGATAACAAGGGCCCACTGTACAACACTCCTGAACACTATTATTAATGGACAAAAAAAGAAAAAACAAAATACATAGTCTAAAATATACCTAATTATACCCCATTCCAGTAGTCAAACTACCTAAAACATTTGGGCATACCATTAGAGACTAACTGCACAATCCAAGAGGAAAAGACAAGCATACAGCCAATGAGTAAAAGTCATTGAGTTGTCTTCCCCAGCTACTAAGAAATTGTGACAGTTCTCAATTCTCACCCACAATCTCACAAAGAATCACTTCAGTCATAATTAAATTCTCGCATGGACAACACATCTACATAAAAGAAAGCAGGAAATCACATACAGATTATCAGATATGACAGCTGCAGGAGTGTTTATTTCATCCCACAGACATATACAGCATACGTGGCCTGGGGAGCCACGACCAATCATGGCTTCTTAATGTGTATACCCACAGTGAAATAGATGCATGCTCAGTAATCATGTGTCATGATCTACTCACGTCAACATGAAGTGTAGGAAATGCATCACATTTTAAATGATGCCAAATGGACGATGGCTTATTTGCCAATTCATTTGCCCACTTCATACACCCAGTTGTGAGCAATGAAATCTGAGTGACAGCTGGTCTGTCAGCCACTTGAAGTGTGGATGTGAACGATTCTGAGGTGGATTTAGTATAGAGCTGAGAAATTACAAAGGTCTGAGGAGTTCGCATGTATCACACAGCCACTTCCTGTTAGAAATAGAAAAGCAAGGGCTTTAAGAATGGGCTATAAGAAACACCATTATAGCAACAGCTTCAATGGCTGCTGGTTTGCTTCTTGACACAATTCAATGTGCTGAATCAGTTACTGAACATTAGCAGGAACGTCAAAGGAACCAATTGTTTAGGCAGGTGGTGGGATCACATTCTCTGGATGTTTTTTTAACGGAGGCTGGACTGCTCAGGATGCTTTAGCTCAGTGGTCCCCAAACATTTTTGGGCCACCCCCCTTTCCTCTTGGCCAACAACCCTAGCACACCCCACCACTACATATTTCTTGATGTAGGTCTACTGTTCTACTGCAAATTCAAAACAACCAGACTCACATCCAAAGCACACTGCAGAAATAGTCCAGTTTTGAGATTGCTTTAACTGCCCTGTCTCAGTGCTAGGGAATCCTGGGAATTTTAGTTAATTGTGGTACCACAGCTCTCTGACAGAGACGCCTCTCACTTGTACCAGCCTTGTGACGAAGGCCAGTCTGGCAAAAGGCTTCTTGGTCGCTGCTCTTCCAGCTGCTCAGCTGTTGCCCCCAAGGTGGCCAGGGGGAAGGGAAAAGCTTCTCCCTGGCAAGGAAAGACTCTCAATCCTTCTTCGACAGGGTGGAGAGGGGCACAGCCATTGTGTGTGTAGGGGGCTTACAGAGGCCACATCTTCTGGACTGGAGGCTGATGTGGATGAGGAAAACGAAAGATTTTTACTACAGGAGCCACTCCAAGGCAAAGGACTCTTTCTGAAAATTGACCCTGGGTACTCTTCTCCCTCCTTCTCCAGAGATGTGTCTTCCCCACACAGCTTCAAGTGCCCCCCCAAACATTTCTTCTGCTGCTTCCTCTTCTCTCATCCTATCAGATGAAAGAAAGCAGGAACAGCAGTGCAGTTACAACCTGTCAGCCAAGTCCCAGCCAAGCTCATAAAACTTAAGCAGGGTCCTGGATTTGAAGACAAGGTCCTTTTTGCCACCTCTTCCCCCCTGCCATCATGTGCTCTAACTCGATGCTCCTGTCAATCAGTCTGTCCCAAATTTACGCTGCTCTGAGCCACAGACGCAACGCTCTGCAGCCAACTGCCATTGTCACTACTAGCTAAAGATGTGGCTCACATGGGCAAGCAGAGAGTGGGAGACAACACCACACAAAGTGATCAGAAAGGTTGTGTGATTTTAAGGGATCCTGAAAAGAAGTTTAATGCAACCCTCATCTCCATCATGGTCCTAAAGGCCGCTGTTCCCCCTTTTTCCCTCTCTGTTCTCCTGTATCTTTCTACTGGTCCCCCAGGGGGGCTAGTGCCCACTTTGGAAATCACTGCACTGGAGATCCTCCACTGAGCAGGAGGTTGGATTTGATAGCACATGGTAACCCTTCCAACTCTTATGATTCTATGATAAGAGGGGTGGGTTGGGGCTTGGGACTGTATATTTTAATCTTGTAAGCTGCCCCGATTGCATTGTGTAGAGAGGTGGGATAATAATAATAATAATAATAATAATAATAATAATAATAATAATAATAATAATAATAATAATAATAATAATAATTACAAAGCCTTACACTGCTCAGGTCCAGGTTACCCAAAGGATTGTTATCTTCCTATTTGACCCCAATCCAGCCTGCTTGTGTCTTGAGATCTTCCGGAGAAGCCCTTCTGTCCATCCCACCATCCACACAGGTACATCTGGTGCTAACAGCTCTCAGGCTCTGGAACTCCCTTCCTAGAGAAATTGCAGGGTTCCCTCCTTACTACCTTGAAGACCTTATTGTTTTGGCAAGCCTTTAAGGCCTTACACAGGGGTGCTATGATGTTTTATTTTGCAAAGTGATCTTGCAGCACCTTTGAGACTAACTGAAAGAAAGAAGCTGGTCTAGCATGAGCTTTTGTAGACTTGAGTCTACTTCCTAAGATGTTTACATTTGTTATTGTTTTTAATTGTTTTTTAACCACTTTTACTTTTTTTTTGGACAGATTATATTGTTTAAACTTTTAGTATGATTTATTTATTTATTTATTGCTGTATCTTTTGTAAGCCACCTTCAGTCCCAGACTGGAAAAAAGAGAGATAAAAATGAATATAATGATAGAGGTGGTGATGATGATGATACCTCACCTTTTCTTCAATATTGGGATTGAAAGTGGCTCACAAAAAAGAAAAAGAATAAAAAAGCCAAATCCCCTCTAAATGGAGTGAAATGGCATTGGAATGCATTTAGCCATTTGAGGGAGGAAGAAATTTTCTGTCTGGAATGAGTGGCCTTGTGGGGGTCTGCAGAAACAGCCCTGTGGCCCACCTGTGGCCCATGGGTCCCACTTTCCCCACCACATCACAACCATGGTTTAGTTGCAGAAGAGATTCAGAATGTTGTTTCACCCATTGTCAAGTGAACCCAGAAGAATAATGGGATGGGAAGCTCATTAGTCAACAAGAGATTCTATGCAGATATTTATTTGCTATTGAGTGGGGGCTGCACTGCCTTGGGTCCCCTCTAGCTTTAGTGGCATTGACATGCAAAACAGTGTCAACAACACAAATTCTCATGTGGGAAGTGCTTGTTCCTGTTCCCTTAATAATGGCAAGGAACTGAGCTGAAGCATAGAAGGAGAGCACTACAGCATCCCAATGACTTGCTGATTTGTGAGTAATGTTGCCACTGAAGTCAGTGAAAAACTCTGAAGTGTGGATGACACTTGGTGCCCACAGAGTTCCCACGTCAGTCTGTCTTAGTCAGAGCAAGAGCATGGGAACAGGCCCATGGGATGTATTTTATAATTATTTGATGTAGAAAGATCCCATGCCAGTTTCAGTCATGTTGATACACTAGCCCATTGGCACCACACAAAGGATATTTTTACTGTGTGAATCTGCTTGGGCTAAGAGTCCAGCACAAAGTATGGAGGTGGGGTTTGAGAAATATTCATCACAGTTCTAGATTTTCATAGATGCAGACAGTGGGCTGAGTTTTTCTCTTCCATCATGAGATGATTCTCACATGCCACACTGACCAGGGCTCACTGATGTTGTTGCTGTTAATAGCCCTCGAGTCAACCTTGACTCACGGTGACCCCATGGATGAGACATCTCCAAGACTCCCTGTCCTCCACTGCTCTGTTCAAGTCCTGCAGACTCAGGCCTGTGATCTCTTTGACTGAATTTAACCACACTGTTACCCCTGAATTTAAACTGGCATATGATTTCCTTTTTTTCTAGTGCCCTCTACCTTTCCAAATATCATTGTGCTTTTCCAGTGATTCATGCCTTCTCATGATGTGGCCAAAGTATGACAGCCTCAATTTAGTCATCCTGGCTTCCAGGGAGAGTTCAGGTTTGATATGTTCCAGAACCCATTTGTTTGTCTTCTTGACCACCCACAGTATCCTCAGCACTGCACTCTTCTCTAGCACCAAATCTCACTGTCCATTTCTCACATCTGTACATTTTTTATATTGCTCTTCAGTGTATTGTTTCCATCTTTATTATTTTGTTGTGGTTGTGTATTATATTCCTTTTCTGATTGTAGTGCATTCCCACCATTGGTTTACATTTTTCTTTAAATCTGCAGAATTTGTGGAAGAGGTCTCTTGTTCTTCTTTCTTTGTTGTGATTGTTCTAGTAGTTCTCTTTGTTCTTTCACACTAATCATTGGACTTTTAGCATTCATGGTTCTTATTCCCCCCCCCCCCCCTGTCTCCTTTTGCTTCTTGTCTTTCTTTAACTGTTTGAAGCATTCCATCTGTCATCTGTTGTTTCTTCTCCTTCTTTTTGGCCACAGTTATCATTTTTTGTATTCCTCTTTAGCTATTCCGGACTACTGTCTATAGGACTTGTCACTGGTGACTGTACCTAAAACCAAAGTGAAAAGAAGCAAAATTACTTACAAAAGGGAAAGGATTCACAAAGGGCATAGCCTCCAACGTTTAACAGTTCAAAACCAGGACACATGTGATCAAGAAACATCAGAGTGTGGCCAAGATAGGGAAAAATATTATTGAGGAAGAACACATGTTAGGATAGACTGAAGCAGCTGATTTTGCCTGATTTTATGGGGAGGGCAACATTTTCCTTGACTCACTCAGCTGGCGCAGACAACTTTTGCACTCTGAAAACTCAGTTTACAGCAACTGAAATAAGCTGTGGCCAAAAGAAGGAAGTGGGAGCTGGAGAGTGAAATTGGGACATTTTAAAAGCAGTGAAATAACAGAGGATTAATCATGAGCATCCATGCCAAACTGGGACATTTAGATACAACACTTTTAGCTGCCTGAATGAGAGCCCCCAGGAGCATGTTCCTAGCTAGTTACAGAAACCCACAATTTGTTGCCCTGAGAGGCCTGAAACCTACTGGTTGGTCCCAAGTACATTCACCCATAAAATCAATTGTTGAATGTGTTGAAAGGTGGGTCAACACATAGGTAACTTCAATTGATTTTATAAGTTTTATTTAGTTAGCATTAACATTAGGCCAAAACCTGTTATCCTGTCACATAGGCTTGATACCTAGTAGGACCAGTCCTTGGGGCAGAAGCAGCGAGGAAATCAGCCCCATTACATGCTTCAAGTGTTGGCACTCTCACTTCAAGAAATGAGAAACTGTCCACTGAACATTTATTGAGATGATGCACTTCTGTTGATTTCTGAGAGGCTTAAAAATCTTTTCTCTTAACTCTGAGCTGCCCTATGAAGTCCCAGCAGGAAACATGATGCTGTGGCAGCATACCTGGTGATCTATCAAGGACAGAACAATTGTATGTTGGGATGGTGGTGGTGGAAAGGAATGTTTTGTTTCCCCCAAATAAGATCCCCCCCCCATTACATTTTCTTTCAGTCCCCACATTTCTAGCATTACAAAGAGGGAGACTTTGAAAATCATTCACATCAGAACTCTTCTATTTTCTCTGTTCACATTTCCTTGGTACCTTTGTGTGCCCCTTTTCTTTAGCTGCCTAAACTATAGAGCTGAGTCTTTCTCATCCTGCAGTGCTGGGGTGAGACTCGCATACCTGACTTGCATCACGGGGCTCTGATGACTGAACCAAAAGAAAAGAAGCAAGATGATTCACAAAGGGCTCAAGATTCAAGATTCACAAAGGGACACAGCAGGCCCAAAGCCTTTAGGTGTCCTGAAGGAGAGCAGCAAATGGCAGTCCTCTTTCCAGGCCCAGGTCAAAGTACAGAAACCCACAATTTTCTGCCCCAAGAGGCTTGAATCCTATTAATTAGTCCCAAGAATATGACACTTGTACTGTACCAAAATACAGCTGCTGTGCTCTACCTGATGGTAGGGCTGGCCCTGGGGGCTGGAAATTCAATCCCTTACATTTGTAAACTGCTTAGAGACTGCTTAATGTGGTATGAAGTGGTATATAAATGAAGCTTCTATATTGCTTTTCAGTGTTGCTGCTTTAGAAATGAGAGACTGCCAAGAGAATTTTGGAGTGGCTTAAAAGTCTTTTCTTTTGACTCTGAGCTGCCCTATGGATCCCAGCAGGAAACATGATGTGGCATGTGGCATATCTGATGTGTTATTACACCTGGTGTGCTGTTATGTGTACAGAAAATAATACAGTTCTGATACAAGCCTAACGAATGATTTCTGCTTAATGTCGGTCTTTGACTCTAGATTAATTTCACTCTGGCTCCAGAAGCACCCTTTCTTATTTGAAGATTGTTTTATAATAAAGTAATTCTATTGTCCTTCAGGATCATTTTTCTCTTCTAAATAGTTTTGTTTCAAGTAATAGTTGGTATATCTATAGAGCAATCCTCTGTATGTTTACTCAAAAGTAAATCTCACTCAGATTTGGGGGAAGAAATACTTTTTACTAGCCCTGTTGAGTGGAGGATTCTTGGAGTTATTGTTGAAAAATGTAAAGTTTCCAAACTCAGAGCATAGGGAGTTGAATGGATCAGGTTGCTGTTGCTGAGATTGTAATCCTGGCCATGTTTTCATCACTGTACAACCACTGCATGCAAGCAGCCAATGTGATCTGTTGCATGCCAATGGGCAACTGAGCTATACTAGCTGCTTGTCATGCAGATGCTCTTTTTGGGGTATTTTAATCTGAAGAAGAGATGATATACATCTTCAAATATCCAATGAGCTGTTATATGGATTATGGAGCAAATCTGTTTCCTGTAGCTCTAGACATTTGCTCCCAAACCTCAACTAAACATTAGCAGGAACATCCAGACAGCAAAAGTTATTTGACCATGGAATAGAGTGAGTCAGAAGAGGCCAGATTATTGCCTATCACTATTGCTGCAGCATCATTTTTTCTGTATTGACAGGGGATTGGACTAGATCATCTTTATCTTGATTCTGTGATTCTATGACTCTGTCTGCAGGATTTGAGCATTGGTGATGAATCATCCTTCATAATTTTAAAACACATTTTGTATTTCTCTGTAATGGAAACATGGGATATAAATTCAAAAACAGCAAACAGAACAAATACACAGGCTGGAATCCTGTTTATCAATTACAATGTCATACTCGTAAACATAAGAAAACAAAGAAAACAAAATAAGGACAACAGAGGTTTTACATAAATTCAACCTGAGAAAACTGAAATAGTTAAGATTTCCTATACTGTACCTTGGATCAAACATTGATCAGAATGGAGACTGCAGTTAAGAAATCAGAAGAAGAATAGGAACGGGAAGGGCAGCTTTGAAAAAAGTAGACAAAATCCTAAAGTGTAAAGATGTACAATTGAGCACTATAGTTAGAATTGTCGCAGCCATTGTATTCCCCATCACCATGTACAGATGTAAGATCTGGACAGTGAAGAAAGCTGATAGGGGGGAAAAATCATTTGAGATGTGGCGTAGGAGAAGAATGCTGAGGATACCATGGGCAGGCAAAAAGACAAAGAAATGGCTCCTAGAACAAATCAAGCCTCAACTCTCCCTTGTAATTTTAAAAATAAGTTGTATTCCAGGTATTTGACATACAGAATATTTTGACTCTCAATAAAAAATATATCTGTACAGCAGCTAATCTGTTTCTTTAATCACAAGATGTGTCCCAGATATCTGATTGTTCAAAACTATGTGTGATGTTTTGAGAAATACAGTGCACACTTCCCTTATGTGTGGGATCTGTTCCGGTCCCCCCTACATAAGGGAAATACGACGTATGGTGAGAGAGAGCATGGTTTAGGGGTTTGAGCATTGGATTGTGACTATGGAGATAAGGGTTTAAAACCCCACTTGTGCATAAAAACCTACTGGGTGACCTTGGGAAAGTCGCACTCTCTCAGCCTCAGAGGATGGCAACCTCCTTCTAAAGAAACTTGCCAAGAAAACCCCATGATAGATTCATCTTAAGGTTATCATAAATGAAAAATGATTTGGAGCAGCAGCAGCAGCAATAACACAGCAACAACATAGCAGCAGCAGCAACAGTAGCCATGTTGATCACTAGATTCTAGTAACACCTTAAAGACTAACAATTTTAGTTGGTGTAAGCTTTTGTGGTCTGCAAATTGTTTCATCAGATGCATGTCAGATTTAGTTTACTCTTTACATGCAACAAAATGTGATAATTACACCTAATGAAGTGGGCTGCAGTCCTCAAGTAATTGACACCAAAGAAAGCATGTTAGTGCCACTCGACTCTAAGGTACTTAATTGTTCGCCTTGTCCAGGCGTATCCATTTGAACATTCTTTTCTCTTTCCAATAGAAAGCAAGATCACTGGAATGTGATGAATTTGAGATATCCTGGATATCATTTGCTGTTCTGATGTATACTAAGCACCTGGAATGACATAGAGATATATTCCTTCTTTTCAGTTATACCATACCCTCCAACATTTCACATGTGTAGCAATGTACATATGCTAGAAAGTATATAAATTTGATGTGTTATAACTTAGTTTAATAAAGAAGAATGAAAAAAGAAAATTGGGACATGTATGACCAAGCAGCACCAGAATGTGGCCAGGATGTTGAAACATATTAATAAGAAAAATCACACATACTAGGAGAAGGTACAGCAGTCTGCTTTTACCAGAGTCTACAGTGAAGGCCAAGATACCATCCCTTCCATTCCTCTTACTCCCCTGAGTTAACTGAGTGCAAACTGTTTTGGCATTTTGAACTGGAAAGCAGGATGGCTAAACTGATGTTGTCTTACTTTGAACACACCATGAGAAGGAAAGATTTGTTAGAAAAGCCAATGACGCTAGGAAAAGTGGAAGGCGGGGAACAACAATGCCTTATTCTTTATTTATTTCACAACATTTATGTTGTATCTGAAATCCTGATTAGAATGACACCTGGAAAGTGCAACTGCTAGTGTAATAATATTCATGCCAATGTAAACCACCAGTAGCATTCCAGTGTTAATGTCCTTATGCTGTCTGCTGCATTGATAAGCATCCTCTAGCAAATGAATTTAGCTAGCTCAGAGTCATCAGATATATTGAACTAACCTAGTCCAGGTGTAAGGAAGCATCTGAATCAGGTGTGACAGGTGTGTTATTGTAGTTTCTTGGATTCACAGGCTATAAAAGCTCAGCTGAGAGAAAAGGAAGTAGTATCTACCAATGTGGTCAGTACAAAGAATCAGAACCTGTGCCAGTTATATTTTTCCTCCATGGCTCCATATGCATGGGGACACACGGTATGGAGGGTATTAACAACCTCCTAAGTGGGTTCTTGAATATGAACTCCATAGTGAATTTGGTTAGGCATATTTTGGGCAAAACCAATGGCGCACAACACCTCTAGCAGGCCTAACCTATTTCTTTCTGGGAGCTTGGTTGTTGTTGTCCCTTCAAGTAGTTTCCAGCGTATGGAAATCCTAACTGAACCTATCACCTTAACAAGATTTATTCAGAGGGGGTTTGCCATTTCCTTCCTCTGAGGCTGAGAGAGTGTGACTTGCCCAAGGTCATCCAGTGTGTTTCCATAGCTGAGCAGGGATTCAAACCCTTGTCTCCCAGTACAGCACTCAAATAACCACACTACATTGGCTCTTCTGGGAGCTTTTGTGAAGTGTATTGTAAATCCCTCAGGAACTTTAGTGTAGACTTTTGATTGAAATACACTTTTGTTAAAGCATCTCATCCTCAGCTAAAGATTGCATTATGGAACCATATTTTAGATGTCTTCAGCTGATAATCATCAAGTTGGGCAGTTATCCTGATAGTAATAGCTGTGTGAATCTTTACTAAAGAGTCACCATGTTTGGGATTTTCTTTTTCTATCATCTTTCAGAATAAGTAGTGATGCATAGTGGATGAAATGTAGTCTTTCCTATGATTTAGGAAAACAGCTGAAGGTGTGGGAAAAGGAAATTAGTCAGCAGAGGTAAAGATAGCTTGGCTTGAGGCCAGGGGTTGACAGCTCACTTTTTGATTTAATGATGCATCCGGATATCAAGGTGACAGAACAGTGATTTAATCGTGTGTGTGCATGTGCCTTCAAGTTGCCTGTGAATGCTATAGTCACCATGAATGCTATAGGTTCATCTTAGACAAGAAATACTCAGAGATAGTTTTGCCAGTTCCTTCTTCTAAAATATAGCCTACAGCACCTGGTATACACTGGCAGTCTCCAATCCAAGTATTAACTAGAGCTGATCCTGCTTAGTATGCAAGATCAGATCTGATGCTTTTAGGGTATTAAGTCCCTCTTCATCATATATACAGACAGACAAAAATGCTTAAAAATGAGAGAGAGAGTTCTTCAGATACCAGATCCACTTGTATACCCAGTGTGAAAAAAATATTTTTGAACTACAACTCCCAGAATCTCAGCCAGCATAGTCACTGGGAGATTCTGGGAGTTATCATTCAAAAATGTAATTTCTAAAAACTATGTCTTTTTGCCATTGGAACTGCAAAACAAGGAATGTTCATCAACCTCCCAGGAGCCTGGGTAATATAAACTGATAATTCAATGGATGCTGTTAATATTTGCTGAATACTTCCCATTCCTGTTGGGTTTCAAGGCACACCTGCATCGAGAGCTTGAAAGGGCTTAAAACCAGTTTCAGTCCACTCTGCTAGTTCTGTTCTGGTTCTAATCAATTTCTACAGAAAGGCTGAATAATTGTGTTTGTGGGGCAGGGGTATGAGGGGCCAGTTTTCTGCTCTGTTGCCAAAACAAAAGAAATGGAATAAGAAAGAAGCCTGCTTCTGGTATTGAACAATTTTTTAAAAAAGTTAAACAGTTCAGGAGTCTCCAGCAGGCTAGTTGTAAGATCAATTTGTGTTTCTGGAGGCTTGTTGTTGTTATTGTGGTATACGTTCATGTTGACCCTGATTTATGCTGACCCTTTCGCAAGGTTTTCTTGGCAAGATTTATTTGGAGGAGATTTGTCATGGCCTTCCCCTGAGGCTGAGAGAGAGTATGATTTGCCCAAGATCAACTGAGGGTTTTCATGACTGAGCTACGATTTGAACTCTGGCCTCTTGGAGTCCTAGTTGAATAAACTGAGTGTAATTTATCCTGTAATGTGAATGCTTTTAAAATATTAGCAGCCATACTCATTTATTTGTTTGATCTATATTCAATCAGTCTGTCAAAACTGGGAGGCTCAGAAAAGAGCATAGCAAGGTTAAAAAAAAGACAAAAAAACCCACAAAAACCCAGCAGGATTAAAATACAAATAGTTATAACATGAAGATACAATTAAACTAATTATAATATTGTAACAAATTACAAAATATGTTCTATTAGAAATTAAGTAACAAATGTAACCAGTGTTAATATTTCCAGGGGTAGCCATATTCACCATACAGCAAAATGCAACAGAGTTAATATTGTAACACAGATGAATTGAAAACAATTTAAAAACACAAAGAGTATAGCATTGACTCCTTCATCAACAGGAATTCAGTTGCCCAAGAGCCCAGCCTTATCAGAATCACACCAAGTGGGAAAGAAAAGTTTGTGTTTTCCTCCTCTTCTTTGGATTTGATGAAAATAGTAGTGACCCCCATGTATTATACAGGATTTTCTTAGGCAAGGGATACTCAGAGGTGGTTTTGACAATTCTGAAATATAAACTGCATCATTGGCAGGCTCCAGCCAAGTACTAATGAAGGTTGGCCCTGCTTAGCTTCCATGATCAGACAGGATCTGACACCTTAAGGGTATTTAGGCCCTGAAGTTATATGTACTAAGGATGAAAAGAATATTCACAAATTGTCTCATCTGTGATGGGAAAGGATGCTTGAATACACGGAGTTGCCCTGTGGAAAAATTTGTCAACCACAGTGTGACTTTTCACCCCTGCTGCTGAGCAAAAGGCCAGAGCAGCATTCATGAAAGCCTTCACACTTTGCACAAGGAGTATCTGTGTAAAACAAATCCCTTTCCCCCCTTGTTAAGCAAAGTGTGCACACCCAGGGCGCAAGCACAGAAGGACAGCACTGTTGATTAAAAAGAAGCAAAGAGTCTATCTCATGTGTCTAATTTTCAGAAATTGTTTAAGAGGTTGTATTCTCTCAGAGAATGTGTAAGTCCCAATTATACAGCCAGTCATTTCATTCATCACACAGATAATTCTCTCTTTTGACTTGATGGATGTGGAGCTAAGCTAAGTTACACAAGGACTGATTTTGAAGACTTCCACCTGATGCACAGTTACTCTGCAGCTGACACATCCAGCATAGTTACACTGAGGATAGGAGTTTGGCCCTAGTCTCAGATTGTTGTTACAATAAAGCTGTTCCAGGAGATGTCATACACCTTTTTATAAGTGTGTGTGTGTGTGTGGGGGTTTTGCGTTTAAGTCATTTCCAATTTATGATGACCCTAAGGTGAACTTATCACAAGGTTTTCTTGGCGAGTCTTTGTAGAGTGGGTCTGCCATTGCCATCCTCTGAGGCTAAGAGAGTGTGACTTGCCCAAAGTCACCTAATGGATTTTCCATGGCTGAGCAGGGCTTCAAACTCTGGTATCCAGAGTCATCGTCCATGCTCAAATCACAACACCATTTATAATTGTGTGTAGCTCTGAAATGCCCTCCTCAGCATAACTATTAGCAGTGCAAGAACCCTATCATCAGTGGCAGCTGATGGCTTCCATGATAATGGGATGGTGAATCTGCTCTTGGTTTTAGTCTAAACTTTAATGGAGTTCTTGATGGCACTGATTTTTACCCCAAAATGCATTATGCTCCTTGGATAGCTCCTTTAAAGTTCAGACTGAAACGCAGAGAGGATTCACTGCCTGAGAAATATGGGAGCCTCACTGCTTCTCCTCTTTTGTTCCATCTGGCCCCCTATTCAAAAATACAAAAAGGTGATAGGGGTAATTCACATTTTGTTGTTGTTTAGCACAACTATGTGAATAATTTCACTCGCACATTCTGGGTTTGTTGTTCACACTATGGAACTGCATCTCTGTGCATCTCTGTGAGTTCGATTGCTCACACATGTCAGCACTCAAATAAAGATGGAACTGATGATGCAAATATATTTAAAGCATGTTCAAGGCATGCAGAGTTTTATCCTGGATCTATTTGCATTGCTTATTCACACATCAGAGAATCCGAATCTTTCAGAGAAACTCAGAAAAAAATCCAGCACTGATTATCCTGGGCATTCAAAATGCATGGGAACAACAGAGATTCGACCCAGATTCTACATGGATTATTTTTACCTTCTGAATTACCCCAGGGTGCCATAAAATGTCCTGAGTTTCTCGTCACTATAATATCCCTTATGCATACTTTTCAGAGTGATCCAGTAGACTCAAAAGAGTTTCTTTTCTTATATCAGTCTGAGGTTCAAATCAAGGAAGAGGTGAGAATTGCAGCCATGGCAACTAAGCTAAAAAAACCTGTTTCCCTTTTTGCAAGAGAGTCTAAAATTCTAAGCTATTCTATTTTAAAAGCACAAACCTTGAGAATGTGTATGTAGCAGCTGTCTGTGCACAGTTGGTAAAGCTTTTCTTAGGCTGAAACATCAAGTCTCTACATAACAACAGCCAGAACAACAAAATAAGTGCTACAGGAATTGACTTATTTAAATGAAGCAAATCGCCAGAGCTTGGAAATGTTATTTTTTTGGAATACATCTCCCAGAATTCGCCAGCTGGCATGATAATTGAGTCTGCTGGTTGATGATTTCTGAGAAGTGCAATTTTAAAAAGTAACTTTTCCAAGTTTGGCAAAGGGCAAGATATAGATACTACTATCATTAATCCAGAGCCTACATGGGATAGTCATTTGAGTGTTGGACTGCAACTCTGGAGACCAGAGTTCAACTTTCAGTTCGGCCATGAAAACCATTGGATAATCTTGGGCAAGTCATGCACTCTCAGTCGCAGGAGAAGGCAATGGCAAACCACCTCTGAACAAATCTTGCCAAGAAAACCTCATGATAATTTAAGGTTCACCTTAAAGGTAAAAGATAAAAGTAGTCCCTTGACATGATTGTCTAGTTGTAACTGACCATAGGGGGCTGTGCTCATCTCTGTTATTACAAAGAGTCAGCATTGTCCAAGGAGTACTCTGTAGTCATGGGGCTAGCATGACTGCACTGAACGCTGTTACCTTCCCACCGGAGTGGTACCTATTTATCTACTTGAATTTGCATGCTTTCGATTTGGTAGGCTGGCAGAAGTGGGACTAGTGAAACATTTTGTGTGAATGGAGCATACATGTCTTTCTGTTTGTATTCCATAAACCAACATACTTTTCACATCACAGATCAATACTTTATCTCCCATTGTTGAGACAACAAGAGCCATCACATGGATTTTTTTATGCACTAGGCAGGGCAATGGCTGTTTGCTGTGGCCAGATATGCCCCTCACCCACCCCATCCCTCTGCAATAGTTACAGTAAGTTAATGGGTCTTACAACAGACAGGTCAGCAGTAATCCTAGGTGCTCTGCATAATCAGAGATACTGGAGGAAGCTCTGCAGAGTGTTTACCTACTTGGCTTAGTGATATTCCGAGCTGCTAGGGAACAAACAGATGTTTCAAACATTTGCTACTCTACATCAAAGGCATGGAGGAAGGAAACAGCTTGATCGGATTTTCCTATGGTCAACAGGAAACTTTACCTCTGAGCTGCTTCTTTTATAAAGATTAATCTTGTCTTCATCTTGTGTTCCATTCTGCTTAGCTTTGCCTTCTCTGCTGAATCCAATCAAACCCCTGCTGTTTTTAAAAAATGGCAGTTTACTTTCATCCAGTATTGTTAAACACAGGAAAGTCCAAGGAAGACCTCTTTTTGGATTTGGTAAAATGCCAATTCACCTCCATTTTTGTTAATCTTTCAGTATTATTAATAGTTCTTGTTTTTGCTTGCTGTAAGTTAAAATGTTCATTTTATACGTTTAAACTCCAAACTTTGAAACCACCACATTGCCGTGTGAGTGTGTGTGTTTAAACAAATCTGAGGGGAACAATACTATGGAATATCAGAAAATCCAGCAGAGAACGGCTTTTTTTTTTAACAGAATCAGTGCAAACACAATTTTCCATGCTCTTCAAAACTTTCCAGAATAGTTTCATAATGCAATAAACATCAAGAGTAATGCAATTACAAAAAAGATTTGTCCTGTGTCCCAAGTGGCCAGATGGTGGTAGGGCTGATACAGACAGAGCAGAGTGATAGTGGTAAATTGTACATAAGGTAGCCATAATGACAGTCCTGACTTGTATGCCCTGGAGGAAAGTTAAAAAATGGAGGCAGCTGGGATGATCCTTAGTAACAAAAAAGTAATACAGTCAGCCCTTCTTATACACAGATGTTTTATACACGGATTCAGGCATACACAGTTTGAAAATGTTAAAAAAAGTATAAATTTCAAATATCAAACCTTGATTTTCCATTTTTATAAGGGACACCATTTTGCTATGTCATTACATTTAATGGGACTAGAGCATACATGGATTTTGTTATACACGGGGGATCTTGGAACCAAACCCCAGTGTATAACAAGGGTCCACTGTAACATCTTTCCTCACCACCAGTAGCAGGTCTTTCGTAAAACTAATGATCCTTAACTGCCTTGTAATTCTAGGAAAATTTCATTTCAGCAGGATGTGTCCATCATGCTCACAGGGTGTGGGTGTGTGTCTTAGTTTACATGGATTTAGTCTATGCTAAGCCTATGTGATCAGCAGCACTACTTTTGGGGCCCCATGTAGACTTGGACTTTGTTTTGAGGGCTTCTGGAGATAATCACCCTTGCTTACCTTGTTGTGCCTTCCTCTGGTATAGCAGCAGTGTGAGAGTCTTTGAGAAGGGGCTTGTTGCTGAACAATCAACAATCAACGAGGCAGCAAAATCTCGTCACCCACAGGAAGCAGTGTCTAACTGTGAAAAGGATGCCCAAGACAACTTAGAGACTGCTTTCTGGACCCTTGGAACTGGACTGATCAATAACCCCCTATGCATCCCTCTGCCTTATCTTGGTTTTCTCAGCTATTGACTGATCCCTCCATTTCTTGACCTCTGGACTGTTAGTTACCTATGTGACTTCTCTCTTCACTCCATGAGTTATGAAAATTAAAAAAAAAAAGCACTAGTAATGTGGTCCTGTAGGCCCTGGCTTCTTTCACACTAGACAGTTATAGCACCATGATTCCACTTTAACTGCCATGGCTACATCCAGAGACGTCACTACAGAGGTGCGGGGGATTTGGATTGAATTGGGTGACATCCCAGAAGAAGGTGTACACCTGTTAGGACCAGCATGGCAGCTGAGTGAATGTGAAAATGTGTCACCTCCTCTTCTCACTCATCCAGCACTGTCACAAGACCCTACACCTGCCATCTCAGGACAAAGAAAGGACAAAGTGGAAAAGTGGGAGGAGGAGAGAGAAACTGGGCCATTTTAAAAGTAGCCGAAAAGGTGAGACAACAGAGGGTGAATTGGGGACTATGCCAGCCAAATCAGGACAGTTAGAATATATGTATATGCATTAATGCATTTTTTCACCACAAAACAATCACTAATGCTTCCCCTCTGTTCATCTTCTCCTTTTGTAACTTGCTATAGAAAAGTTATTTTTTGTATTACAATTCCCAGAATGCTCCAGCTGGAGCATTATGGAAATTGTCTTTAAAAATAACTTCTCCTGTGCTATACTTCTTGCTGCAATGTAAGCATCATCAAAGAAAGGCTTCTAATTGACATGCAGGACTCTTAGCAAAACCACATTCCTTCTTTAGCTACACACAGAGTTACGTTATTAGTTTAGTCTTAGCATGTTATCTTCTGATACCAAGACAGGTGAGCTTGCCTGTTTTGAACCAGTTTAGCTTAGAGATGTAAACTACAGGGAAGGCAGGCTTGTTTAATATCCTCCTCAATTTGCTAGGTTATGTTTTGGCTTTATCATACCTCGAGAGTCATTGCTTTGGAAGAAAACTTTCTCAGCGTTGTGCTTATCTCATATTTCAACCGCATCAGAAGGGCTGGAATGGAAAGGCAGATTCTGTTATGGAAACAGAAAAGGTTAGAAATTGAAGCTGGGTTTTCTAACAATTATATGACTATTAATAATTGCTAAACTGCTGTACACTTTACGTTGTATGCTTTTTGAATTGTATGTTGGTTGCACTTTATATGTGGGTTTGGCTAACTGTTTTTGCAGGCCCTCCAAACCAGCACTGCAGCTTTTGACACTATTGCCAAAAATATCCCAGAGATTCTATTGGGAAATATTATACTGAAGATCATGCACCTTGTTTTCCAGCAGAACCAGGCTTCCAGCAGGCAGGCAGAAAGGTGATTCTTCTGGGAAATAAAATGTGCACTTGTCATGTGCTATATTTCCTAGAAGATTCATCAGAATTTGAGTGACAGCAAGTTTGGTGACAGCAGGGAATGTCACCAGTCAGTTCTGTGTGAGACTACTGCACCCCTCCATTACAGGAAATTACCTACCCTTGATGTAAACAAATAGTTTGGGGCAATGTAAGCATGCAAATATCTTTTTTCCTAGATAGATGCACAGACAGTGGCACAACCTCTGTGTTAAAATAAGGATCATGCCAGATGGGTCTGAACCAGGAAGGAAGGAAGGAAGGAAGGAAGGAAGGAAGGGGAGAGTTGTATATATAATAATCTGTGTGGGTTGTAGTTCTGTTTCTGAAGCTAAGTGTATCTAGGCCAGCCCTGGGCGTTTTCTAGATGTGAGATTGTGGGTGGTTCCAGATGTGGCTTTTATTACATGATCACTCTGTCTCATTCACTGAATTTCATGAGGGCTTCAAACAATATTCTCCATTCCTAGCCTTCCCTTGTTTTTCCATTGCTTCTTTGGGGCTTTTCTCTCTCTCTTAAGCAGAATCTCTTAAGGATAAAAAAAGGAATAGTAGCACAATGGCTTTTAATTGCTAGTGTGAGGAGCCCACTGTCTGCAAATCTGCTGGGTGCTGTTAGAGGAACAGTAATGTTACACAATGACGCCAGGCAGCCATCCAAAGAAAAAAAGTGTTGTATACTCTCAGCCTCAAGGGAAGGGAATGGCAAACCTCCTCTGAACAAATTTTGCCAAGAAAACTCCATAATATAGTTGTCATAAATCAGAAACAACTTGAAGGCACACAAGAAGAAGATATAGGAGACTTCATTTACCTTGACAAAGAATGGCTAAATGTGTGTCCATTTATGGATAGCCAAAACTATTGTGCTCTGTAACAGTTAGCAACAACAAGTACATTTCTATACCGCTTATCAATGAACTAGCACTCCCTAAATTCCATGCATAAATTGGCACACTATTGTACCCAAAGCCAGCATGAGACCTTTTTTGCTTGAGGTGAAGGACAAGGTCCATGTACAGAAGCTAGCCCATAATGGCAGCTGAATCTTCACTTCAGCACTGACAATGGCAGAATGTGTTGTTGTTGTTGTTGTTATTGTTGTGTGCCTTCAAGTAGTTTCTGACTAATGGCGATCCAAAGGCAAACCTATAATGAGGTTTTATTGGCAGGATTTGTTCAGAGGATACCCTCTAACATTTCACAAATGAAAACTGGGACTCTATGTCTCGTCAAGGCCAGCTGAATATAGAAAAGGTTTGTTATTGTTTGTTATTGTTGTTGTTGTGTGCTTCAGGGACGTAGCAAGGATTTTGGGAAGGGGGGGCAGACTAAGTGCCACCATTATAATGGGGCTTGGGTACGGCAGCGCAGCAGCACACACCATTCATTTTATCTAACAGAAGGGGGGGTCTGGACCCCAAGAACCCCCCCCCTTGGCTACATCCCTGTGTGCTTTCAAGTTGTTTCCAACCTGCCGCAACCTTAAAGCAAACCTATCATGAGGTTTTCTTTGCAAGATTTATTTCCAGAGGGGATTTGCCATTGAGAGGCTGAGAGAGTGTGATTTGCCCAATGACACCCAATGGTTTTCCTGGGCTGAGGGGGGATTCAAATCCTGGTCTCCAGAGTTGTAGTCCAGTGCTCAAACAACTATATACCATGCTGGATCTCTCATAGAACAGTTTTAAATGCTATCCTCTGCATCGAATATGTTTAAATGCTATCCTCTGATATGTTTAATAGTTTTATTCTGTTTTTCATTGGTGGTTTCTATATGTCCTGTTGTTTTTAACACTGCATATGCATATTTAATAAAATACATAAATAAAGGCCCATGAATCCTATATGCTTCCAAGTTTCTGAATGACAATAACAATAACAACAGTAGGAGAGGTTTATAGCTCCTATGGGTTGGGTTTGTCAACCAAACTCAGATGGCAAGAGACATCAATCCATTCTGTTTGTCTCTTCACATACTACCAAGATCTTTTCAGCAAAGCCAACACAGCAACCTGTGTCTAAGGCTTTCCATCTCTCTCTCTCTCAATCTCTCTCTCTCTCTTTTAAATGCATAACCAGCCACCTGCATTTGCCTCATCTGATTTCAGCCACCTTCTAAGATGTGGTATGCCTATTTATCATAATCAGCTTACCATGCAAAGACAGTGTTAACTAGGAGCTGGTGGATTAAAGTCTGCCAGCTAATTCCTCACCAACTCATACAAAGGGCCTGATTCTATTTGCTAGTTTAATATATTTTATCTGACATTAAAAGGTGGAGAAACAAAGTTTAGGGACACAACAAAAGATTTTAATGCTGCAATTTTCACAGTTCATTAAAAGCCATTGCATAGTAAAATGGCACAGGAAGTAAAATGGTTTAATGTGCGTCAGAGGTATTAACACAGCAGTCTCCTCAAAGCCTTAGCTGCAAAGTCTATCCTCTATCAACACTCTCTCTTTTGAAAACTTTGACCTAGTTCTCAAAGGTGAAATGAGTAGTTCTCGGCTTCCTACTTGTGTACACACACACACACACACACACACACACACACACACACTAATCAACCCCTTGAGGCTGCAATGTGAAACAGAAGAGACCCATGCAGGAGTGAGGGGGGGAGTTTCTAAATCTATCCCCTTTTCCCAATGAAAACTGCTCTCCCAGGCTTGATTGACACCCACCAACACTTAGGAAATAAAACAAATATATGTATGTTTTCCCACTGGGAGTAACAGTATCTGGGGAAATTTTGTTTCTTTTTATACAATTTTTCTGGGAAAATGGCTTAAGAAAAAATAGTTAAAAGGTCTGGCTCCTTTCAAAGTTGTCTTCTGTTTTGATCACATTTGCTAAATTTGTGCATGTGTATGTGTGTGTATGCACACACGTGCACATCCACACATCTGCCTCTCTGCCTATCTATGTGTCTGTCTGTCTCTCTTGTGTCTACCTGCTAGACTCCAGTAATATACCATTTTCCATACCTTGGCTCAGTTGTTAGTCTACAGTGGAGACTGCAGTCAAGAAATCAGAATAGTAGGCCTTGGAAGGGCAACTTTGAAGTAACTAGACAAGAGCCTGAAATATTAATAATTGAGTACTAAGGTTAGATTTTCCATTTCTGTGTATGGTTGTAAAAGCTGGACAGTGAAGAAAGTTGACAGGAAAAAGATGGGACTTGTGTCTTTATTCCAGTGGTAATCTAGCAAAATGGGATTTCTTCACTCCTGTAATCTTTCATAGGGTAAAGCAGGAGTTGTAGGGTGGAGAAGAAGTTGTACTCCAAAGGGCGGAGCAAAATTTTTAGAGTCTGAGTGTTATATGCAAAGTGTGGAGCAGGAGTTGTACAGTGGTACAGGAGTTTAGTCTAAAGGACAGAACAGAAGTGGAAAGCTGGAGCTGGACTCCAAAAAAGTAACTTTGCCATGTTCTGCAACAAAGAAATGTAACACCAAGGAAAAGCCATTCATTGTATTGGTAACACAGCTACTGTCAGAAATGTGACACCACTTTATCAATGACATCAAGTAACTGCACCTTTAAGCCAAGGGCACCCCTCCTAGCTCTTTGCTGGGTCTGTAAGTGATCATTTATTTCCCTTGCTGTGCTGAGTGTGTTGAACAGGGCACAGGATTTGGGCGGAATTCCTAGCAGACACTGTTTTGCATTTGGCCCTGAAAGATTCAAGGACAAAGGAATTAATGCTGGATTACAAGGACTGGTTATGTGTACTAAAGGCATCCAAGGCAAGAGTGAGGGCTTTGCCTTCAATTAGCCCTTTATTGTAGGAGTCTAGCCAGAGAACAGGGCTGCTGCTAGTGCCACCCAATGAAAAGATAGGAGCAGCTTTCTTTCCAGTTATGAATGGGCAGAGTGGATAAGCTGGAGAGAGAGAGAGAAAGAGACAGGCAAGACAGCTGATTCTGTCAATGAAGAAAGCTAGGGAGAGAGGCAAGAGGAGGAGACAGCCATCCCAGCCAAGTCTAAGAGTTTCCGCCTGGCTGCTTAAGCAGTGACAGATGCACAGCTACGTCAAGCAGAGCAGATCTGAAGATTTGCACTAGGTGCCAGCCCCAGTGACGTCTTCTCAAGCCTGCCACCACAGCAGAGGGTTCTCCTGAAGCCCATGTTTGCTTCCACACTGTCAGTACATTAGCCTGTAGGCAGCAACGTGACTCTGCCTAAAAATAAAAAGGAGATAGGGCTGACTTAGAAAGCTCCTGTTTGTTTTGCAATGCTGCCTCTGTCTGGAAAGGGATGCTGGATGCCAGAGAAATGCATGGAAGGTGACAGGATGGCTGTTTTCAGTGCCTCCTCTATGCAAAATTGTCCCGTCACAACAAAAGACTATGTGACCTCTCTGTGCTTCACATCCTTATGTGTTCTGCTTTCCCATTGTTTGTTTTACATATATTTTATGGGCCTCCCTGGAGTTCATTTTATGCTTGGATAGAAGCACTGAGGAAGAAAGCTAGGCAGCAGGCCAGCAGTTATTCAGGCTAGGTAGCTACTAGCTACACAGTTGAGTCCGGTGGAAGTTGCACAGGAAGTAGGAGGATCAGGTTTAGGTGTGTTGGTGCTGAGTGGGCATTTCTGTACTAGTTGGGCTGGGTTTCTGCCTGATCACAATTACAGCTGTGCGCTCTTTGTTTTCAGGAAGAGGCCAAATTAGTTCTAGAAATTAGGAACCTCACTGTCTTTTGCTTGGATAAAATACTTGACTAATCATTCACCTCTAATTTATCCTGTTGTCTTTTAAGAATAACTAGAATTAGCAGCCTGAGAATTAGCCTAACTAGAGGAGGAATGAATGGGGTTTATCCTTCACTCTACCATACATGGGGTGTGGGACAGAAAGAAAGGCTGCAGACCAAAGCTGGATAATCTGATCTAGAGATCAGAGAAACAAAAATGTTTGTGCAGCAGAAACCTTAGGGTCACATACATACAACAAGGGTGGGCAATATGTTGTTTGCTCAAGGCTATTTTTTACAAAAATAAACACACACACAAAACCACAAAACTCAGGTTCTCCCAGGCTATCTTTTGCCTGTCCAAAAATGTCCTGGATGCTTACAGGACAAGCAATTCCTCTATTACATAGATTATATAGCCTCGCACCTTGTTTGACATAAAACACCACACTCATTTTCCAAACCTTAAAGGAGACTTCTGGCCACAATTTTTTAAATGTCTGGGGGTGCTTTTGGACATCTGGCTGGCTTCCAGCGGGTCACAGGTCAATAAAATGACCCTGGGCACATCAAGGTTGCTTATGCTTGACCTACAGTAGGAACCTCTAATGTTTTGAACTTAAGCTTCAGTTTAAAAGTTGTTCTGTTTGCAGAGGTGCTCATGTGTGTGCATACAAAGATCTTCACATTTTTCTTTGTCTAGCCAATCACCTGCCTTGTAGCCAATCATTAGGATATTAAAGGAGAAAATAAATGAGCTAATTTTGATCTCTGCTGAAAACTAAAAATGAGGCAATATGGGGGGGGATGAGCAGTTTTGGGGCCTCTCTTCTTCCTCATCTGATTTTAGATGATGAGGCAATGAGGATGATGTCACTGTGATAATAATAGCCACTGCTGCCTTCAATTACAGTAATGTGTGGCAAGTGAATGTGAAAAGTATTCTGTATGATGTAATATAAAATTTCTGAAAATGGTATTAGATATGAAAAGGCCCTTTCCACAGTGCAAGTCATTGATGGTTGTTGAAGCCAGCAAATAAGAACAAGAGAGCTTTGCTGGCTTCCATAATGAGAGCACCGGGGTGAAGTAGTTTGAGTCTTGGACTAAGACTCTGGAGACCAGCATTCGATTCCCCACTTGGCCATGAAACTAGGGTTGCCATAATTCTCTACTATAAACCGGCACAAAATGTAGGACAAAATTTAGCCCAAAATGTAGGACAATTGTGGGATAGAATTTAGCCCAAAATGTAGGACATTTAAGAAAAATGGAGGAACTTAAATGTCCTATATTTTGGGGTAAATTTTATCCTACAATTGTCCTACATTTTGGTCTAAATTTTGTCCTACATTTTATCCCGGTTTATAGTAGAGAATTATGGCAACCCTACATGAAACCCACTGGGTGACCTTGGGCAAGTCACATGATCTTAGCCTCAGGGGAAGGCAATGGCCAACCTCCTCTGAACAAATCTTGCCAAAAAAACTCATGAAAGGGTCGCCATAAGTTGGAAATGACTTGAAGGCACATAACAAAAATTTACCTAAAGGCAACTAAGGGCCTGAGCAGACAGGCCAAAATAAAGCTGCTTCGGGCCACTTTGGAGATATGCTATTTGAATGTTCCATGCATCTTAAGAGTCCGGAAGCCGCGCCAAAGCCACATTCCAGTCCTAAGGACTAGAGTGCTGCTTTGGGACAGCTTCTGGCCTCTTCATATGTGTGTGTCACTTAGGGGGTGTTCTCACTTGTGATTTAAAACTAATTTAAATACAGCGGTTCATTTTAAAGCGATTCAAAATACAGTGAGTGTTATCCCGCTTTTCAATTCGCTTTATTTGTATCGTTCCCATTTACTTAACGTTTTATTTTAATTCGCTGTAATTGACCCTGTTTCGTCCCCATTCAAGGATGAATCGGTGTATATTTAAGCTGGTTTTGTTACATTCACTTGTTTGGGCTGTCAATCAAAGCGACGTCATCATGACGTCACATTAATTCGGAGTAACATACACTGATGTAGCCTGTACCTGCATTCCCACTACCTGGCTGTTTTTAATTCGTTATAAATTTCGCGGTTGTTTTTTTTAAAAGAGCCAATCAGGAGGCGCTTATTCGTCCTCTTCTGTGTCTCCCCATATTAACTGCCATAACTCAGTGCTAGGGAATCCTGGGAATGGTAGTTTATTATGGCACCAGCACTCTCTGGCAGAGGAGGATAAATGTCTCACAAACATAACAAACACAACCATCCCATAGTTCCTCTGGAACGAGCCTCAGTAGCCCCAAATTCGCTTTGGCCGTCCCATGGGGAGAGAATCTTTGGGGAATATTGCTTCCAGGGTTGTCTGGAGAGCCATGAAGGGGGGATATGTCCTGCAAAACCCATCCCATAGTTCCTCTGGAAAGAGCCTCGGTAGCCCCAAATTCGCTTTGGCTGCCCCATGGGGAGAGAATCATTGGGAAAGATTGCTCCCAGGGCTGTTTGGAGAGCCTTGAAGTGGGGATATGTCCTGCAAAACCCATCCCATAGTTCCTCCAAAGACCATCTGCTGCTCAGGCAGAGGTGAAAAAGAAAAAAAAGAAAAGTTAAAAATGGTGTTCAATGGCTCTCCTCACACATCAGTCTATGAAAGAGGAGCAGAGGGGAGGTTGCAATCCACCGGAGGAAAGGCTATTATGCGAATGGAAGAAAATGGCACTGGCAATGCAGAAAGAGACCAAAGAGGGTGACACTTCCAGGCCAGCCCATCGCGCTCTGCTCCTCCCATCCAGTTGACCTGATTCAAAGGCCGAAACGTTCCTATTTAAATACTCCGAATCCTATCCCGAATAAAGGAAAAATTGTAGGTTCGACCCTTCTATTTTTTTAACACGGATTATACGCCATTAACACGGATTAAATAAAAATCCGCTTTACGATTCGGGTTTTAGTGGGAACGATTGCGGGTTACTCTGGAACTGTTCTAGAGTTAATTCAGTTTCTAATAGGAACGCTATACCTTGGATTCGATTTGTAACACGGAGTATAAGCCAGTGAGAACACCCCATTAAACCTCCAAAGTAACCCAAAGCAGCTTTATTTTGGCCTGTCTGTTCGGGCCCTAAGACAGAAATCAAGCTGTATATCCCAGTTCCAAGAAGCAGAACTCCAGAGAAGGGAAAGGGAATCCCATTCACACAAAGACACTCAGTCATACATACAGCCAAGAACTAATGATATAAAAGGTGGTAGCAATGCAATACTGTACCAATACCAGATGCATTACTCCAATCGAGGAACACAGTGAGGTGAAAATGGCTCAGCAGTTGCCTGTGTCAGAGGCCATCCTTAACCCTTTACATTTTGCTAAGAAACAAAGTGGTAACCACTTTGCAGAGTAGGCATAATGTGAACTGGTAAGTGAGTGTCCACTATTGTTCTCATTGCTGTATTCTGGTCCAACTACAGTTTCTAAAGACTCTTCAAAGGTAGTTCCATGTGCAGCACCTTGCAGCAATTCAGGGTACATGTAACAGATATGTTTCACTAATGGCCAGGTGTGACCTCATCAGGAGCAAATGCTGTTAATTTAAACTGAGTAAAAGATCTTGGACGTAGCTGCCACCTAAGCATCTAATTACAGATTGGAAATTTTCTTGATTCTTCAAGGGGAATGATACCTCATCCCAAATATGCTAAACATATTGTTCCTAATGAGCCTTTTCCAGAAACCATTTGAACGGGAACTTATCTATTTAGCCATATCCAGCCTATTAGTCCCTTCAGATACCATTGCAGAACTTCATTCACAACCTAGCGGTGAATGAAAAGGAAAATAGGAGTATGTGTTGCGAACATATTGGTGTCAATATATACTCCAGAGACTGACCAAGCCCTTATTATCAGCTGAGACAGCAGGAAACTCCCACAAAGCAAAGGCAGAAAACCATTTTGCTCCATCTTGTTCCTTGGGTGGACCTTCTTAATAGGTCCCCCACCTCTGCAGAGGTTAATAGTTCCTGTAAACCTAAACTCCACCAGATAGTGATCTTTCCATGACAAAGAGAACACATACTGGTTCCCCATACCAGATCACTATCCTGTTCAAAGCAAATTTAATTGAACATGACCAAATCAGCAACCTTCTAAAAGCAGTACCCACAATGCTTTAATTAATTTAATGGTAAGTTTATAATACTGAATCATCTTAAACTGTGACCTAACCTAATCCAGTAACCTACATATTACACCCCGCCAGGATATATCAGGGCTTCAATCAAATCAAGCAGTTCAGGGTGTTTCCTGCAAGTAGACTTTATATAATTGCTGTGGCTTGTGTTACTAGTTGCTTTGGTCATATAATTTAATGGAATAGTAGGCTGAACATTAAAGAGAAAATCACAGGAAGCTTAAAATAACTTCCAAATAAAATAATACATTCTGTATTGTTGCATGCCTAGCGACAGTAGGAATATCCTGAATCCTATTTGTAACTTAGAAATATGGTATTACGCCCCGAGATCTTTAACTGAGATTGTAAACACTCCATCCAGAGGACACAATGCTGATGTTGGAAATGATTGAAGCTTGATTGTACAGTTAAACTTTACTGATTGGTAGGTCTTGGAAAAATTGTCATGGACTTCCTCAAGAGTCAAATGGGAAAAACAGTCACTATCTTTCAAGATTTCTGTAAAAAGGATGATGGCAATGGAAAAATACTTTAAAATCTAGGTAGAGTCACAGCTTTCCTGAGTTTGTGTTGATTTTAAGTTACTGTTTACTAATACTGTACCTTTCAGCTCCCCCCCTCCACTTCTCTCCCCTTTTCTCCATCCCTTTTTCCATCCTATCTGGTCCCCGCTATACATTTCTTTTTTTTTTTTTACAAATCTTCCATTGATTTTAACTGTGATTTTATATTACTGTTTTAATATCTGTCTGGTTTAATCTCTTTTTAGTATTACAATGTTTTTATACTGGGGTGGGGGGAGGGATAGGGGTTTTAGAATTTTAACTGTATTCTCTTTTATTGTTGAAATCCGCTTGGATTCCAAGTGATTAAGCGGAATATAAATAAATATTATTATTATTTTTAAAAATGTTTAAAAATAATTAAAATGGCCAAAATGGCTCTAAATACCCCCATGACTCTAAATATGTTTTAGAAACAGTGACTAAACATTGCTACTTACACCAAAATATATTGATCTTATATTTTAAACTACTTTTATATTGACTCAAGTTGATTTACACAAGCACCCTGTTACCCCAAGAAGTAATGTGTTGTGATGTGTAGTGGCTGGAGTGTTGCAGTGGGAGTTGGGAGATACATTTTAAAGCCCCTACTGAGCTGTGGAATTATCTGGGTGATTTTGGAGCAGTCATTCTCTTTCAACCTGACCTATTTCATAGCAGTGTTGTGAGGATAAGGAGTGAAGGAAGAGAGCCAGCTACATCACTTTGAGCTCAATGAGGGAAAGGTGGTCTAAATGTAACAATCAAACCAATATCGCAGAAGAGTAATATGTAAATGTTCATAACCACTGATTCAGATCTGGTGTTCCATTTATTCATAAGGAGCTACATACACGTATAGAGCTCTTCTGTCCAGAATTGTTTCCTCTTTCACATCAAGAGGATTAACAATGTTGTGCATAGGATTCTGGTACATAGACTTCCACATCCTGAAGTCTAAGAAATATAAACAAATGTATGGGGTTGCAGTCATAAAGTACTTTGTGTTCTCCCCCCCCCTTTTTTTTTTTTTTTTTGTGTGTGTGCACATTATCAGCATGTATGCATGGGTTCATTCTGTAATGGGAATTCTTTGCTTTTCATGTTCCAGTAACAATTTCTCACTCTGTTGTGAGGGAAAAAGAAAGTGTATATGTGCAGTCATCTACTTGAACATTGAGGCAGCTTCTGCTAAAAGCCCTCTTTACACATGCACCTAGTCATCCGAACATGCAAATGCTGAAACTGAGGAGGAACATCTGTATCTACCACTTTGTATTCAGAGCTACACAGTAGGGCCTCATTCACACTCACATTTTTCTTCCGAGTAGTTCTGGGGAGATTTGATAATGCAATACCAAAAAAGTTCCCACTACTCTCTGTGACATTTTAATCCTATTGATGTTCACAATGGGGGCGGGGAAGCAATAGGGATAAAATGCCACGAGACATTTGATTGTGGCGGGGGTAGGACGAGGAGGGTGAGGAAGGAGGAGGGAGGACACTGGAGGATGTGGCATGGAGGAGAGGAAGATGAGTAAGAAGGTGGAGGGAGGACACTGGAAGACACCAGCACAGGGGAGAGGAAGAAGAAGAAGAGGAGGAAGATGAGGAAGAAGGAGGAGGGAGGACACTGGAGGACACGACAGAGAGAAGCACAGGGAAGACGAAGAGGAGAGTGAGGAAGAGGAAGGGAGGAGGATGCAGCAGCATGGATCCAGATTGGTAGTTCCCACTACCAAAGATCTGGGTCTTTGCGGCACCGCAAAAATACCTTGCTAGTTGACCCAGTGTCATATGCACTGGGTCAAGTGGGTTTTTTGGTTCCCCCCGCTACAAACTGCACCAAGTGCAGTCGGAGGGTAATGTGAATGTCTATGAAATAACCTGGGTTTTGCACAGGTTTATTTCATAGTGTGAATGGGACCTAGGTATTGGACAAAGTTTAACGTGAGAGTTTATCATATCACCTCTGTTCTTCTGTGATCGTGTTAATGGAGGGAAATGCATACATACAGGTTTGGGAGCACTTCCTACCACACATCCCTCCATTAGTGCTACCAAGCTGTTGCTCACTCCTCATGGTCTCTTCTGCCCTCATCCTTAACCTCACCTCCTTTCCCTATGCCCTACCCAGTGTGCCTTGCATTTGTGAGAAGGGTAGTTTTTAGAGATATAATTACAGAGTTATATGAATGTGGTTTATAAACAAAAGAGGCTGATCTGGAACAGCAATGAGGAGGGGGAAGGAACATGCAGAGGAAAAAACACTGACACTACACCACCGCACAATCCCAGAACTGCCATGAGAGTAATTTATCACACATGGGGACTAGCACTATACCAACACTATTGGAATCTTATTGATGGGTTTTCCCATCAATGGCAAGGTGTGGGCTGATCTCACTTCAAGGACAAGGGACAGATGGAAGGGAGATAGTGTTGTGCAATTGTTATGGCCAAAAGCACAATTCTCCAACTTGTATGACGTTTTAAAAACCAAGTGTGATAAAGTCCTTAGTCTTTGATACCATGGTGACTGCTGGCCCCCATGTTAGCATGTCAGTGCATCTACTCTGGGTTTTAGTCTAAACTTTAAAAATCTAGCCAACATCCTGAGTCTATCCCTCCAAATAGATTAAACATATTGCATAGCTCCTATGAAGTTCAGACTAAAAGCATCAGGCTGAACGCAATGGACTATGGATCAATTGGTTTATTGGTCTTCAGGGCTTTTCTAATCAATAGCAGTTTACAGAAATGAAACTGGAAAACCAGGGGACAACTTTTCAGATTGGTTTCCCTGAAGATTGTTCTGTTGTTGCAATGAATGTTACATCCTGTAGCAGGAAGATGGAAAAATAACAGGAAATTCTCCAAGGAGAGAAGGGAAGGTACTCAAACAGAAAGGTGTGTGTGTGCCCATGTGCACAGCATCCTGAAACATGATCAGTTATATGAGGAGACAGTTTTATTTGCCATTCTCTGCAGAATAGTTAAAAGGCTTCCATATAGTTCAGTAGTGCTATTGTGTGGTGTTTTGAGTGGCAGGAACCCAGATCACACATAATTACTAAATATACAGTTGCTTGTGTATTTCATCTTTCCTTTTTTCCCTCATTATCTCAGTAAAGCATAGGCTGAAATGTGCCACGTGAAAAGGTTATAGAGTTGCTCATCCCTGCTTTACATACTTGTACAGACTAAGCAAAATTTGAAGCTGTCTATCCTAAAATATCATCTAGCCTTATCTTCAGAGCTTGGAAAATATACTTCTCAAGACCACAGTTCTCCATGCTGGGAGTTGTAGTTCACAAAGTTACATTTTTATCTGAATCACAAGAGAGAGAGAGAGAGAGAGATTCAACCCTAATTCAGTAACAACAGCATGGTGGGAAAGCTATTATTATTATTATTATTATTATTATTATTATTATTATTATTATTTGCAATCTGTGGGCGGGGGGGGGGGCTGGAACCAAACTCACACAGATAGGAAGGATCCACTATATAATCAGTATTAGAGCCAGTATCATTCCCTATTTAGTTCCTTTTAGTTCAATATCAGATAATGAATGGACTCTTCCAGTTTATAGTAGGGGCATTTAACCGCTCCACTGGCTGCTGATTTATTTCCAGACAGAATTCAAAGTGCTGTTTATTACCTTTAAAGCCCTATATGGCTTGGGCCCAGCCTATCTGAAAGGCTGTACCACCCTATATGACCCTAAAGTCTGAGCTTTAAGATCTGCAGGGGAGGGCTTTTTCTTGGTCCCAGCACCATCACAGGCATATTTAGTGAGGATATGAAAGAGAGCCTTTTTGGTGTCTGCTCCCAAGTTATACAACGCCTTCTTCGGAGGTCTGGCTGGCACTCGTCCTGCTGACTTTCTGCCATCAAGTAAAAAACTGGGCCAGAATTCTGTATCAGCTGCTTAGGTAGTTTACATAATTAACTTGTCCCGATGTGACCTTCCCAAACCTGACAGAAATGTCATTCAACCATGTTCTGGTCACAAGCAGAATGGCCTTCCTTTTCTTCATGAGCTGATGCCCAGTAAAGTAAGTTGAGGGGGAGTTACAACTGTGGCAATAGTGTCACAATTGTGATTAAGGCAATTGTGAATATGGAATTGTTACCTAGATTTACTCATCCATAACATGACTGAGATAGCATTTTGGCTCTATAATACTATAGCACAATAGGTTGGGGTAAGAAGCAATCAGGAATACAGAACGTTTACAGATATGCAGGATAAGCCACATGAAGAGAAGGAGGTCCATTCTGCCATGATTAGAGCAGAGTGGAATGATGCTTCCATCAGTTTTTTGGCTCACAACAGCAGGAGGCAATTTGGGCTAAGAGAAGTTACAGAATTTCAACCCTTTTTGTTTAGAAAGACATTGGTTTTTAAACTGTTACAGCAGATGGGGCTTTTAATGGAATGTGCTGAGTTTCTGTAATACAATGTTTTGAATGTGTTATTAAAACTGCTTTTAACTTGTGTTTTTAATTTGTACTTTTAAAGCAGAAGTCTGTTTTACTTCTGATTTAACTTATTGTGTTTTAATTTTTTCCTTAGAGGTTTTTTTAGTTGTACTGTGTTTTTAAATGGCTGTAAGCAGCTTTGAATCCTGTGCTGGGAGGAAGGTGGCGTGTGTATGTGTGTGTGTGTGTGTGTGTGTGTATATATATATGTATATATAGATAGATAGATAGATAGATAGATAGATAGATAGATAGATAGATAGATAGATAGAGATATATATAGTGTATAGAAGCATGGAGCCAGTGTGGTGTAGTGGTGTGAGCATTGGACTATGACTCTGGAGACCAAGGTTTGAAACCTTGTTCAGCCATGGAAACCAACTGAGTGACCTTGGGCAAGTCATACTCTCTCAGCCTCGGAGGAAGGCAGTTGCAAATGCCCTTTGAGCAAATCCTGCCTAGAAAACACCATGGTTGGTTCATCTTAGGATTGCCATATACTAGAAATAACTTGAAGGTATACAACAATAACCAATAACCTTCAGGTTGTTCCTAAGGATTAACTGGGTGTAGTTTGCTGAGGTCATCCTATGGTTTCAAAGGCAAATATTCTCTGCTCTGATACTAGTACCAAAGTGTTATTTAAGGGAGGTACTGATGCATACAGTATACACCATGACTCCATGGAAAAAGAGAATTTATTTATTTGTTTGTTCCTTTATTAAATTATTATATCCTGTCCCTTTTGCAAGAATCTCAGAGCAGTGTGCAATGAAAGCAGTTTAGGACAAATTAAAACAATATCAAAAATTTCAAAAGGCTAAAACTATATTAATTCATTTATCACTTTCAACAAGGCAATTTAAAACCAGTTAAAACAATTTAAAATAATGCCGACCATAGTACATGTGCAAATTGCATGGAACCAATTAGGCTCTAAGGGCCTTAATAAAAAGCCATGTTTTGACTTGGTGCCAAAATTGAGCCAATTGGGCCTCTGAGGAGAAGGCATTTCATAACTGGGATGTTACAGCAAAAAAGGCCCTTTCCCATGTTTTCATATAGTGTGTTGCTCTTCTATTGGACACGGAGGAAGGCTTCTCCAACAGACCTCAGTTCTGGGGCAGGCATATACACTGTAACACTTTGGTAGTAGTATCAGAGCAGAGAATATTTGCCTTTGAAACCATAGGATGACCTCAGCAAACTACACCCAGTTAATCCTTAAGAACAACTTGAAGGTTATTGGTTATTGTTGTATACCTTCAAGTTTTGGCACTAGTTGACTTAACCTGATTGATGGTGGGATCCCCTCTGAACAGGTAACCTTCAAGTCATTTATGACTTATAGTGACCCAAAGGCATTCACCTATCATGGGATTTTCTGGGCAAATTTCTTCAGAGGGGGTTTGCCATTGCCATCCTCTGAAGCTAAGAGAGTATGACTTGCCCAAGATTACCCAACGGGTCTCCCAGTGTCCTAGTCCAATCCTCCAACTACTTCATCATCCTGGTAAGATTTCACAAAAGAAATTTCACAAAAGTACTTCAGGTTCTACTTAAAATTACACATTCAGAAGCGTAGCATGGACCCTATTTTTGAGCATATGGGAATGGAATCCTTGCAACTGTATAACACCTATTTATCACAGGAAGTGCGGTACAGGGGAAAAAAGAATGGCAGAGAGATGTAGTTCTTTATTCTATGTAAACAGTCTAATCCTTGCACATCTCTTTGGATAAAGGAAGCAATTAGAAGGAAAAGAGCCAAATGCTTAACAGTTATCACTTTCATCAGCCAGTTATTATAAGGTAGCCAAGCTGATTCTTCTTCCTCATTATGTAAGAGAAAGTGGGCTTGTAGCAGATAATTAACATGCAGCCTTGAAGAGGCTAATTATTTCTATGGTTCTGAGGGGAGAAGTGCCACATTAATTCAAGACACAAGATGCAGCAGTTTTAATTACATCCTATTTAGCCATGTCTATTATCAGCTCCTGAAATATGACAATCAAAAGATTCCCAGGAGTTCCAAACAGCACAGATACATGTCACTCTCCTGAGCTGTCTTTCAGAATAGCAATTCCCATCTGGAGCTCAAATAGCCAACAAATTCGCTTTCTAGTTTCTGGGGAGGGATGGGATTAAAAATGTAAATAGCGATCAGAAAGCCTGGGATATTTTTTGCCACATCCCCCATTGTGTCAATGTTTTACTAGATTCTGAAACAGAAAAATCAACTGTTCATAGAAATATCTTTTTATTACATCTTAGGGTGAATCTACACAGAAGAAATAATGCAGTTTAACAGCACTTTAAGTGCCGTAGCCCCATCCTGTGGAATCCTGGGATTTCTACTTTTACAAGGTCTTTACAAGGGAGTATATCACACAGGGCTTTGGGGGGATTTTTGGAGCTCAGATCCGGGGTGACTGCGGGTCCACAATACGAATTCACATCATAATGTGAATGTGTTATCAGATGAGATTCCTTTCTATGGGCACTCCTTCGTGGCACTTCCGCAGTGATTCCAAAGTGACCCCTCATTTTGGTAAAATCAGAAAAAAAGTGAATTCACAGAATTCACTTTCAAGCTCACTTCGACTTCACTTCGAATTGGTCTGGTGTGGAAGATCACTCCGATGTCACCCCCCTTGGCCCCCTGCGTCCTGCTCTTCCATCCCCCTCCTCTCTTTCATGCCCTCTCCTCCTCTCTGCCACCCTGAGACCTATCCCATCATCCCCTGCCTTCTCCTGCATCCAAATCCTGGCTCCAGTGACCCCCTGCAACCTATCCCATCATTCCATGCTTTCTCCTGGATCCGAATCCTGGCCCCAGGGATCCCCTGTGACCTATCCCATCACCTGACTGCTCCTTCAGTCCGATGAAAGATGACAACTAAGGAGGGGGCAGGGAAGGAGGACAGCATCCAGACCCCCACTGAGCATGTGCAAGGGTCCCAATAGTTGAATCCGCATGGTATGCACCGGTGTGGCAATACAATTTGCACTCACTCCACTTTGCATGAATCCGCATCACGTGACTTGCCTTGGATTCGATTCCCCCTCAATTTGGAAGGGCAACAGAAGGGCAACCAGGTGTGATAAAACATTCACGTTACGATGTGAATTCACATAGCTGAACCAGGAGTCACCCTGGATCTGAGCTCCAAAAAGCCCCATGTGAAATACTCCAAGGTCTGCCAAAGAATGCTGGTGCCTCACAAAACTACAAATCCCAGGTTTCTGTAGGATGGAGCCATGGCAGTTCAGGTGGTGTCAAATTGCATTATTTCTTCAGTATAATGTAGATGCACCCTTAATTCCACACTTCTTCTGATGACCTCAAGGTTATGCACATGGCTTTCTCCCCTTGTCTCCTCACAACAAGTCTTGGAGATAGATTGGTTTTGTGAGATATTTAGCCTTCCCTGTCAGAGAGCTCCGGTGCCCCACCAAACCACACATTGCAGAATTCCTCAGCATTGAGTTATGGCAATTAAAGTGGCGTCAAACTGCTTTATTTCTGCAGTGTGACTTCAGCATGAGTGTGTCATAATTCTGGTCACCAGTCTAGTAAAGGAAAGTCAAGGTGCAGTGATACCCAAGGTGATCAAGTTATTTTGGTCTCTCAGATAGAAAGTCTCATAAACACCACCGTCTGGGAATAAAAATACAAGGGATAAAATAATTTTCCTGGTCTTTCAATGCAATAACATTAGCTACCCCAGGCAGTTCCTTCATTTTGTCCAATTATAGGATGAGCCCTGCAAGGTAAATTTCTTAGATGGTAACATCATCTCCAAGAGCCAGTATGGTGTAACAGTTTGAGTGTTGGGTGAAGTGTCCAGTAGGTGAGGATTTCAGTTCCCACTCAACCATGAAAACCCATTGGGTGACCTTGGACAAGTCACACTACCTCAACCTTTTAGGAATAATAAATCTTCCCAAGAAAACTCTATGACGGGGTCACCATAAATCAAGGTGAACACAACAACAAAATGTTAACCATCTTCAAAAATAAAGAGTATTTTGGTAATTTTGCAGTGGCTTGACTCGTCATCTGGGCCCCTTAAAAGTGGTGTACTGGTTATGAGTCATGCCTTTAAAAAGCTTCTTTTGTGACACAGACCCTTTGGAACATGTCAAACTGCCTTTTGCCCCAAGCATGAGGATCCAAAGCAGTGTAAACACATGAGAAAGCAAGCACATGCTGCTTTATTTATCTGCATGGAGAGGGAACCTCTCCAAACAGCACTAAAGCAAGCAGCAAGTGGTTTTTGTTCAATGAGTTTAATTAAGCTGCACTCAGGCACTGATCCATTTAAAAAGCCATTAGTTTTTCAGCTTAAATAACAAATAACAACTCAAGCCCTCATAGGAAAATGTTACCATAAATTCCCAATTCGGAACCCATTTTGACAGAGCCAGGTTCTAGGGCATTTGTCCAAGGGCTAGGTGTTATCCAAAGAACAGGTGCAGGGGGGCTGGGGGGTCCCCACCAACTGCTAGCATTAGTTCATATATTGGGGAAGTTAGCTTTGCAAAAGGCTTGGATAACCTTTGGACCTTGTGCACCAGTTTATACCAATACTAACTGAGGAGAACTCAAGGTCTTAGGTGAATTAAGAAAATTTTTATTTAGAAAAATGCACAGTGCAAAATTTCTTTATTTTATCATATCCCTTGTCTCTCTGCATCATTCTCACCTACAGCCATTTCTCCCCACTCTTCTCCATAAAGATCCTGTGTTTCATTTCTTACATTTCATAAATTGTAGTAATTAAGGACTTTATCACATTAATCTAGAAAAGCAGAATTTTAACAGGATAAAAGTGTTTTTGGCCGGTATTTATCACACGGTCTTGCTGCTGCATTCAGTTCCATTCATTACTGCAATGTACCTTTTCACTGGCAGGCAAAACCTGTCACTAGGCTCTTAGTCCACTGTTATTTCTTTACTGTCTTAGTGTGATAGGTCCCTTCAGCCACAGTTTTGCTTCCCAGGCAGTCATGTGAAATGTTGAAAAAATCTTTATATATGAAAAGCCATGTTGTAGTAGTTTGAGTGTTGGACTAAAACTCCAGAGCCCCAATAGAGTGACTTTGTGCAGCCTTGGGAGTGCCGGATTGGGCCTGTGATGTGTGGTTGCTGTGGGCCTAATCTGGCGTTCCCAGGGGCAGCACGGAGCTGCTTTATCGGGGCAGTGTGTTTTGCCTCTTTAATCTCCATAATTGTAGTCCAACACTCAAAATACTACAACATGGCTTTTCATATATAAAGACTTTTTCAGCATGTCAGAAAAAGAGCCTGACTTTATTCTCTTTCCGTGAGTGCTGTATTTCATGCAGAGAGAAATGTCTAAAATCTTGTGGCCAGATTTCCAGCAAACACAAAACCTGAACAGAATGCACCACGTAGGTAAGTTCTTTGTGGTTCTTTTAAAACCAGTGTCTATAATTTTCATCAAATGGAGGTGCATGAGAAAAGACTTTGCATTTCAAGCAGCAACCAAATTGGATCATGTGCTATTGCTATTGCCATGACAGCATCTACGCTTGGTAAATGCTGGGATGTTGAATACATTTAAGTCAACATGAGGTACCAGCTGATGAAGGTTGAGGGGGAAATGTGAGACAGGAAAGACACATAACTCATGTGAACTTGGTGACCTCTCCTAATGCAGTCCCAATAACTGTTTAATAAAATGTTTTCAAATTATGACCAGAAACAAACCACTCAAACTGGGAATGGCTTTTCTGGCTTCTTCTTGATTTCAGGTTGCACTTGGCCTAAAGGCAGAATGGAAAGTAAACTAGAGGGGCCAAAAAGAGTAAATTTCTTTTTATAAATACAAGCCTCAGGGATGTGAGCCATTGATGTGTTTGCAGATGGTTCCATAGGTTTCCCGAACTTGATAAGCTATTAATGAGTATTAACATAACAGTTTATATCAGTTGCAAACAAAAAGTTGTGAATGGTTGGGCAAATTGTTTAACAGAAGACTGGGAGCTGTGAGGTTACTTTTCACTTTTCCAGCCTGTGACATGGGGCAAAAGTCTTTCCAATCTCTTCTTGCCAAGATCCAGAGATTGTCCATGGGACTACTGCTGAGCTATATCGCTTATACATTTTGACCATATAAAATTCTGCATGGCTTGGGCAAAGCATACCCAAGAGAAGATCTCTCCCTTTGTGAGCATTTCCATTTCAAGGGGAAAAACACTATTAAAATACATCTATATTGTCCTCTATATAAAGATCACTACTCAAGTGATTTCACCTGGATGGAAAAAATCTGTGTCTCTGTAAAGATGCACATGCATGGATACAGTAGGTCTTTTTCAGCAGTGGAATCTGTAGTATCAATGCAGCAGGATGCATTGTTGTGTAGATGCATCCTATTTGTTTTTATGGAGCTGGTTTTGTTTACCTAAATGAGGAACTTTAAATTTATCTCTGCTGAAAATTATTTTGTCACTCTGTCCCAGTTCTCCATTCTGTGAAAGCCATTTGGCATCTTGTGTCTGTCTAGTAGCATACTAGTAACCCATCTCAGTTTGGTGTCATCTGCTAATTTGATCATTATTTTTTCTTTTCTTTTTTCATTTACATTATTCATAAAGAATATAAAGAACACACATGAATCTTGTTAAAGGACCAAAATGGCCAGGAGAAAATGTCTCTCTTTACTTGGTTGTTTGTATTATCCAAGGGCTGGATAAAATGGCCATAATCAGTAAACATAGCTACAGTTTCTAGGACACAGATTCCACAGAGATCAAATGAGGGAAAGAGAAATATTGGCACCAAAACAAAATTATCCTAATTTTCAATTAGTTTAATATTGCTAAAGCACATTAGCATTTTGAATATTACTTCTTCTTCTTCTTCTTCTTCTTCTTCTTCTTCTTCTTCTTCTTCTTCTTGCAAACTACCCTCCAGTTGGGCTTGACTCATGGTGATCCTGTGAATGAGACACCTCAAAGTCTCCCCCCCCCCCTTTCCTCCACTGCTCTGCTCAGGTCCAGCAAGCTCCGGCTCCTTCAGTCCGATGAAGCTCCATCCATCTAGTATGTGGTCTTCCTCTCTTTCTACTGCTCTCTCCATTTCCTAGCATTATTGTCTTTTCTAATATTCTCTTCTCATGATGTAGTCAAATGACAACTCAATTTAGTCATCTTGGTTTCCAGGGAGAATCCAGGCTTGATCTGTTCTAGAACCCATTTGTTTGCCTTTTTGGCTGTCCATGGTCTCTCTAACACTCTTCTCCAGCATCACATCTCAAATGAGTTTATTTTCTAACTGTCAGCTTTCTTCACTGTCCAGCTCTCACATCTGTACATGGGGAGGGGAAATATGATGGCTTGGACGATCCTAACTTTGTTATTCAGCTTGATATTTTTGTACTTTAAGATCTTCAAAGAATCATAGAATCATAGAGTTGGAAGAGACCACAAGGGCCATCCAGTCCAACCTCCAGCCATGCAGGAACTCACAATCAAAGCACCCCTGACAGATGACCATACAGCTCCTCCCTCTCTGTAGATAAATTCCCCATCTACTTTAGTATTTACACAATCCTAATTTGCCTCTACAAAAACAAACAAACAAAAAACTTTCTTATTCATATAACTTGGTGTACTTCCTGTATCATAGTATATATACATACGTAGGTCAATTTTCATCCTGCCGAAGCAACATAATAAGTAATTGAGTAGACTATTTTTGTGGGGTGATTTTGGATCATCCAAAATCACATGCTGTTCCAGAGATAGGAGATAAAGGACATGTGCTCTTTTCTGTGGGTGGGAAAGGGGGGGGGGCAGAGGCATTATCAGCTTGTTTTGCAAATCAGCCTGGCCTTACTTGCCCTGAGACTGTTTCTTCCCTGTTCTTTTCCCTTCATTCACTCACACTTACAAATCAAGCCAGATCCCCTTGTGTCATTGTATGGCATGACTGTATCAGGAGACAGAGCCACTGAACAAGCAGACACTTGTGAAAACAAAGTTGGCATCCTGTTGTCACCTGCTTCTATTGGCCAATCCTACAGGCTCAGACTTCAAAGGGTTTGTGTGGGAATCAAAGCAAAGAGCCCTTTGATGTTTCAGTAGTTTGCCAGAACTTACACTTCAGTAGGATGTTTAAAATCCCATGATGTTGGATCTCTAATCCAAATGTTTGGACTCTAATCTAAATCTTTGGCCTATTGATAAGGCAAAGGCTTAGATCAGTGGGGCTCCCGATGGTGGCCTCTCGACCAGTTCTGGTCCCTGAGTCATTGGCTGCCAGTAGCTGGTATGCTTATAGGAAAGAAAGAAACGATTGTTTACTATAAGCACAAATATGGTACTAGTCCCTGCATACTGAAAAAAATAATAACTGATGGTCCCCCACATCAGATACCTGAGAAGTAGAGGCTTACATTATCTTTAAGTGCAACACTAGTGCATGGTGCAATCTTTCTATTCAAGTCAAAGTTAAGCACTTGTTGCCATCTGGATTCCCCATCCCTTTTCTTCCCCAGTGAAATTTTGCTCACCAAGAAGCTTGGCTGAATTTCGGTAGCTTACTATAGGTTTAGAAGTAGTTGGAAGGACTTGCAAAATCAAAGTTTATTTTTGGGAATTAAAAATATATATATTTTCAAGCTGTGGATACAGAATCTGTGGATATGGAGAATATCAAGTGATATATGGGGAGGAACTGGCCACCCCACCTCTGAGTATTCCTTACCTAAGAATACCCTGTAAAAGTAATGGGTTGCCATAAGTTGCCAGGTGACTTGAGAGTATGTGTGTGTGTGCGCGCACACACACACACACAGTGCTGTGCCCTTAAATATTACAGCAGCCCCATGGGATGAAACCTGGAAATAATAATAATAATAATAATAATAATAATAATAATAATAATAATAATTTATTTATTTATTTCCCATCTCTCGTCATGGCTTGAGGCAGGATACAACATGTTAAAATACAAAACACAATTTAAAAAGAAAAGAAAAGAAAACACATAAAACCAAAACTACTTAAAATACAATACTATAAAACCAATAAAATACATTCATATGAGTAATTTTTAAAATATATGTATACAAATTAAAAATCTGCTCACACCAGTGCTGTTGATGCAGAGACTAGAGAGGGACTTTTGTTATTTTTTTATTGTATGGTGAAGCACTGATGTGCAGACATTCATCATGTGGAATCTCTGATTTTCACCATGCCACCGCACACATTTGCAAGATGTCTGTGGCTGCACATGAATGATTTTCCATACAGAACAGTCACATGTGACTGCAGGGTCATATGAAGGGGGCTTTTGTCTTTTTAGGCTAGAGTTGTGCAATTTCTAGAGTACCTTATGCAGCTTTATATCAGTAGCTATGAGAACTTCAGCTCAGAAGCTAAATTTCTTGCATTTGTGGCTGAAGGGGTGTTTGAGAATTCTTGTGTTTTTTATATCTATACCCAAGAACCAGAATTTTTTTTAAAAAATACAATTAATTTAAAATTATATTATTTTAAAAGAGAGTATTTATTGTTTTGGCCTCTGCAAGTGCTAGTACTGAACTTTTCAACCATTTTGGATGGTAAGAAAGTAAAATGTAGGACTTTTCTCAAAAAATTGCACATCTCCCAGCTTAACTTCTGTCTGTGCCCTGTCTGGATAAATAGATGACTCATCTGTTCAAGAAATGTACAGTATTGAGTCAAACATTAATCCAAATCTTTGAACTGCTGAGCATAATATGATGATGATACCAAAATTCATCATGCACATTTGCGTGATGCAGCAAATCCAAGCCAGCTACACACTCACATATGTACACACACAGTGGCATCACTTCAGGGGCATAACTAGCAAATTGTGGAGGAAAAGAGCATGTATAAGGAGAGGAATGAAAGATGAATAATCAAGGAAGAATAGAGATGTGTAGCTTAAGCTTGCAGCAATAGTATAGGAAAAAACTAAAATTCAAAATGAGCAGAAAATGGCTTGAGAAGCAGGAAGCAACAAGAAGAGGTTTGCATCAGTAGAGAACTTGGCAAGGAATCTGGATTGCAAATCAAAATTGTTAGAAATCACCTTGAGTTCAAATTTACAGGGTCAGATGAACTGCATCCCAGAGTATTGAAGGAACTTGCTGATTTACAGAACCCCTTGCCATCATTTCTTAGAAATCTTGGGAAATGGGTGAGGAATGGAGAAGAGCAAACATTGTCCCTCTCTTCAAAAAAAGCAAAAAAGTAGGTCTAGGAACCTACAAACCAGTGAGCCTGACTTGAACAAAGAAAAAAGATTAAAACAGATTTTACAGGGTCACTCTGCAAGCATTTTGATGACAATGCAATGATTAGTAGTATCCAGCATGGGTTTGTCAAGAGCAAACCCTGACAAACTAAACTTACATCTGTTTTTGATCAGATCACTACTTTACTCAATGGTGGGAATGCAGAAGATGTCATTTATCTAGATTTCAGCTAATATCTAGATTAGCAAACTGATTAAATATGGAATAGATGGAAACACTCTCAAATGGATCCATAGTCGGTTGGAAAACTGTGCTCAAAGAGTTGTCATCAGCTCTTCAGACTAGAAGGAGGTCTCCAGTGGAATGCTTCAAGGTTCTGTCCTTGGGCCATTTCATTATTCTTCAACATTTTTATCAATAACTTAGATGACAGGATAGAGGGATGACAGGATATTAAGGAGCCCTGATAGCTTGATGGTTAAATGCTTGTACTGCAGCCACTCACTCACAAACCATAAGGTTGTGAGTTCAATACCAACCAGGTGCCCTGGGTCGACTCAGCCTGGCATCCTTCTGTAGGTTGCTAAAATGAGTACCCAGCTTGTTGGGGGCAATTAGCTTACACTTTGTAAACCACTTGGTACGTTGGTAAGTAGTATAAAAATGTACTTGCTATTACTATTGCTATTGCTATAAAATGTGCAGATGGTACAAAACTGGAAGGGGTGGCTAACACATTGGAAGATAAGATAAGAGATATATAAGAGCTAGGGAGAACAAAACATATGAGAAAGGTTGAAGGAGCTGGGCTTGTTCAGCTTGGTGAAGAGAAGACTGAAAGGTAACAAATACCTCATAACTGTCCCAGAGAGGAAGGGGCCGGTTTGTTCTCTGCTGCCCCATAGAGCAAAACTAGATGTAATAGTTTTAGGTTATAGGAGCATAAATTTTGAGAGAACATTAGAAGGAAACTTTGCCAGTACAGTACTAGTAGTTTGGCAGTGGAATCAATTGCCTAAAGAGGTGTTGAGGTCTTCTTTGGACATTTCAAAAAGAGATTGGACAGCTATTTGCTAAGGATGCTTTGGCTGGAGATCCTGCACTGAGGCCCCTTCCATCTCTATGTTCTGTGATTCTATGAAACCATGGAACTGATTACCTACTAAGTATCCATGCTCCCAAAGAGTCTGTGTGTATATTTATTTTTTATTTAAATATGTATTGGATTTATATCCCTCCTTTCTCCCAAAATGGGATTCATAGATTGAGGTGGTTTATCCTTGCTGCCATTGTTTCCCAAACCATGCCCATCTGAAGTTAAGTACAACAGAGTAGAATTGCTGTATGTTGTGATCTAGTTTAAAAATGACCTTTCAAGCTTCCTCCTTCACAATTTTGTGAGTCTGTGGCTGTCAAAAGCGTTTTCTAGAATGAGTCAAACCAGTTGGGTAAGTTTAGCCTGATAAATTCCCTGGTGATCTGGAGATTAGCAGAGTGGTAGGTGTCCTCATCAATGGTCAGAAATAGCATTCAAAAGGAGAGTTACCTTTCTCTTAGTCTTCTCTGTGGAATGGAGTAATTGAGCCTGAGAGCTGAGTATAATAGAGACAAACACAGGGTGCCTCTAGACAGGGTAAATGTGTTGCTGGAGCCATGGTATTTCTTGTTGTTTTTCACTAGTTTTTTAAAAAAACAAAACACTATGGGGCAGTACAGATGGGCGACTGGAAGCTGCCCCTTCCTGCCCCAGATTGGTGCCACAGCAGCTGCACACTGTGGCACCGATCTGTGCTCCTGGAAGGGGCATTATAAACATTGTGGTGCGGCATCATAACGCCCCTTTCGTCCAGTGTTGTTTGGGCGCTGTGCCAGCATGCATCATCATGGTGCTTGCTGTATGGATGAGCATGCACCATGATGGCAGCTGGGCAGTGAAACTAAGGCTAGGAGTGTCTGGACGCTCAGCCCTAGTTCGTGTACAGGACAGCATAAAGTGCAGATTTGTACTGCCTCTATATGATGCTTCTGTCATACTGGAAAATTTGTCCTTCATAGGACCATTTCTGCCCCAGTTAAAACAAACAAATAAATAAAACCTTGAAGAGCCCTGATGCAGATCCAAGAGATTGCTACAAATGCAGCCCTCTTGAAAGAAATTAAACAAAGGGATATCAAGGTGACAACAAACAGAAAAATCCAGGGAGGTATGTGGCAAGAATTCATACTTCTTGAAATCAATCTGGAAAACGCCTCAGTCTCTGTATGCAGCACACAATTTTAGAATTGGATCTAAAAAGGAAACACAGATCTAACTTTGGTTTCTGCAGGAAATCCTCTGGCAGTATGAGTTTTCCTTGTTATATGATGTGTTAAATGCATAGCATGCAGCTAAAGCTGACTTTCTTTTGAAGTCTGGAATAAATACATTGGGACCTCACTCCATGGGTGAATGGGGTTTAAACCTCCTCTCTTCTATTTTTTTCTTGCTAAATTCACATCTCTCCCAAATGAGGGCTGAAAAGCATGCACATGCATATGCGCACACCCACATGCCACTCTTCATGCCAATGGAGTGTTCTTGTCCTTTTCTAAAAGTCCCTTGCAAATTCACACACACACTATAATGCCTGGGATAATGCTTTTATACAAATCTGTAGTGGTGATATATTTGGAAAACTATGTACATCTGGAGAGGATGTTGGTAGAGCAACCAGAATTATCAGGGGTTGAAGTGCCTTTCCTACGGGAAAGCTTTGGGGGCTGTGTAGTTTGATTAAAAGGCCATTAAAGGACAACATAATCAAAGTTTGTACATTCATGTATGGCATGGAAAAAAAGAGACAGGCATTCTTCTTCTTTCCCATAGTTTCAGAATTTTGGTCATCAAATGAAATTAATTGACTGAGCAAACTGATTAAGTAGCTTGAGGACAAAGGAATCCACTTCTTGCCACAACCCCTAATTACTTGATGGGATTCATGGACGAAAAACATGGCAGACAGGTTTGTGGCAGACGTAGATACACCTGACAACTTAGTTCAGAATGTTTCAGAGATAACATTGAATAACACTTTGAAGAGAGTGGTGAAGTCACCTTCTTTAGATGTTTTTAAACAGAGGCTGGATGGCCATTTGTCAGGGCTGCTTTGATTATGAGTTCCTGCATGGTAGGGGTTGGACTGGATGGCCCTTGTGGTCTCTTCCAATTCTATGATTCTGTGATTCTAAGTCACAGAAGGAGATGTCTAATGTATTCATATGCTACTTGTGGGCTTCCCAGTGGAATCTGGTTTGTTCCTGGTTGGCTCCTATCTCCATGCTGGCTGGGGAATTCTGAGTGGTGTAATCCAAAAAAAGTAACTTTCCAAAGGACTGGTTAACAGGATGCTGGTTTAGGTGGCTACTTGGTCTGAGCCACAATGACTCTTCTTATGTTCTTATAATGCCACAGAAGCAAAAATGTGTTAGCATGAAGTCTCCTACTACCATAATGCTCCCTTTCTGTAAATCATAAAGCTGCCTCCACCAACTTCCAGATGAGCTGGATTAATAACTCCTATCATGTTTAGCAAGCAGAACCATAGTGAAGGCTGCTAGACTGTCTTCTCCCTCTGTACTTTGAAATAGAAGCAGATTCAAGCTCAAATACTATCAGTTGATCTCAGCTATAGCAGATCCATCAAATCAATGGGATTTACTCACCAAAACATTGATTTCCTCACCATTCACAAATTGATCCAATGGGTCTCCTGTAATTGGGACTGAAAGGATTCAGCCCTATAAATAGTTCTTTTGGACTACAATTCCCAGAATCCACTAGCCAACATGGCTAGCAGAATGGTTGAAAAAAGATAGTTCCTCAAGCTGAGAAAGATGTAGGCATGTTTGAATAAAAATGGCTGCAGTTAAGGATTTCTAACAACTGTGGGTTTGGGGAATATATTGAATAACAACTCCAAGACATCCCAAACCACAACATGGAAAGGTTAAGTCATTTTCCTTGACTTTTGGCCAGGAGCCACCACCTAACTGAGTGAGAAACCAGTGGAGATATGTTATCATTTCCATTCACACACCCACATCCACACCCACTGGCCATCTGTGTAGACTGTGGTATTTAAACATCCTACAAAGACTCTCCTGTAACTAGAGATGCTTCCCATATACAGTGGTTGATATATATAGCAATAGACTCAGTTTACCACAGCCATAGTCCACTGTGTTTGGAAATGATGGTCCTTCCTGTTTCAACATGAGACAGCAGCTAATAAAAGGTACTTCTCAGGAATGCTGAGAATATGATTCAGAGGTAGTTCATTCTTCTTTCTTTCTAGTTCTGGGGAGTGACTCAATACAGAGAACAAGACAAATCCTATGTTATGTCATCAGCAAGGGAAACATGCAGCTCAGGAATTCATGACAGGCAGGAAGACTTCTTTCAAGATGTTTAGAAAACCTTGGCAACTCACGTAATGTAGTTACTAAAGTATAACTATTTAATTAGTAGGTAGTTGGTTTCACCTGTGGGGGAAAATAGCACAGATTACACAGAGATGTGAAATAGGTTCTTCCTTTCAATAGAAGCCTGAGAGGTTCTCACTGTTGCAAAGGGCAAATCCACTCTAGTTCCTTATAGCAAATAATAACCAGTGAATAATTTGCAGAGGTGGGACAGCAGAAAGTCCTATTTACCACTGATATGATCTCCCCCCTCCAAACAAAAGTAATAATTTACATTGCTTGAGTTATAGAAATATTGTAACATTCAATCCCCTCTTCCCCTTCTTCCCATTCCCAATCTTAGTAAATATGACAAAAAAGTATCACTGTCATTATAAATCTAACGCATCTTCACAGCATTGACAAATTATTTTTATATTGTTCTTAGCACTCAGAATACCTTTTCCAATTGAAAGTTGGATCAAATGGTGGGTTAAATCCAGAGTTCACATGAGTAGCAGAAGAAATAAAGGTCTTTCAAATTTTTTCAAATTCATCCTCTTTGATTTTTCCTCCTGCTAATCTGATTGTACATGTTAGCTACTCTCTATTTATTCATGTTGTACTGACAGATCCTGTAACATTTCCCATGATTTCACTGTTTCTCATTTTGCATTACTTAGCAAGAATGGTGTAAGGTCTTCATTTGGCAATCTTGCATTCTTATTTTCCAATATGAAAATTAATAGTAATGGTCTTCTACAATATACTCTTTGATCTAACATTTTATTTCTCCCCAAGAAATTAAGTATTTTGTGGAAGGATTATCATGTATGTTGCTAGTCTCCTATTTTACTGCAGCATCTCCAGCATAGCTTTGAGAATTCATTATTAATTTTGTGGAGATTGAGTGGAGAATAGTATAATTTATGAATTATTTTAATACATTTTATTTAGCCTGCATAGATATTAATTTGTAGGTTGGTGTTGTCCAGATTGCATCCCATGATGATAATTCTTGTTGTTGTTTGTTTTCAACTTATCAGGGAGTTTTCTTGGCAAGATATGTTCAGGGGAAGGGGGTTGCCTTTGCTGCTCTCTGAGAGTGTTACTTGCCCAAAGTCACACAGTGGGTTTCCATGGCTGAGCAGAGATTTGAATCTTGGTCTCCAGAGTCATAGTCCAACATTCAAACCACGACACCATGCTGGCTCTCTAGTTATGTGCTGATATTCTTCATCCAAAGCTGAAAAAAGTTAGATCAGAGGTGAGATTCTTGTAGCTTTCTAGATATTGTTGATTGCAAACCCCAACTACATAGCTATCAGCAAGGAAAGCTGGTAGTTGCAGTCCAGCAACTTCTCAAAGTCTGCATGATTCCCAGCCCTGATTTAAAGTGTTGGATTGGGACATGGGTTTTGTCCTTCTTTCTCAGCCTGACCTGACCTACAGTTCAAGAAGAATATCAACAAGCTGGAACATGTCCAGAAAAGGACAGCCAAGATGACTGAAGGTCTGGAAATCAAGCCTTTTGAAGAATGCCTTAGGGAACTAGAAATGTTTAGCTTGGAGAAGAGAAGACTGAGAGGTGACATAATAGCCATCTTTAAATATCTGAAGCGATGTCATGTAGAAGACAAGAGTGAGCTTGCTTTCCACCGCTCCAAGGATTATAAGAAGAACAAACAAATTACAAGAAAAGAGATTCCACCGAAACATTAGGAACAACATATTTCCTGTAAGCGCTGTTCGATGCTGAATTAGACTTACTTTGAGGATGGTGGACTCTCTTTCTTAAGATGGCTTTAAAGAGAGGTTGGATAGGCAACTTTCAGGAGTGTTTTAGTTGTGTTTTCCTGTCGGCAGGGGTTTGGACTGGATGTCCCTTGTGGCCCCTTCCAACTCTAAAATTCTATGATTCTGTAATTCTGCTATGCGCAAGGCTGATGTGAGGATAAATGAAGGAAAGAACTATGTGTGCTATGTTCTCGATGGAGGGAAAACAGGATAGAAATGTAACTAACTGGCCAAGATCCTGCATGGGACACATAGCTACAATGTTGTAGGCACTCTCCTTCTCCTGATCTGACCCCTAAAACCTACCTGAAAAGCCTGCAGCCATGTATAGGCCCTACACTTGTCTCTCTTTACTGGAGATATTATAAAATTAAATATGCTATCAACATTTTTGGTGGTACTGTAGTAAAATACCTCAACTCTGGGATGGATTCTTTTCTTAAATAAATATCATTAACCAGCAACATACTACGTCTACAGAACTGGCCCTTCTGGGCTTTTTTTATGGACAGTGCAAAGGCAACTCACAAAGGCTTAATTGGTTCTTTATTAGTAGCTGCTAGATTGGTCATTACTCCATTGTGGAAAGATCTAAAGGGGATATCTGTGATAGCCTGATATAGTAAGGTACGGCAACTAGCACTGAAAAATTAATTAACAAATTTCAAATAGCCAAAGGAAAGAAAGAAAAACTCAGTTTTACTGTGGTTTGGAATTGTTTTGTTGAACATATGGGGGAAATTCTGTTGGTCTTCCAGAGATAATCAAGTCTTTGGAGATTATCACATGGGAGACGTGATGTCATTTAGCACCATTTACAGCCATGGCAATTGTGCCACAATCATAAATGTGCATACAAAACAGTTATGAGGTCATACTAGGTTATGACATTATAAATGCCTAACAGAATGTCAGAAAACTTCTGTATGATTAAAATTAAGTTTCTGTCCTTCTCTGTGTGAGCACACCACACAAAAATGTCTGGACAGATTTATACTACTTTTGGTGAATATGTTTGGCATGGTCTGACTCAAAATATACACTATCTTTCTTGTTGTTATTGCCTTCAAATCAACTCTGACTTACAGTAGCTCTATCATAAGGCTTTCTTGGCAAGATTTATTCAGAGGAGGTTTGCTATTGCCTTCTGTGGTACTTGTGAAATCCATTTTAGGGGGGAGGCCCTGGCAGGACACCCCACTAATTATCCCCAGAACTACTGGGTAATTTTGCTCGTTAAATAAATAAATACAAACTTTGTCATTATGATGACGCTTCCCGATCTGCTTACTTTCCAAAAGCATACTGTCCTTACCTTTGTGGCCTTATAGTTACATCATTGCTTCACAGGTGACACTACTGAATATTTCATAAAAAGAAAGCCTGAGGTGATTATTAAAAATAAAATCATCAAGCCTAACCTACGTAACAATCCACAGAGACTGACCCAGTTTCTTAACCGCAGCCATCAAACAGGATTCAGGAAGGAAGTTAGAACTATGCTAATTGGAAACTAATTATTAAAAAAATACATTGAGGCAGTAGGCACTGCTATGCCACTGGGCAACGAGCATCACTGGAACATCAGTCTTCATCGTATCCCAGGATTCTGCAGACTGGTGGACGCTGCTTAAAAAAGTAATGAGCATTTTCTCTCGCATAAAGTTTAGACACTAAGATCGCAAAGAAATTAAGATAAATAAGGAACTGAGACGTAACCAATTTTGACAACTTTAGAATAGTAAAGTCAAAATTTGTCCTAGGGATCTTTAAATGTTTGCAAAGCAAATGCTATTAAAATGTATTATTTTAATATTCTACTATATTATTTCTGTTGTTTGGTCTTTCATATTTTATTGTTCTGCCAGACAAAATGTTTTGCTTTCCTAAGTTAGGCTGGGGAGCTCTGGTGACATTCCAGTGGCCTCAGGTTATTGTCACTGTGAGGGTTAAAAAATTGTACCTGGATAGTTATGAATCACAAACTTGATATACTTCATTGTATTGGATGTTTGATGCCCTTTTATGTTTATTCCTTTAAACTCTTTAAAAACTATTTTTTCCCAAAGACAGATAAACAGGAAGCTATGGATCATGTCCTCCCTTTTTATCATTTCATAGGCAACTAACTCCTTTCCCTCTTTTGGTCACTTTGCCTTATAGGTCACTAGGCATTTATGCAGATTGCAGTACAGGAAGTGGCAAAGTCCTGTTAGTAGCAATGCAGACAAGATGTGGAAGCAGCTAATAAAATTTTAATTTCACTTTTTTTGTCCTGCAATTTATTTTTGTGAGAATTGTTGAATATTATTGAGGTTTTGTACTGACCTATTGCACAAGATGCAGTAATAGAAAAGCCACAATATTTAAAACTATTGATGGGTTTTCCCCATCAATTAAAAACTGGGCTTCCCCAATGATTGAAATGCAAAGCAGCAATAGGAGAAATATAATGCTATGTGATAAGTACTTGCCAAAGACACTATTATCCATCTCTAATTTTAATGTACCAGTCTCATGTGCCAAAGTCCTTAGCATTGAGACAACTATAAACAATCAATTAATCAACATTTTATCACATATCACACTGATTATGTATTTAAAATTAAGAATACAAGTAAATAATAAATAAATATTATTCTTTGGAGGCTGTTTATCCTATTTTTCTGTTCTGTTCTGTTCTTTCTTTCTTTTTCCTTCTTTACAGGTTGTTGACTGATTACCAATGTCACATCATTACAAGAGAAAAGCCAAATAGCAAATAGGTATTCCACAGAATGAAAGATTGATATTATAAACTTTTAAAAAGTTATTCAAAGACCTTGAATCCTATCATCAAAATAGCACCTTGGATAGCTCCAGTTCAGACTAAAATGTGGAGTATATCTATCGCTCCATTGACACAGAAGCCACAAGCTGCCACAAAAATATGCTTACCCAGTTTATCTTGCTAACCTACTGAAATTTCGTTTTTTTTACATGGTGATCATTCTCCCCCCCCCCCCCTTCCATCTGGCTTCTCTAGGTCAAAGGAGGATTATCAGTTTTTGAACCTGATCCTGCAGCTGTGACATTTGCACCTTTGTGTTTTGCAGACATCTGCACCTGCTAATGCTTCCCGCCATGCCCAAGAGGTGCTGCCATTCAAAAGAGGGGGGAAATGCCACCAGGCACATCTAAATCCTTGTAGGAACTTAAAGTAGCTCTTTGGAATCTAGCCAAAATTCTCAGCTCCCTGCTTTCTTTTCTCAGCTAATTACAGTAGCATCATCTCTTCCTTTATAGGACAGAGAAGGCTGGACCTTTGATTCCCTTTCACTTGATCATGGAAGTAAATATTCTGCTTCAAATTTACAAGCACATATTTTAGACATAGCAGAAATTCCAGTTCAGAGCCCTCCTTCTTTTATAATCCTTACATAAGCAACTAACATTCCTCTTTTCAGAGCTGAGATAGGACTTAGCTTTGTTGCTGCTAGGAAACAGTTTACAGCTTGTTATAAGCTAGATACAAACAGCTGCTAAAATTGCATTTCTTTTCTTTTTCTTTCTGCTATAAGAACAACAACAAAAAAAAGATCATGCAGATCAAGCACTAAGACTATGGCGGGGTACAGACCGCCGCTTTGCGGCGGTCCGCCACCGCCGCCATTTGCTCCGCGCGGGAGCCGCAGCAGCCAAACCGCGCGACTCCCGCGCGGAGCAAAAAAGAAGCTCCATTTCGGAGCTTCTTTTTGCGGCACCTCAATGACGTCGCGAGGCGCCTGGCACAGACTCGCGACGTCATAGGCGCCGCGACACGTCTGGACGCTGTGCGTCCAGTACGTAAAGATGGCGGCGCCCATGTAGAAGGGGCGCCGCCATCTTGTACGTATACAATACGTACTAAATGGCGGTTTGTATCCCGCCAATGATTGTAGTAAAATAATTGCCATCTTCTTCTTCTTCTAGTCAGTAACTCATGAAGCCAAATATTAGGCTCCAACAATAGTCAGTATAACATAACCAGTGAGATGGAGAGTATGGCCAATTGCCCACACTTTTGCACACTGCAAAGCTGGCCACAAATCAGCTCTGTATGAATGACCCTGAAGCCAAATTCACCAACAGAAGTTACAATGACAAGCAAGTGCCTACATTTGTTCAAGCAAAATAAGTTGATTCATGTAACTTGTCTTGCATATGATCATTACCCCAAGCTCCCACATCACAGCCTTAGCCTCCCACCATTTTGTTTTGTTTTTAAAAGTTAAAAAAATATATTAGGTGATTAGGAAATAATTTAAGCACCCTCTAGGATGATCTTGAAGATGAGTTAATATGATGATAAAATATGGTAACTGTGCTCCCACAGCAACTTGACTGCCCACTGAATTCATTTCTTCATATGGCACTTTTAATCTACATTTATAATTTGCATCTTTACTTGTCTTCACAACAATCAGTGAACAATCTTGTTCTTGTTGTTCTATGCGTTCATATCATTTCCAAACAACAGCAAACCTACATTGGCCTGATTATGGGGGGTTTAATAACAAGATTTGTTCAGAGAGGTTTAATAATTCCCATCCTATGAGGCTGAGAGAGTGTGACTTGCCTGTCAGGATTTGAAGGGTTAAAACACAGCACACAGGGAAATGCTTGATGTGTGTGTGTTTGGCCATGAGCCTTCAGCAGAGTGGCAAGGCTGATCTAGCACAGCTGAAGTTCATTGTGTCAAGGACTCTTCAGTGTCCAAGTGCAGGTAGCCATGGATGATGAAACATGTGTCTGGATTGCAGAGGAGACACATGACATGGCTACACACCTGAACTCACTGGGTTTGGGAGACCACATGGTCTGGAGTCTATATAAACCCAGGGGTTGCAAGGGTGTGGTGTGGGTTTGAAGCAGGAGTTGGATTGGTATGTTGTGGAGTTTGAGAGATCTAGTTTTGTATAATAGCACTGTGAATAAAGAGCACTTTGGGAGACTTAGTTTCTCTGGTGGTTTATCAGAAGAAGCTATAGCATCGGTTTGCTGTGTGTCCCTGGAGGTTCCTGCATTGCTGCAGTTCCTGGAAGACATCCAGTTGCTGTCATCCCAATTGGACTTTGGAGCCACGCTTCGGCTTCTGGAAATTGCCAGCTCTGCTCCAAGGGTCTGATTTAACCCCAGGACTCATTTGAGTTGCTGACAAGGGTTGTTGGACCACAGCGGTTGCGCTGACATTGCCTAAGGTCAGTCATTGGGTTTCCATGGTCAAGTAGAGATTTGGACTCGTATCTCCTACACTCAGACCACTATACAGTACTGTGCTGGCTCTCTTCACTGGGTTTAAAATGTCCTCAGCATAAGCTGCAAACCCATCACTATGGCATAGGGCAGTGTGGGGTGTGCAACTGATACTAAATTATAGAATGTGCTTTAGAAAGAAACATGCTTCAAGAAATCTGTATAGAAAAACCATGCTTGAGTGCTGCTTGCTGAGACAGCTCGCATCTGAATGAAAGTCTGAAATAAATTTTCCTAAGCTAGGTTTCAACTCTATACCTAAATTATCTGGAATTAAGCCTGACTTTATTAACTAGAAAGTTTTCTTGAGTACATGTAGGATTGTGCTGCCCAAGTATTCTATCCACAAAGCCAAACCTATGGAATTTCTGTGGAACTTCCTATAAGTTTAGACAAAATATTTTTATGTAGACTGGGATGCTGTACCTAGAAATAAACCACACTGAATTCAGTAGAATTTACCTTGGAATTAGGCTTGCCAGGTGTCCCTTATTATAACGGATGTCCCTTATTTGAGGATTGGAAAGCTTGTTCCTTATAGGATTGACCTGTGTCCTTTATTATAAGGGATGTCACTTATTGGAGGGTTGTAAAGCTTTTCAAGATACCCCCCCCCAAAAAAAAATTCCTGTATTTTGGAATGTGGGCCCTTCAGGGAATTCTGGGAACTGTGAACATAAAAGTGTCATTCATGGATCTGAACGATATGTTAATTTTACAGAGAAACAAGTGGCTACGTTAGTCAGTGTTTTCATGTGGTATTTAGGTGTAACACAAACTTGTTATAGATACTTCCTTATTGTCAACCCAGCAAGACATGAATTTTGACTGTCCCTTAATGCTAATTTGAAAACTTGTCAGCACTGTTTGGAATAGGCAAGTGTAGACTCATGCTGTTAAACTTCTTTTCAATAATCTTCCAATATTTCTAAGCTTGGAAAGTTAGTCTATGGTAATAAAACAGTTATAGAGGAACTTACTTACTTACTTACAACTTGGCATTCAGTTTGGGTGGCAACTTCAGATAAATAATAATACAGTAATAAAAACTTTATTTTTAGCCCGCCTTTCCAGGGATCAAGGCGGGTTACAACCGATAATCCAACACAGTACAAACTGATACAATAAAAAGACAACAAGCAATCTCAGTATTAACAGTAAAACAGTAAAACATCAATTAAAATCTACTCTAATACAATAAAATTTCCAACTAGCACAATTGCAATAGTGAGGCGAGAGAAGTAGTTACTTTGTGGGTATTAGGGGTATGCCTGCTGGAAGAAATATGTTTTAAGCCCCTTTTTAAATTGGTCCAAGAGGTGGCTGAGCGGAGCTCACCGGGAAGCGAGTTCCAGAGCTTGGGGGCCGAGGTGGAGAAGGCCCTTTGTGTGGTGGAAGAATATCTTGCTTCCGGAACTCGTAACAATTGCTTTCCGGCTGACCTGAGTGTGCGGGGCGGATTATATGGAGAGAGGTAGTCCTCCAAGTACCCTGGGCCCAAGCCATTTAGGGATTTATAGGTAATAACCAACACCTTGTATTGCGCCCGGAAGCGAATAGGCAGCCAATGGAGATCTTTAAGGATTGGTGTTATGTGACTGGTCCTGGAAGATCCAGTGACCAGTCTTGCTGCCATATTCTGGACCAATTGAAGCTTCTGAGTATGGTACAAGGGTTGCCCCATGTAGAGAGCATTACAGAAATCCAACTGAGAGATTACCAGAGCATGTACCACCGTTTCAAGGTCCCCTCAGCCCAGGTAGGGTCGCAGCTGGCGTATCAGCCTAAGCTGATAACAGGTGCTCCTGACAATCGCATCCACCTGAGAAGTAAGGTGGAGCGACGAGTCCAGGAGCACCCCCAGACTGCAAACTGAGTCCTTCACGGGAAGCGTGATCCCATTCAGGACAGGTGGACAAATATCCATCCCTGGGCCCAGGGAACCTATCACGAGCACTTCCGTTTTCTCTGGATTCAAACTGAGTCTGTTTTTCCTCATCCAGCCCATTACCGACTCTAGACAGGCATCGAGAGGATTTGCCTGTATTTAGTAGGTCCAATAGTCTGGCTCTCCTTTTTTTGTGCTTTTAAGTGTTCCATTTCTAATGAAGTATGATTTCGAATTATGGCTGGAAGTTGAACTTTAGTACTGAGTGGATTATGGAGACCCATTAACCTCTAGAGATAGTTCCTCTCCTGGTCATGATGACCACATTGGTGATTCATCAAGGCAGTTTTGCTTTAGGATAGATGTGTTATAATGTAAGCAATTAACTTTTATCAGAGTCTTTAACACTAAAGACTGAGTGACAGAGAATGATAATATATGAGGCTGAGGAGCTCCCCGGTTCCAAATTTAATTCTACTGCTAGGGTAGGATTTGTAGTAAGCTATTAATCTGTTATGGATAGGGAGAATTCCTGTGCATATGGCCACACTGGGAGCATTCTCAGAAAGTGAGAGCAAGAAGGCACTTGTATTTGTTTCCTATGCATGGTGGCTATAATCCAAACATATCAACCCAAGTCAAATGCAGGACATTTTGTATGTCATTTGCATGTTTAAAATGGATTGGAATAACGAAGTCTCAATAAAGATGGAAACAGTAATGGTACTTTTAAACCAGCCCCTAGTATTCCTGCTGTGCTTTTTCAGCCTTTTACCAAAAGCTGAAAGTCCCTCAAAGAGAAACACTCAATATTGCCAGATTATGAGTGTTTAGGAAGTCAGTGAACATTAAGGACTGAGCTTAGAAAATATGTTTTTCCCACTGGCATGGCTTTTGAAGCAAGGAAGGTGGTCTGTGGCAAATTTCTCTAACGATGCCAGCCACAGATGCTGGCGAAATGTCAGGAATAAACTCTTCTAGAACATGGCCACATAGCCTGGAAAACCCACAAAAAACTAGAGAAAAAATTGCTTCATATTGGGACAACTAACCTAAATTCTTGCATTAATATTCTGCATGTATGCATTTAGGACTTTATGTTGTTGTTACATCATTAGGAAAAGTAGCCACAGATGCAGATCATTATGTTATCAACTGATCAGTCCATTTATTGCACAGTTTTTGTTATTTTGTTATTATATAGACTATTACTACTAGACTACTACTACTACTACGATTGAGTTCATTTAATAATACAGGATATGCCAGTAGCATTAGAAGTACATCTCCAGTACCTCAATCCAGCATTCCCTCAGTGTAACATAAATATTTGCATGAAGATTTAGAACTTCATCACACCAAGCTGCTGAAATGCCACAATCCTGCTAAGTGTAGGAAATGCAAACCTATTGGTTTGGGGATAGTGGCTTTCACACAGCTCCTCAAAACTACTGCTATAATTCAAAGATATAGCCATTTTAGCCTGTAGAATCGATATGTAGAGAGATCTTGTAACGCCTTTGAGACTAAGGGGCTCAACACAACACTCCTAAGAGGTGGCTCCATGCCACTCTTTTCCTTTGTGGATCGGGGTGGCAGCAACTGCTTGTGGCCAGCCCTGAGCTGGCCTTTCTGTGGTGCAAAAAGCGGCTCCTTTTTGTGCCATGGAAAGTGTGCCCTAGCCACTGTGGCTTTTTGCCGCTTCTTTGGTGCAGTGCATGTAAATGCTGTGCTGAAGATGTGTCATGTCGCCACCCATTGTCTGATCAGATGGGCAGTGTGGGGGCTTAGGGGTGTCACTGGGGCAACTGGCATGAATAAGCTACACCACCACACCACCCTGACGCCGGCGTATGACGCTAGTCTGTCAAGCCCCTAACTGAAAAAAAGAAATTGGTAGCATGAGTTTTCTTAGGCTATAATACTGCTATAGTTCCAAGTTCTGTCTTTAGCACATTGGCCTTTATAACCCCACCTTCCTGCCCTATGCCCTTTCCAGCATGCCTTTTGGTCTGTATTTTTAATTTTTTAATTGTGCAGTCACAGCAATTGATTAAGTAAAGACGGGAAAAGAAAAGAAACTTATAAAAAGAAAAAGAAAAGCAGCCTGCTTGGGAATAGTCAAGAGAAAAGGGAGAGGCAGAGAGGAGCACAACTACACCCACTTGCACCACATGACTGCCTGCATGTTGGAACTGCAGTAGGAGGAACCTATCACAAGTGAATCAATAGAGGCAGTGGCAGCACTAGGGTTGCTGCCACTCAGTGCAGTAACTCATGATGTCAGCCCTTCCATGGACCTCCTCCCATACCACACCATACAGAATCCTCAGGAATATTTTTTGTATTAATGTGACTCATAAACCATAATTCTGATATATCACTGAATATAATGGTAATAGTTGTGACCAATAGCAAAACAAACAAACAAGCAAATAGCAAAATTAAAATTATACCTTTAAATTACAATACCATATGTACAGATTAAATGTTTTTACATATACAATCAGCCCTCCTTATCCATATATATTTTTAATCCATGGATTCAAGCATCCACAGCTTGAAAATATTCCCCTAAAGTATAAATTCCAAATAGCAAACCTTGATTTTCCATTTTATATAAGGGAAACCATTTTACTATGCCACTTGGACTTGAGCATCCACAGATTTTGTTATCCACAGGGGGGCCTGGAACCAAACCCCAGCAGATAACAAGGGCCACTGTACTTAGTTTCCTGTGGCTAAAGTGAAAATTTAGTACGATGTAATAAAAAAAAAATTAAAAGATTTTTTAAATTAATTTTTATTTTTTTAAATTAAAATTTTATAATTAACAATTAAAAAAATAAAACCTGGGGCCTCTCTTTTCTCTTTCCATTGAGCCTCGACCCACTCACAAATAGCTCTTCAGTGTTTTAAAAGAACACAGGTGAATGTCTTACCCAGTTTCTGATAAAAGGCAGATGTTTTGGGAGTAGTGCTATCACCTCCCTTTAGGGTGTCACCTGGTGTGGTCAGCACCCCCTTAATGATGCCCCTGAATAGTAGAAAAGCCGCGTGATTGGGAGGCATTGGTAGGTTTTTCCCATTAATGAAAAGAGTGCTCCAGGAGTGGATGGAAGATGAAGCAGCTACAGGCCAGGCACAGCATCATGTGATAAGATACAGACACAGGCACTATTATCCTGCTGTAATTCCACTTTGTCAGCCTTGTGTGATAAAGTTCCTACACTATACTGAGCTACATACTCTCCCACCCACCTATCGATAAGATCCTAATGCCATCCTACACCACCACTCTGTGCTGCCCGGTGAGCAGGCAAGCTTGGTGTATCTTCTGGTTACATTCCCCATAGCCAGATGTGACATATTTATAGAAGCAGCAATAGCAGCAGCAGCAGCAGCGAATCCCCTGGAAGACCCTGATGGATGTCATCTCTGAAGTCATCATTTTGTGTCTGGCTATGGGGGATATCAGAGTTCGGGAATAGTCATTTTCACATAGCTCTTCAAAACTTCCATGGTGCTGCCCTGACAAAGAATGGCAGTGCAGACAACATTAAAGACCTCTCAATCTGGGGGCTTTGAGAGCTGTGCAGGGAGGATGGGAATACCAACCTCCAAAATACCCAAGAAAAGATATACATCTGCATAAGGAAAACTTATGCATGCAGCTGCCCCACCAGAATTCTGACCCCTTGTTGGAGTCTATGTATGTGGTTTCTTTGTCCTTTGTCACATTAATGTTACAACAGTGATATTAGCTACCTCTTGCTGCTCCCTGGTCATGTGGATCCACTCCTGCACCAGAATATCTCCCTACACATATGTTTTTAGATTAATTTTAAAAGGTAAATGAAGAGATGAAGTAGATTAGTGGGTGCAGTTGGAACTGAACAGAAAAAAATATATACAAAGGCCAGCATATGACTGCTCCTCAAGTTCTAAAACAGTGTTAAAGAGAAAAAACAAGCTGCAATGAAAGCAGTTTAAAAATGAATGTGTTTAAACATTCACATGTTTTAAATAGAAAATGTTTAAACAATTTATAGGGCTGAACAGCAAGAGGATCATAAAGTGAAAGTAACTGGAGACTGGATGCCGGATGAAATTTGTCAAGAAAAACATCAAGAGAATGACAGAGGGAGGAAGGAAGAAAGGAAGGAAGGAAGGAAAGGTTTGTAAAAACAAAACAAATCAAACCCTAATTTTTTGTTTAAATAAATCTTATGCATTGGTAACATATTCATGTGTTTTTTATTCACAAAAGTATCCTCCTTAAATAAGACAATATCACAATTATGATCCAGTTAATTCCCCTGTTCATTTCCAAGTCCCATTTACCCTTCTGCCAAAAGATTCTACCAGATTTCATTCCATACTATGGAAAACCTTCTTTGCCTGCAAACTAATGTTCATTTCACTGCAAAACGTTTTAAGCTTTAAACTGTTTCTTCCTTCCAATCATCCATCACAGATTGCTGATTTTGTTATGTTAAAAGTAAAATGTAAAGTCAGTCCCTACCCACCCAAAACATGTCAATTCCCAAGCTCAATAAATCCTCATCCTTCTCTGTCTCTCTTTCATTTCCAGTAGCTTTAGAACACAAATGTCCTTAAGTTCAACCCTGGCAGCCACCTGGAAACCATAATGTATTCCACCTAAGTCTGAGATGTCCACATCTAAACTTTCTAAGTGCAATAGCTGTGGAATTAGACAATCAGTAATTTCCCCCATATGCATGGATTTGTATGGTGTTCATTTGGGTTTTGTGCCTTAAATTTTTGCTGCACATAGGATTGCCCATTGTATTTGAGCTAATGAATTCCCTATTAATTCCCCATTAGAATTCATGCAGTGATACAAGTAACTGAATGCTTTTTGCCAAGAAGCTAATTCCAAGTTGTATCATTTTATATTTTATTTCTGCACTAACTAGTCTTCTGTGGGAAAAAAGGTGGAACAGTGTTCACTGGGACAAACATGCTAAGATATCTTGAAGGACATCCACAATTGTCAAAGGACTGGAGCAATTACTGCACAGTGGGAAAAGATTACAACATCTGAGAGACATGGTAGAGGGTATGTACAAAAGTGTGTATGATATAGAGAAGCACTTCTTAAGCAATCTGATGCAGAGGACCAGCAGAGTTTTCCCCAATGTGCCAGGGACCAGACTAATTTTGAGCCCAATGACAACTGTTTCATTCTTTCATGGAAACTCACCATGGACCAGCAGCCAATAGTTCACAGACAGACAGTAACTGGTCTGTTGAGCACTATTTTGAGTATCACTAGTGTAGAGAACGTTGACGGAGAAACTTTGCTCACTCTCTTATAATAACAAAATACAGAGATCTCTACTGAAACTGAAAGATAGGAAATTCAGGACAGATAAAATAAAATAATTCTTTATGCAGCAGAAAGTTAAATTGTGGAATTCAATGCAGTTATTACTAGATGGTCTTATAAAATAATTGCATTAATTTATCAAGGATGGGGTCATCAATGCTCACTAATAAAATTGGCTACCTATCTTCTCCAATGTGAGGGCAATATCCCTGTCCCTGTCTTTATCACTGGCTCCAGAACATAAGATGGAGGCACAGTTGCTGATGGTGGGCTTCCCACAGACTGACCACATTGCAAACAGAATTTTGCCCTAAACAGGCTTTTGTCTGATCCAGCATGGCTCTTCTTACTTCCAAGGTTAAAAGATCCTTCATGTTCAAGGAGTTCAAACCATATGCAGTCTTAAGTGTGGATTTGAAGAGCACACAAGCTAATAAAGTGGGCCCCTTCCTCCTTGGTCTCCTGACTGGTAATGAGCCAACTGGGTATGTTAGCATTCATTCACCCAAAAATGATACAATCTGTGGTCTATAATACAATCACTTCTCACTGAGGTGAAGCTTGCATGAGGAAGGATTTTGCAATATAAAATCTCTCTCCATGTTGAAAACTAGATGCGGAGAGGAAAGGGCTTCTATAAAGCCTCATCCTGGAAGACAGAGAATGTATGTGTACTGTATTTGGAAAGTTTCTACCTGTGGACTGAAGTAAAATGACATACCTTACAACATTTCACAGATAAAAACTGGGACACACATGGCCAAGCAACATTGAAGTTTGGATAAAATGCAAACGTTATTAATGAGAAAGCCCACACTAGATAGGAGAGACTGCAGTTGTTTGCTTTTGCCTGGTTCTACTGTTTATCTGAACACAGTTTCATAAATCCACTTGCTACCACAATTCACATTCTATAAAAAGGACCCAATGAGGAGGATGCCTTTCTAAATCTTTTGAGCTGGAAGGAACATCTAATCAGAAAGCCTCTGGCATAATGTTAAAAGAGCTATGATGGAGACCTTGCACCATTTTATGATGGGTTGGGAACAGTCCCATTTTCAAGATCTGAGAGACAAGGGAAAACCCTCTAGTGTAATTTGTAAGTGTATCAATAATCCAAATCAGTTCATTATTAGAGATATTCTGCTAAATATGCCTTTCTCCTTCAAGTGGCTCTCTTAGCGGGTACTAATGGTCTTTTGTGCTTCATAAGAGAGGCATTGATTTTTCCCTCAGGTGGAAAATGTAATGGTGCCTCGTGTTTCTTGTTGTTTTCTCTGTTAAATAGAAAGTAAAGGATGATGGTGGCATACTTGCTCCAAAGGGACTGTGTCTCTAATTAACGGCAGCCAATCTTTTCCAAATGTGTCTCAATTAAAATTGTTCATAGAAGCACAGTCCCTTGCACATTGAATGGGCTGTTGTCATTTGAAAAACAAAGTGATCCTGAGGAGGCTTGGTTAAAGCCTTTTTGTTGTTGTGCTTCAGAAAATAATCTCACATTTTTAGGAAGCTCTACATGAGTTCCTTGCTTTTTAATTTTTTTCAAAGAAGGTGATGTATTTCAGATAAGACATTTTAGAAGGATCTTCGGTGTACCAAGAAAGACCCCTTACAATTGTATAACAATAATATATAGTATACGTAAATCACACTTCTGATGAATTCATCTCCAGTATTGACAGTATGTAGAGCATGTGATTTTGATTCATATATGGAGCATTCAGTATTCATCCTTACACTGTATAAATGGTTATTATGAAGATATAATATTAACTCATTTTTACTGGCTGACTGCTGTCATCATAACTGTGGTGCAAATAACTTTTTAAAGTCATAATTAATATCCAGTTATTCTGGAAAAAATGGTTTTTTAAAAAAAAAATTACCATAATAAAATGGCTATATAAATTAAGATTGAAAAAGAAATGACAAAGACAGTTGGGGGTGGTAAAGTAGTGATGTGAAAGGCCTGACGAGGTAAATATGACAAACCAGTGAACACAAACCATGCATTGCATCCAGGTTAGCTATGCTGTGAATGGAAGTGCTCCATCTATTTACAGAAGGGATCAGGATCCAATGGATGCTCCACATTTTCATTTCACCCTGTAGCCTCTTGCATCATATGTCATGCTGCTCCAGAGGAGGACAGCAACCTTTAGGACGCAAATGAGAAATATCATCTTCCTCCTCCCTCCATTACAAAAAGACCTCTGTTAAGCATACCCTCCAACTGTCCCAATTTGCCAGGTACAGTCCTAAGTGATCCTCTGTCATCCCCAATTTTTCAGTTGCATTTACACTGCCCCATTTTGTCTCTCCTTTTCCCATGCTTTGTTTTTGGTTTACTTCAATTGCTACAAACTGAGTTCAAAGAGCAAAAGTGGGTTATGCTTCATTAACTCAGCAGAAGAGAGAGGAGAGGAGGTGGCAGAATCTTGCCCTTCCTTGTAGACTCAGACAAAAGCAATCTGCGGCACCTTCTCCTAGTTTATCTGCTCCTCCTCATTTATATTTTTTGCCATTTTGACCACATTCTGATTTTACAGAGTCCAAAAAAGACTTAAGTGCAAATACAGTACCATTAAAATTGTTGAGTGGGTACATGTGAATTATGAATAGTTTCATTATATAACTGAGGAAATAATTGTTTACAAGAGTAGCTTCATTATGAGTCTTCATGGCTAGAGGACAGGAAAAAGTATCTGAAAGAGGAGGGAGTGGCTTAGTAGAAGAGACTAGAATTCCTGGTTGGAATACAAAACCTTTAAATAGGAATATTCTCTGTTCTGTTCTGTAGTTTAGCCCTTTCCACATGGCAACATTTTCTGCAACATATATTCTGCTCTTAGTTATTTGCTTATAGGATCTGGATGCCAAGCTTTGTTTCCAAGCTAGGTATAAAAGAAACACATTTTTTTGAAAGGCTGCAAACCTCTGTCTACTTACCCAGGACCTGGTAAGAGTTCGATTCCTGGCTTGGCCATGAATTCCACTGGATGACCTTGAGTGAGTCACAGGGGAAGGCAATGGCAAACCTCCTGTAAACAAAACTGGATATGAAAACCCCATGATTTGGGGTTGGCTTTAGGGTCATCATAATTTGGCACACAACACACAAACATACACAGTTACCCTATGTAGTATTGGACCAATGTCGCAGTTATAGCAAAGAACAATTGCCACGAACCATTTAGGAATACCTTGGCATAGCTATGATACTATTATTTTATAGCCATGGTGTTTATTCAAGTGACATTTTACAGGAGTGTCAAAAGTATATCTATATCAAGGCAAAAGCATGAGAGTTACACATAGCACACTGTTTCTGAGGGGACAAGTGTTATTTGGAAAAAGATGTACCACAAGATTGCACTTCCCCTTATATTTTGCTTTTCTCTCAAAAGTTCATCAGCACATATGGCCAGCTATAGCTAGCTAGAATGATCACTTTGCAAGATCAGAATCTAGGAACACTTTGTTTAACAATGAAGGAGCAAGGAGCCGCAATGGCAGTACTAGCAGTGGTGGTAATGGGAGCCCTGTGTGGCCCAAACAAGAAGTCTAACAGTCCTGGTGTGTTGCAGAATATATTGGGGTCCAGTAGACATTACTCAGAGTTTGAATTTTGCCACCAAAATATGGGGGAGAGGAATCAAACCTAGCCACAATCATATAATTGCTCAAAAATCTTTCATCAGATCACTAAGAGGTAATGTGGGGTTTCAGTTCCACAGTGATGTCACTACTCTTTGCTGTCCTGTAATTGCCTTGTTTCACTGTGGGCAATTTCAGATATATGGTGAGAGGGGTGTTCTTCTAAGAAAAGTCTCTGTTCACCAAGATAAGTACCCAGATCACTGTGTTCTGGAAAATATGAGTTGGAAAATAATCTGTTCCCAGCATGACTAAAAATCAATAGGACCAACAGTTTTATATCCTTTTTTATTCACATGTGGGGGTGACTACATCTTTCTCCCCAGCATAATTTGCAGAACTAGAAAAACAAGCTGCTCTTCTCCCTATACACTTTTTTTTAAAGCCACTGGAACTTCCTCAGTTAAATTGCATACTAAATAAACATGACCCAGATATTTTTTCTCACTTGTCTTCTGTATGACATGGCAGCCACATAAACCATTGGGTTACCAGAGGAAGTGATGCTTTGCTATCTCCCCTCAATTTATCTGATGCAAGTACCAAAATAAGATGGGGAAGTCAGAATTTTTTAATTGGGCTCTCTCAGTGGGTTTAAATACAGAAAGAGTAGCAGTAATACAGTGGGCCCTTGGTATCCACTGGGGTTTGGTTCCTGAAACCCCTATGGATGCCAAAATCTGTGGTTGCTCAAGTCCCATTATGTACAATGATGTAGTAAAATGGCATCCTTTATATAAAACACCAACATCAAGGTTTGTTTTTTTGGAATATTTGCATATGTGAATTGTTTCGAACCGTGGTTGATTGAATCCATGAATGCAAACCCCTTGGATACAGAAGGCCAACTATACTTGGACATAAGTCCAATAATTACAATATCATGTGCACAACCTAAATGTATTTATATATAGATAGTGAAGAGTTGGTTAAAATGTGATGTTTTAAAAAGAAATTTTTTAAAAAGAATAAAAAAATTCAAAATTCAAAATTTAATTTTTAAAAATATAAAATTTTGAAGTTTCAATTTTAAATAATTTTGGGGCCTCTCCTTTCTCTTCCCACTGAACTTCACCCTACTTCCACCATCTCTTAATTTTAAAGAGAAGCAGATTAATGCCACAGCCCATTTCCAACAAAGGGTAGGTGTTTGAGGAACAGTGGTGTATCCTCCCTTAGAGTGTCACCTGGTGCAGTCTGAACCCCCCCCCAGTGATGTCACCGATTCCACTTTGACTCCAAGGTCTGCATCCTATGGAATCCTGGGATTTCTAGTTTACAGACAGGCTGGAGTGGTCTGGCTGAGAATTCTAAATTCAACCTGACTGTATCCTGTTGGAGAGAAGTCAGGTTATTTGTTGGTGCGATAAGGTCCTAAGTCAGAAACAACTTGAAGGCATACAACAACAAGAATAACTGAGAGAGTGCATATTTTTGTTACCAAGCATCACAGAAGTTCTGAAGAAACAGAATCAGTTCTGTACCAAATAGGAGTAAGTTAAAATATGATAAGACGTCTCAGAATAGCAGAATAGTTTAGCCTATGGTGTACAAGCTTGTCTGTTATCGAAATGGATTTAAATTCCTTTAGTATTGGCTCTGTCTTTCATTGTAACACGTTGTATTACACTAATTATGTGTTCAACTGATTGGTTTTTATTTTAACATACATTAAATAAAGCTTTAGGTTTTAGTATGTATGTTATTATTTTCCAGTTTGAGTGACTTTTGGCAATGTGTGTGTAAGTTGGTATAAATTAACTAAATAAAAGGTAAATGGTATGTTCTGACTTTTCCTCAGAGCAGACAAATATCGATCTGTATCTGTATAAGTACATATAAGCAGAAGTCCCTTCTAGCGCCCAAGTAAATGTTTGGATACTGCAGCCTAATATTGCAATCCTATACTGTACCTATCTGCCATATATACTCAACTATAAGTCAACCTTAGGTATAAGTCAAGGGCAGGTTTTGGGGCCAGAAATATGGATTTTTATATAACCTGTGGATAAGTCAAGGGAAAAAACTAAGAGTATGTAACAAAGGATCTAAAGAATGAAGTAAAGCAAAACAATACCAAAGAACTTACAAAATCCCAGCAGGCGTAACTGCTTGTGCTCACCATAAAGGTTGGATGGATGAGCGAGCAGAGAGGGGTCAGTGCTTCCAGGAAAAAACTATACTCTTGGCTTTCATCAGAGAATGGTTTCTTTTTTTATAAGCATTAATGCACAGTATTTCCATTGACTAGTACAAAAGTTGACTCAGGTTTTTGGGGTCAATTTTTTTACTAAAATTTCTACACTTAGACCTGAATATATACAATACTCACATATCTAACAGTGCAATGGCTATTCAATGGTCAGTTTCCCACTATTCAGTGGGGCTTACTCCTAGGTACTTGGTCCAGGATTATATTCTGAAATAAGTTGTTTTTGCAACTGAGATAGGAATTTATGGGCAAGAAGAGTATTTCTCTGCTTTCCCGTCTCTTCTCCCCCATTCTCACTTGTGGGGGGTGTTGGCAAATGCCACATCTGGTTGGAAATCCAATTGTTTCAGTGACTGACAGTTGGCAGAACTTCACGGCTGATTTTCATGACAAAGGAACTTTTGTTTGGTGTTCCTCTCCAGTTAACAGATGAGAAGCAGTGACATGCAGGAAGGCACAATGGAGGAGCACAGCAGAACGATTCCCAGGGTTATTCTCTTTGTTGCCATTGTGCAGCTAAAATAAGCTTTGCCTTAAAAAAAAAAAACCTCCAAAAACCCACTGTTGCTTTTTATGAGAATGTTCACAGAATAATTTTATTTATTTGACTGCTCTCAGCATCTAGCTTTGATAGACGTGCAGCTCACAGCTATAGATAACATTACCCGAGATATATTTTACACCTACAGTTTGTGTCCCATCTCCCATCCAAAGAATTGGAAATAGCAGAAGAAAGAGAAGTATAAGGCCTAGGTATATAGCTGATCTTCATATAATCAGAATGAATTCATGAGAAAAACCAGGACCTCCCCAAGACATTTTGCTATCCATGGCAAAGCAGCAATTGGTGCTCTTCACTCCCCAGATCAAATACTCTAGGCAAGTCAAGATATTCTGGAACCTGAGGCAGAAAACTCACACATGCTTCTTCCTCTTTCTTGGAAGTAGAAATGCAATCACACCTAACCTAACATGTGCTGCCTTTTCATGACATCCAAAATCTACTTCCTGAGGTGTTTGCCTCATTCACTCTGGCCAATGCCTCACATGACTAATTTCTGGGAAGCTGGTTACTTCTATTATTCTAGTCAGAGTTCCTTCAAGTAGCAATACCAAGTACATTTCTATACTGCTTATCAGTGCACTTAAGCACTCCCTGAGCGATTTACAATGTGTAAGCCAATTTCCCCCAACAAGCTGGGTACTCATTTTACCTACTAACAGAAGGATGCCAGGCTCAGTTGACCCTGAGTCCGTGGCTGGTATTGAACTCACAACCTTGTGGCTTGTGAGTGAGTGGCTGCAGTACAGGCATTTAATCACTGTGCAACCAGGGCTCTTCTGGAGTACATCCAGTCCATACCTGAACAATGGTTTCTTCCACCAAATATCAGGGCTGTCACTATGTGGGTGCAGGCTTCACCTGGTGACACTCTAATTGGAGTGACACCACTGCTTCACAAACATGGAAGACAACAGTTGAGATGTGGCTTAGTGAGTGGAGAAAGGGATGCTTCCTCGCACTCGCTGTCAGCAAGCAAGGTGAGCATCTCCTTCTCTGCCCACTGAACCTTAGTGGCCATGGACTCCTCTTCTTTCTACACCTCCCCTTTTTGCTTGTCCAAAGGGAATGCAGTTAGAAGGTGGCAATAGTGGCTGAAACCAAAACTTGGCCCCCCAGCCCTGCTACTGACAGCCCATCGCTTTGGTGGGCCATGGTGCCTCAAATAGGCATTAGCAGCAGTAGCAGAAATATAGGCGGGGTACAGACCGCCGCCGCCAGTAGGTCCGCGGGGGAGCCGGAGCCTTCACACGGCCCGACTCCCGCGCGGACCGAAAAAGAAGCTCCAAAATGGAGCTCCTTTTTTCGTCGCGTTTGCGACGTAGCTACGTCAGAAGCGGCGCGACACGTCTGGACGCTATGCGTCCAGTACGTAAAGATGGCGCCGGCCATGTAGAAGGGCCGGCGCCATCTTGTACGGACGGAGTCCGTACTAGGCACAGGGGCGTCTATAAGAGACGCCCCTTTTTTAAAATGGGACGTCCTCCGGACGTCCCAAAGGGCTGTATAGAAAGCCCCATAGAGTCTGCTGACAGCCTGTCTTTCCAGGGGAGGAACTGGTGCAACAAAGAGATGGGCATTTTCATTTCATGATGATTGCTAAAAATAATTTTGTTGGGGTGGGTATTAAAAAATGATCCATACTGGATGTTAAATATGTTGGGAATGCCACTGCCAAATATACCATGTTCTTTCTTCTCAAGAAGATTTGATACAGTATTTAACAAAGTCCAGATTTGAAAGGGGGGGGGGGGCTCTTGCCCAAATACCTCAAGTAGGTGCCACTCTGCTCACCAGACCCTGCTGGGATTATCTGATGGCAACAATGGCAGATAGCATCTTTCTGAGAAGTACTGGGAAGCTGAAAACTATCATTGAAATATCCTGTAGTGACATCTCAGATATAGTGCCACTCCAGGGCACTGTAAGAAATTAAATGGCAGATCACAGACCTAGCCATCCAGATCCCTGGATTCCATAGCACTGAGCCATTGCAGATGAAGTGGTGTCTAATTGCATTATTTCTGCAGTGCAGGTGCAAAGTTAACTGTAGTATGCCTTTATGTGGTTTTACTTGCATTTCTTTTTATTTTGTAAACTGTCTTGAACCCCACTCCTGCAAAGAGGGGGGATATAATAGATTGATTGATTGATTGATTGAAGCCATATTGCAACCTCCCCTCAGCCCTAGCTGGCCTAGGAAATGGTGAGGAATGCTGGGAGGTACAATTTAACAACAGTGGGAGGCATTCACTTTGCTCAAATCTGGCCAGTGTGACAATCTTCGGATGCTTGAGACTATAATTCCCAGTGGTCAAGGATAATGGGAGTTGTCATCGAAATATTGGAGCAGACTGGGTAAGGCTTCCATATTTCTGGCACCAGTCTTCTGCTTCCTTCCTTCCTCCCACCCACAACCACTATTCAGCCTTTTGAAAAGAACTTTTCTATGAATTCTGGCAGCAATACACTTGTTATTCAACTGTTTTTTACCTTCAGTAGTTGCACGGAAGGAAATGATTAGAGTGGAAGAATATATATATCTACAATTAAATAAAACTTCCTCTCAAAACAGTAGTGCAACTCATATGGAAATTTTTTTCTACCTTTTGTCCTCTCCTGATATCACAAGAAAGGAATGGTGTTACACAATATCATTGCACAAAAGCCATTCACATACATAAATGGCTGTTTTTGATGTTTCAGAAAAGAATGCATGGTCAAGGTTTGGTATCTGAGAGAGATAAATTTCAATGAAGAAAGACAGCACAACACAGCTACATTTAGAAGAAAGTACAAAGAACTATAGCTTACCAAAATCTTGTTAAGTCGGCATAGAATAAAATAATATAATTGTAAAAATGTACCATACCACAGATATTTTTAGACTTGTTTATTAAAGCTACATGGCCTTTGAAGCATCGTATGGACAAATGGTGTAGTGTTAATCTCCCAGAATATGAATAGAAAGTAGTCTCATAACTTGGTTCAAAAAATAATGAGCCAAGTCCTTAAAATCTGTAATTGTGCTAGACCTACATGCTGCCTTTTGTATGGAAACAGGATGCAGAATGATCATAAGGCAACACAGTTAGAAAGGAAGTGGGATCATGTGGCAACCCTCAGTAGCTGCCTTGGGGCTTCTGCAGCTGAAAGGCAAGATGCAAAGTTTCTGAACAAAAACAGTGTTGGAAAGGAATCTGGCAGGGAAAACTTGAGGTTGCAGCCCTATATGCCATGAGTAAAGGTCTCTGGCAAAAAGGGTGATGGTTGAGGAGGAAGAAATCTGCTCTTTTAAACAATTACACACTTCTGGTATATCTCAGTTAACAAAGCCTCTGACAAAGAAGCTCCTTTTTACAAAATCCTTTTATGTTTTTCCAGCCTCCATTTTCTTCTTTGTCTCTGTCTAGATCAGGGGTAGGCAACCTTTTTGAGCCGGGGGCCGGGTTGCTGTCCCTCAGACAACTGGGGGGCCGAAGCCAAAAAATAAATAATTAATTTTTTAAAAAAAGAAAAATTAAATATATAAATAAACCAGGACAAATGTAGGACAAAATTTTCAAATGGAAGACACATTTTTTAAAAAATGGAGGACACGCGAAAAAAATTGCTGATTTTTTAAAAAATGTTAATATAAATGCATGTTTCTGAGGCTTCTATAGACAATTGCCCCCCAAAGGCCCCGGCGGCAATCGGTAGCAGGACTGGGCTGGGGCCAGTCCCAAGGCCTTGCCGGGCCGCATCCGGCCCGCGGGCCGCAGGTTGCCTACCCCTGGTCTAGATGGATTTTTAATAGCATTAGCATTGTGAGGATGGTGTGGAGAAATACAGATGTAAGGCTGCATCTGCACTGCAGAAATGATTCAGTTTCAAATCCTAGAAGTTTTGTGAAATATTTAGTCTCTGTCAAAGAGCTCTGGTGCCACAGCAAACTATAAATACCAGGCTTCCATGGGATGGAACCATGACAGTTAAAGCAGTGTAAAACTACATTCACTCTGCAGTATGGCAATACCTAAGTGTCAGCTTGTAGCAATGTGTCTCCAGTAAGCAATGCAGTAAAAGCTTGAGCAGGGTAATAATAGGATTCTGGTCTAGCAGATCCTACTGTGTGTGCCTGCCTATAACAAGCAAGGTAAACAGCCCCTATCACCAGAATCTCTTTCAGAGCATACTGAACACCAAGAAAAGAGGAAGGCAGATAAGCTTGCCTCATCAGCTCCCCCAATGATGCAAAGAGATTATCACAATGTGATTGAAACCATAAGCAATGTGAAAGAAGCGCTATGCCCCCATCATGTCTGCATGTTCGCAGAAAGATTTCCACATGGCGCCGTGCTAGTGCAACTTCTCATTAATGACAAAAAAGAAGTGCTATGTGTTAATGCCTTGCCAATAGCGCTTCATTAGCTCTGTCGCAGCATCCAGACCATGGGAATTCCCTGCAGAGCAAAAAGAACCCGCAAAAAGTGGGTTCTTCTTGCGGCACGATTATGATGCCACAGTGTGCCAATGGCACACTCGCGACATCATAATGGCGCTGCGACGTGCGGACACTAGGCATCTTTCATGTAACAATGGAGGTGCCCATCTTTATTTGGGTAGCATCAGCATCAAGATATAGTAATGTAAGACTGGAGAAACACAAATTTTAACAGCTGAAGCAGTATTTCTGCAGTTACAGTGCAATAAAAGTACATGATGGGAAAGAATAGGTTTCTGCTCTAGCTGATCTTACGGTAGCTGTGCCAACCAATAACAGGCAAGATAAAATGTAGCTGCCTCCAGAATCTCTTACTTGAGCATGCATAAGTTACAAGAGAGAAAGAAAGGGGAAAAGCAGATATGTCTGCCTCACTTGCTAGCTCACAGTATGTTAAAGCAGCACAGATCAGTAAATTTGGCCAGAAAAGGGGAAATTATAAGAAAAGTGGAGGCTGGTAAAATATATATATATATATCCCTAGATATATTTGGAAAGAACTATTGAAATGTTCTCTAGAACCATTAGTATGTTTTTGTTTACATATATAAGGATTACCTGAATAGTTTTTTTAAAATTTTCATATGTGTCTATTGTCAGTTTTGAATAAAATGTTTGTTGAAACCTGTGGGACTACTATTCTTGTTTCTGGTGTAGGACTGTATCCCTATTTTATCACATTATTTCTGCTTCTGGTTCTACATTTTCTGTAGAAGAAGTGATGTCCAGAAACACATCTTTTTTGTGAACTGATGTATACTTGTATCCTAATTCTTTCACCAGAATTGGAACTCAAGGTGGCATGATGGTATTCCCATACCTAACCTGGAAGTAGAACCCACTGAACTTAATTGGATTCATTAAGTTGGCAGAATTAGATGGCTGTCCAATTGCAAATAAAGGGACATTTTTAAAGATGGGGAAAATGAATCCTAGAGAGAATGCTATTTTAGTCTGATGTAGCAAAAACAATAAATGTTTCTGTGTTACGTTCGAGATAAGCACAGATGCTTTGGTACAAGCTTTTGGGCCACTGAGGAGCCTGTTTTGCCTAATTTTGTATTCTGACATTTTGACAGAAACCTTTTTCCCACTCCATTTGGCTTTTAATGACTACCATGCTGCTCGCTTATGTGGGAGTTTCTAAGTTGAAAAAAACCCACTCAAATGGTACCCTGAGGTGAAAGAGAGTGTACTTGACCTTTCAGGAAGGCCTCATTCTGTTGACTTTTCCTCAAAAGAAGAAGAAGGGACCTGTGTTAAGACTGCAGTTGCTGCTGGAAGCCATAGCTTGTGTTTTCCTCAAAAGAAGAAGAAGAAGAAAATCAGAGTAATGGAATTTCCAGTGCATTTGTATCACTCTGCACAGTATGAGATAGAATGAGTAGTCACCATCAGCCTGCAATTTATATCATTTTGCTTTTAGCAAAAACACTACTGTGATTCTGTGTGCTTGTTTTTTTAGACACAACGTCTTTATTGTGGAAACTAAATTATCATACAGATGAGCTCAGTTCCCATATGGGTTATGCTCTGTAAAAACCCTATATAACTCTGGTCTAGATTATCTGAAAATACACTTTCCAACTGTCCTGATTTGGCAGCGAGAGTTCCCAGTTAATCCTCTGTTGTCCCACTTTTTCAGCTGTTTTTTAAACCTCCCAGTTTCTCACTCTTTCTCCCACTTTCCCCCCCATTTCATCAGCTTGCCTCAGTTTCTGCATAACTGCCAAATCTGATTTGGCAGGGACAATCACAATTACTCCTCTTTCATCCCACTTTTCAGCTCCTTTTATATTAACACATCCCAGTTTCTTTCTCTTCCTCCCACTTTCCCTCTTTGTTCTCAGCTTACTTAAATTGCTATACACTACGTTCAAAATGCTAAACTAGTTTGGACTCAATGAACTCATCATTGGGGAGAGGAGAGGAGAGAAGGGTGTAGGCTCAGGGAAAAGCAACCTGCTATATATAGCCTGTCCTAGCTTGTGTGTTCTTTCTCATTAATGCCTTTTGCCATCTTGACCACCCTCCAATGTTGCTTACCCACACATGTCACAATTTCCATCTGTGAAATGTTGGAAGGTATTGAAGGACCTATTCATCCATATGAGTGGGCCCATGTTTTGAGATCTTCTGGGGAGACCTTCTCTCTGTCCCACCACCCTCACACATCTGATGGAAAGTAGGAAATGGCTGCTCCCAAGCTCTGGAGTTCTCTTTTCTAAAAAGGTTAAACTGCCACCCTCTTAGCTATTTCTCTATAGTCTTCTGCTTTAGCAAGGTTTCAGGATGGATTGCACATGGGGAAAGGGCCTTTCTTAATGTGTTTATATTTTCTGGGTTTTTTTAAGTAACCATGCTTCCAATTCTATTGATCATTATACAGTCATCCCTCCCAATTCAAAGGGGATCCATTCTCCACAAATCCAGAAAAATGCAAATAATCGAGTCCTCATTGGATACAATGATGGCACATTCCCACATGTGGCGCTGTGTGTACACTTCAAGCACACTCACCATTTTGTCCCTCCTCACTTGCCATCCGCAAAGGAGCGAGACTGCAGACTCCAGGGAGGGACGAGTGTATTTTAAACTTTTGTATGATAGGAATTTTAGCTATATCTATTTTATCGTTGTAAACCTCATTAATAGAAACAGCAATAGCATGTACATTTCTGTACCGCTTATCAGTGAACTCAGCACTCTCTAAGCGGTTTACAATGTGTAAGCCAATTGGCCCCAACAAGCCTACCCTGGCATTTTTCTCAATTTCTGCAGTAATTACTCCAGCTCTTTGTATGTTCCTGGTAATTGTCTTGTATTATCTACATCAGAGGCATCACTGGGTGGAGGGAGCCACACCAGGTGACACCTTAAGGAGAGGTGACACCACTGCTCCCCAAATATCTGCTTTGTGCAGAAGCCGACTGTGGCATTCACCAGCATCCCTTTAAAACACTGAAAAGAGGGCATGAGTGGGACAAGGCTCAGTGGGAGGAGGAAGGAGAGGCCCCAGTATTTTTAAGTAATTTAATTTAAAAAAATTAATTGCATGAGGTTGCCACAGCTCTATCTGGCATGAAAAGGGACGGCAACAGGCCATCCCTTAGGGGCGGTCGGTAGAGCCCCTTTCCTTGTCTTCAAAATGCAGTTTTATTAAACACAGGATAAAATATTATTTGTCTTCTTTACTGCAGCATCACACTGCTGGGTCATGTTCAATTTATGATCAACAAAGTCCCAAAGTCCTTTTCACACATATTGCGCTTAAGCCAAGGATCCTACAGCCTATGAGTATTTTGTTTTTTGTTTTTTGTGGCCGAAACCAAACTAGAAAGACTAGAAAAAACACAACTAGAAAAGCTAGTTGTTTCTCTTGCCACTTCCTATGTGATTCCGTGAATGTTTTGCTTGTTCCTTCTTTGAAAACTTTCCTTCTCTCCTGCCCAAAAGTCGAAAGTCAGGTTCTGTGTCAGACCCCATTTGTCACACTGATATGAGAAGGGAACAATACGTCTCTGCAAATCCCTCTGAAACAAAAAGATAACAAAGAAGACAGATTCCAAGAAGTGGCTCAGCAGGTATGCTGTCCAGGCAGTATGCTTTTCTTGCAGTGGCTTGGTTTATTATTGCTTAAAAGATGTGGGTGAAGTCAGCTTCTTCAAATAAACACAGAACATTCCCTCCACAAAGTTATTTCAGTGCTGTAAGACAGGATGGTGCCACTAACATCATGTGTCACTGCTGTTCTCTTGTGGAGAAAAAGTTGAATGGTAGGAGATAATTAGCATAACACAAGTTTAAAACATGTTACATGAGGAAGTGACACCCCACATCAGTCATCCCTGATGTGACAGAAGTGTTTCAATTACCAAAGGGCAATTATGAAATGAGTCAGCTCACCCCTTTGAGGGTGATGGTTTGGAACGGAATATGTGAGACCACTGGCTTACAACAACCAGAGTAAAAAAGAGGTCAGAGGGACTGAACTGGAGAAGACAGAATTTACATCTGTTTGGGGCTCATATGGTGTGTCCATCAGGACATAGCTTCAGGGCCTCAGTGTTTATCTGCTGCTCTCATCCCCTTCTTTTAAAAATTAAAATTACAAATACAATAGATTTAACCAATACAGTATAACATGAACATAGCCTGAATCATATTGGTTATTCCAACTAGAACACACCTATTGAATCAACAGCTGGATAATCAACACTTATGTAAATTATATTTCAGCTGTCCTGCACCTTCCGCAGGCTTGCCTTCCGCGGACCTGAGTTCACACAGAAGGCAAGCCCCAATCAAAAGAAAGGGGCACGCGCCCATGGTGCACACACCACGGCGTGCCGCGGGAGCACGCCCCATTCTTCTGAATGGGATTTAAGCATACGTCCAGTTCCCCTTACGCTGGAGGGTTCAGAATGGATCCCCTGCATAAGGGGTGGGTCTACATTAATTTAAGTTGGTCTACACGAACTGGGAGGGACACAGTGGTTCAACAGTTAAGACGCTGACTCTGATTATCGTAAGGTCAGCAGGTCAAGCCCCAAGCCCCGCATGATGGAGTGAGCTCTTGTTACTGTTTTTAGCTTCTGCCAACCTAGAAGTTCAAAAGCATGTAAAAGTACAAGTAGATAAATAGGTACCATTTTGGTGGGAAGCTAACAGCATTCCATGCAGTCATGCTGGCCACATGATCACCCAAGTCCTCTTTAGTAATGCTGGCTTCCTTGGCTTATTAATGGAGATGAACGTCACTGTCTGCAGTTGGACACGACTTTACAATCAAGTCAAAGGGGAAACCTTTTACTCCATTTGGGACTACCAGTACATTTCAGACCAATATTAGAATAGATTATACTGTTAAAAAATGAAAAAGGTTTAACCTGAGCATGATTTCAAAATTGTTTAAAGCAGCTCTAATCCTCCTCAAACCTCAATTCACTAGAGATCCCATGGTTGGCTAAAGTAGCCTGTACTATTTACTTGGAATGGCTGTTTGAGAATTTCACATATTATTCCCTCATTTCTATAATTTGTGCTTAGAAGAGAGCAGCATTTTTCAAACTGTGGTCATTGATTTCCAATGTTTCTTAACTTCTTTACATTCTCAACAAAAATGAAGGGAAAATCCCCTTCAGTCTCTTTTAACAGGGTTCTATATAGAAGACTGGCCAATAAATATCATGAATAATAATATTTCCATCTTGTCAGGACCAAGACAGATTAAAAAGGGAAGGAAGAAGATACAGTCAGCCCTCTGTATCAACAGATTCTTTATCCATGGATCCAACCATCCACAGCTTGAAAATGTTAAAAGCAAATCTTGATTTTGCTGTTTCATAGAAGTGAAACAATTTTACTATGCCCTTGCATTTAACGGGACTTGAGCACCCACAAATTTTGAAATCCACAGCTGTCCTGGATCCAAACCACAGTGGATACCAAGAGCCCACTGTATTTCAGTGGCTAAGATGGTGATCTATTGCTGTGTGTTTAATGATTTAAAAAAAACCTCCTTTCTCATAAACAATTAAATTGTGCAGAACTAGGCATAGACTTCCAATTCTTTGTACTTTAAAATGTTTTTAGTTGACAATTCTAGGTTTGCCAGGGCCTCACTGAGTAGGGCAGCCAAATCTTTGTGTCTCCCCTGAAGTCTCTGGGAATCAAGCCCCACTCCCAGGTCATAGACAAAGCCAGGCAAGCTAAAGCCAGTGCTGTTACCTTCCCACTGAAGTGGTAGCTATTTATCTACTTGCACCTTTAAATGCTTTCGAACTGCTAGGCTGGCAACACATCTTTTAATTGGATGTGCTATAGCCAGCAAGATGACTACTTCAATGTCTGGCTGGCTATCATTCTGATACTACTGCAGGTATCTCAATATGCATTTATTTCCAATGGCCTTCTCCTAAGAGGTTTCTGGCTGTATGAGGGAAACTTTCTGTGTGTAAATGATTCAAGTGTTTGCATTTGATTTTAGTCTTAACCATTTGGATTTCATTACTTATGACTGTGGCCAAGATCCTGCATTGGGAGAAGTTGTCTAAGTTCCAAAATGTCCCAGGAGTCCTCTAGAAATCCCAGAGGATGTCATCTCTCTGTGTCTGGTTATAGGGACATATCTAGAGGGATTCTATATGAGCACTGTCAACAGCACTGGTCGTAGACAATGTAACTTGCCCAAGGTCACACAGTGAGTTTCCATTGCTGAGGGGTGATTTGAAGCCTGGTCAAAATTGTATGGCCTCAGTTTTGCATGGCTGATATATAGAAAGTTCAAAACTAAGTAAGTTGTAGAGTTGCAGATCTGTACAGTAGGATGAGAGAGAGGAAGGTTGACCCCAGGATTCCATTGCCATGGAAGTTAAAGTAGAACATGAAACTAATTGTATAAGTGTAGACGGGTCCCATGTCAAAACCAGAAAAGACATTTCTTTGCTTGAGTTGCAACTATTCCCCATGTCCCCATTTCTTCCTTTGCCCTTCCCCATGCTACTTCTTCCCCCATTTCTCAGGTTCCTCCCTTCTCCTCTATTGGTTCACCCCAGTCTAGAGCAGCATGCAACAGTGGTGACACTGTTATGACTTTTCAGATAATATCATGGGTGCTGTTCCTCACCCTGGTGAAGCAAGTGTGGAAGCACTCCTATGAGTCTAGCAGCACCATCCACTTTGCTCTCAATCAGAGAACAGAATGAGTCAAAGGAGATTATCCCAATAGCTGCCTTTTCCCTTTCTGAACACAGGCTGAGACTGGCTGGGACCGTGTCTTATCACACAGCTCAGTGGCCAGATCATTACCATCCCATCCTTCTCCCATCCTTAGCTAAAAACATTTCTTTTCCATAATGGGAGACATTTCAGTCGGGGATGGGATGGTAATGATCTGGGCATGGAGCTGTGTGATAACATATGTTCCCAGCCCAGTCTCAGCCTGTGTGCAGATTAGAAAAAAGGCAATGTGACAATCCTCAAAGCGGAGATTTCATTTGGAATCAAACTCTGCTGAAGGTGCACTGTTGTTACAACTTTGCTGCCATGGAAAGAGCTATTTTATAAAAAAAAACCAGGGTTTGGGACTAAAGCATCAGTGGAGGTACTAGAAATAAGTCAAGTGGTGGAGCAGCTTACCTCTTGCCCCATGCCTTACTCTCTTGGCTAAAAAAGTTGTTTTATTTTTAAAAGAACCTTCCTTTTTTCATATTGCAGCACACAGTGGAGAATTGGAATGAGGAAAACATGGCTCATTAGAAAAGATAACAATAGAATCATAGAATCATAGAGTTGGAAGAGACCACAAGGGCCATCCAGTCCAAGCCGCTGTCATGCAGGAGCTCTCAATCAAAGCATCCCCGACAGATGGCCATCCAGCCTATGTTTAAAGACCTCTAAGGAAGGAGACTCCACTATACTCCAAGGGAGTGTGTTCCACTGTTGAATAGCCCTTACTGTCAGAACGTTCCTCCTAATGTTGAAGTGGAATCTCTTTTCCTGTAGCTTGCATCCATTGCTCTGGGTCCTAGTCACTTAAGCAGCAGAAAACAAGCTTGCTCCCTCCTCAATATGACATCCCTTCAAGCATTTAAACAGGGCTATCATTTCACCTCAACCTTCTCTTCTCCAGGCTAAACATCCCCAGCTCCCTAAGTCGTTCCTCATAGGTAATGCTTTCCAGACCCTTCACCATTTTTGTCACTCTCCTTTGGACATGCTCCAGTTTCTCAACATCCTTTTTAAATTCTGGTGCCCAGAACTGGACACAATATTCCAGGTGGGGGCTGACCACAGCAGAATAGAGTGGCACTATTACTTCTCTTGATCTAGACACTATACTTCTATTGATGCAGCCTAAAATCGCATGGTGCACACTGTGCCTCTTCCCCCCTACCCTCCTGTCCCTTTAACTGGTTTCCTGAAGCCAGTTAAAGGCAGGGGAGGGTGGGAGAAGGAGTGGAGCTGGTGCATGCCTGTTCCTTCCCCTCCCATCCCATGCCTTTAACTGGCTTCCAGAGCAGGACTTCTGCCTTCTGGGGGCAGTAATTCCAGTGCGGGGCTTCCACCTTCCTGGGTGGGACTTCTACTCCTGGAAGTCCCACACTGAAAGATAGAAGCCCTGGAAGGTGGAAGCCCCACACCCTGGAAGCCCCCCAGCACTTGGCACTGGCTAACACCTAGTGCAGGAATGCCACTGAGTTTGGGCACTCAATCTCTAAAAGGTTCGCTATCACTGCTCTAAGGCAACCATATCATGGGGGATTCTTGGCAGGATTTATTCAGAGGCCTTCCTCTGAGGCTGAGAGTATGTGACTTGCCCAAGGTCACCCAGTGGGTTTCCATGCCTGAATGGGAATTCCAACTCTGGTGTCCAAAGTGGTAGTCCAACACTCAAACAACTATACCACCCTGGCTCTATTTAAAAGCATGTCCTTTAGGAAAGGAAGACATAAAGACTGTATGGCATACTAGGAAAAGCCTATTCACCACAAATGATAGTTCCCAAGCCCTATTAAATGAAAAATTCCTCAGGTGGGTTACAAACTGCCATAACATACGTATTGACTACGTATTAGGATTAGGAAGGGGCGGTGCTTCTGCACCCCCTAATCCTAATACGTAGTCAATACGGAGAATATGGCAGCGGCCGTTCCACACGGCCGCCGCCATATTGATGTAGCGGACGCTGTGCGTCCGTGCGGTGCTTATGATGTCGCAAGTGCGCCATTGGCGCTTTGCGGCGTCATAACTGCGCCGCAGGAAGAAGCTCCATTTTGGAGCTTCTTTTTTGCTCCAAGAGGGAGTCGCGCGGTTTGGCTGCTGTGACTCCCTCGCGGAGCAAACAGCAGTGCCGGGAGACCACCGCAAAGCGGCGGTTTGTAACCCACCTCATTTGCTGATGGACAATCATCACAGAAGGCACCTGTCTGGTCTTTAGGAAGAGATCTCCATAGGCTGGGAGAGCCTGTAGCGTACACAGTTGTGTCCTCCAACAGACGAGGATGTACAGGAGCTAAATAAGACCAGCCAGGGGATCATTGTACTGGTCCCCAGCATCTTCTGCCTGAAGTAGTTACCTTCCTCTGCCTAATAGTAAGGTTGGCACTGCACCTACACAGCTTTGATCTAATTTCAGTGCCATGGCTGCCTCCACAGATTTTGTGCTTGTTCAGCTGAAAGGGACAAGATTGCATCATGTATGCCTATGTGGGGGTATGAGCAGGGATTGTATTGTCCTGTTGATATGTTCACTCATTTGCAACATTAAGCCCTTAAAAAACAAAATAGAAAACAACCACTTCATTCCAGACTTTCTAATATTCCACCTCCAATAATAATCATCCCCCACCTCTGATCAAGAGAGGAGTTCGGCTTCTAATTTGCAAATCACTGGGATAAAAATTATTGTAATTCTCAATGTACGTTTGTACTTTTTCCTTCACATGTTCACTGTACAAGTCACCCAGAAAAGCATACAGCTTTTGCTTTTAAGTGAGAGCAAAGCAGAAGGGGAGGGGGAGGAGGTGAAAATCTCTATAAGAACAGTTCTTTCTGTGAAAGGAGCTGTTGTCAGTTATTTTTAGGTATTTGTTAAAGTTCATATCGTCCAACGTCTTTAAACAGCCGGCTGCGGTGGTGTTGGTGTTGAAGGCAGACTTTTTTGTTTTGTTAATCTTATGCACCATATGGGGAGCACATATTTTTAGCTAGAAAATATTATGAGGCTTCACATTGCTTTTAGTTTTTGTTTGGTTTTAAGTTATTTGTGAAGCCATGATAACAGGCAGATTTTGATTGCTGTAATTTAAGATACTGGCACCAACCTATCAAATTCTACCATGGTCTGTCTTTAGAAATTGTGCGGAAGTTAAGCATGCCCTTCCTTGTTCTTTGTCCTATATACTACTAGCCTGATTTAAAACATTTTTAAATCAGTTTTTAAAAACTGTTTCAGATAGTGGTTCTGCGCCTTAAAATAGCAGCCTTTGCCATCCCCCCTTTTCAGCTGCTTTTAAAATGTCCTGGTTTCTCTCTTCTCCTCCCACTTCCCCCCCTCTATCCTCCGCTTAGGCCACGCCACCATTAGGAACAACAGGGCTTCCTATCTGCCTCCCTAAAGGGTTCAGAAGGCCAGAGGTAGTGATTGGAGAAACCCATGTTTTTCTCCTCATTCAGTGAAACCTTGAGGAGAATTTTTTAAAAAAATATTCTTCCCACAAATGCCCCTTTCAAATGGCAATTTCTTCTCTCCCCTTCAGCAGCCAGCAAAATATTTTTCACAGATTTCTCTGAATGACAATAAAAGACAAGGCGAATAATTACGCTAATTACTTTGCATTTCAAACTCAATTACCATGTCAAAAAGACGTTTGGCAGAGGTTTAAAGAACATTCCTATGCTTAAAAAAACCTGAAGGCACACACACAAAAGGCAAAAAAAAAACCCAGCCTCAACAAGAAATGCTAGAGTTGAGGGGACCCTCAAGGACTATCCAGTCCAACCCCCTTCTGCTATGAAGTAATACATAGGAATACATGGCATACTAGAGGACATTTATTATTATTATTATTATTATTATTATTATTATTATTATTAACCTTTATTTATAAAGCACTGCAAATTTACACAGTGCAGTACATACAATCTTTTTAATCGGACGGTTCCCTGCCCTCAGGCTTACAATCTAACAAGACACAACACAAAAGGAGAAGGGAGTAGTGGTGAGGAAGGGACCTCTCTAGTAGCATGTCCTAGAGGACATCTAGTCTGACCCCTCTTCAACATCAGGATGTCACTGGAAGATGGGACAAACCGAGGGTTTTCTTGGCATAAAGAGGAGTTTTGCCATGGGATGCCCCTCAAGCTGAGACAGTGTGACCCACCAGGGACGTAGCCAGGATTTTGGGAAGGGGGGGTCAAGAGTAAGTGCCACCTATTTAGAGGCTAAGAGCCCCCCCAAGACACAAAAAGAGGGTCGAGCGTTTACCCTTGACACCTCGATGGCACCACTTTAACTTCCGTTATGGCTTCGTGCTATGGAATCTTGGGATCTGTAGTTTTGAGGACCTGTTGAGTCATCTGCCAGGTGCCACAACAAACTACAAATCCCAGCATTTCACAACATGGAGCCAAGGGCAGTTAAAGTGGCATCAAACTGGATTATTTTTTCAGTGCAGATGCAAACTGAGTCCTTCCTCTGAAGGTGTTTAGATCAGATAAATTCAGCTCGATAAAGCAAAGTGCAGCTGCTCGAGCAATGAGCAGCAGCCACACTGTTCATGCTCAGAGACACTCTGCTCATGCTTTGAGACACTGTATTCCAACTTCTGAGCTGAGCTAAGAACCCAGGCTACATCCACACAACATTTCATTCCTACTTCCAAGAGGGATTTTTAATTTTAAGACACACACACACACACACACACACACTTTTTAATTCCAAGACTTATCTATCTATCTATCTATCTATCTATCTATCTATCTATCTATCTATCTATCTATCATAATTTTTAATTCCAAGCCATTATACGTTCCTTTCTTTTTATAATAAACAAACCCCTTTAAGAGAATCCTATTTTGGGAGAAAGGCAGGGTATAAAATCAATCAATACAAAATTATAGTGCAATAGTCCATCAGTGCATGGCTTGCATTATAAGACTTTATACCTTTATACATTTAAAAACAATTAAAATCACAGTAGGCTCAGAGTGCTACAGAATCATGGAATCGTAGAGTTGGAAGAGACCCCAAGAATGGCCATCCAGTCCAACCCCATTCTGCCATGCAGGAACTCTCAGTCAAAGCACCCCCAACAAATTATGTAATGGAGGTGTCCATCTACATTGTAGAAAGATATACTATAGATTAATGCTATGGAAAATCACCACCTTGAGTCCATATATTGGGAGAAAGGCGGGCTATAAGAAAATAACAACAACAACAACAACAACAACAACAACATCTGGGTATTGTAGTTTTGTGAGACATTTAGCCTTCTTTGTCAGAGAGCTCTGGTGGCACAGCATACTACAAATCCCAGGATTTTCCATAGCTTTAAAGTATTGTTGAACTGGATTACTTCTGCAATGTGCAGCCTTATTAGACTGCAGTTCCCAGCAGTCTGTGGTGCTGCTGGATGATGGGGCCTGCAGTCTAGCAAGCATTACCTGGAGCAGGGCCATAGGACTCCATAGCCCCGATTCATCATCTTAGATTGATTCCATATATTAATTAATCATAAAATCATAGAGTCGGAAGAGACCCCAAGAAGGGCCCTGATCCAGTCCAACCCCATTCTGCCTTGCAGGAACTTTCCATCAAAGCACCCCCATTGACATGCTAAAAAGGGCCAGCTAACTGTATTTTATTCTATTTGTCTTTTAAAAAAGAGAAAAAACAAGGCTGGAAGGAAGCCTCTTGCTTTTTGCATCACAGACCCTCATCTTTTTTGTTGTTGCAAAAATCCAGAAATGACTATTTTTGAAAACATGAGTCCATTCTCAGGAGAAATGTCCAGAGTAGAGTCTGAGTCTCCTTTCTCTGGACTTCTGAAACCTAAATTATTCCAAAACCCCAAACTGACCCTGAGAGCATCTGGTCTGACCCCAACTCAAGGAAACTTGGGAATCCTGAAGGTTTAGATCAATTACTGAATTATTGAATTATACAAGGAATAGTGGTCTCAGGGTTTTGCTGAAGCTCAGTGTACAGAAGCACAACATTATTTTTAAAATATTGTGCATTAAATTACCTTCAGTCTATGTCTATGAGATGCATATGAGACATACATGGATCCCATCTCCCATTATATCCCATTAGACATACTGTATAAAAATATACCAAACTCTGAAAAACTCCAAAATCCAAAATACATCTAGTCCTCAGCATTTTGGGTACGAGGTATTATTATTATTACTATTTCATGATCTTAGCATCACCATGGAAAAGGTGCAGAGAGAGTTGGTCATGTTCTGCCTCTGAGGCTGAGAGAATGTGACCCTCACAAAAGAGAATGTGGGGAAATGAGGATTTGCTGAACTTTTCCCCTGCCATTCGCTTCTCCTTTTGTCTCTTGTCCCTTTAGACTGCAAGCCTGAGGGCAGGGAAATATCTAGTAATTTGTAAGCTGCTCTGATAGCCTTTTGGCTGAAGAGCTGGGCATAAATTATTATTATTATTTGACATCCCCCTTTGACATCCCCACCTCCTTCTTCTCTTTTGTGAGAATTTGAATGGCAGAGCATGATGTAAAGTGGAGAAGGCTCCCTCTTTTTTGTTCTGTGAGTGAGAAAAGATGGGGGGTAAATCACACTAACAAAGGAAATAGCCCCTGGTAAAAGCCAGGATGAATGGTAGCTTTTCTTACGCAAAATACCCAAACCCTGGAGGTCGAATTTGTCAGCTCAAAGTTTCTCTCTTCCCTTTATTTTGATATTATTAAAAATAATATTCTTACTCACTGATCGAGAAATGCTCAGAAATTTCTTCTCTCTAAAATGTTATAGAAATTGTCGAATTAGGCATATTTCTCCTAATTTTCGAATTTTGGAGAATATTCTTTACATCCCTAGCCAGAGGAGCCACTCCTGGCTGGAACACAAAAAGTTAACTCAGGGCCTGCTGGGTTGCCTCCACCCTACTGCTTCCACATTCTCGTCAGCCACTGGTTGGAGGGAACTGTAGCCCATCAGCCAGAGGGAGCCAGAGCAGGGACTTGGGTCTCAGTGCCCAACACCCGGGATGGATCCTCTAGGCTTCAAGAGCCAAGCCTTGGCCTATGGCCCTGGCTCAGACTCCTTCTGGCTGACCAGGCACCAGCTTCCACCTCTGAACTTTGAAGCCAAGCCCGAGGCAGAAGGGAGGGAGGGAGAGGGAAAGAGGAAGGAAAGAGGAAGGGAGGGACAGGGATGGAAGGAGGAGGAGGAGAGAGGAAGGAAGGAAGGGGAAGGGATGGGGACAGGGAAGGGATGACTTCAGTGTATTTGTCCCTAATGGCATTAATGTGGCCATTAGGGACAATGGGACTTGAGCATCCACGGAGGGGAGAGGTCCGGAACAGATCCCCCACAAATACTGAGGGCCGACTGTAGTAACAGAAAACATAATAGATCTAGAACACATACTAAAGAAGAGCAAGACGAAAGTGCAAAGGGAGGATTACTGTTGAACATAAAGATAACAAAAATAATGACCAGGGAGAGCCTACACAAATTCAACTTAGACAATGAGGAAATAGAAATAGTAAAAGCATTTTCACACATGAGATCAAACATTGACCAGAATGGGGACTGCAGCCAAGAAATCCAAAGAAGACTAAGAATGGAGGGGGCAGCTATGCAAGAACTAGAAAAGATTCTAAAATGAAAAGATATACAATTGAGAACAAAAGTTAGAATCATACAAGCGTTGCATTCCCTATCACTATGTATGCATATGAGATCTCAACAGTTAAGAAAGTGGATAGGAAGAAAATAAACTAATTTGAGATGTGGTGCAGAAGAACAGTGCCGAGGATTTTGTGGACAGCCAAAAAAAGACAAACAAATGGGTCCTAGAACAGATTATGGCAGAAATCTCTCTGGAAGCCAAGATGATAAAACTTAGGCTGGTGTACTTTGGACACATTATGAGAAGGCACAACTCACTGGAAAAAACAATAATGCTAGGAAAGGTGGAGGGAAGTAGAAAGAGAGGAAGGCCGCATGCTAGATGGATGGACTCTATTAAGGAGGTCACAGGCTTGAATTTACAGGAGCTAAGTAGAGCAGTGGAGGTTAAAGAATCTTGGAGATGTCTTATCCACGGAGCCACCATGAGTCGAGCTTGACTTGAGGACTGTTAACAATAAACAACAACGTCCTTTATACAAGTGATGTAGCACTTTTTGGTGTGTCAACATTTTATGTGGTGGTATCTATATGATGGGTACAATTAATGAATGCTGGAACGGGAGGCGGAGGGGGGAGGCTAGTCTTGTCCAAGACTAAATGGGGCCTGCCTCTTGAAATAATTTAGCAAAATTGGGCAACCAGGACTTTTATGCAGTTGTGCTTTCTTGGGCATCATGTATCTGAAGTGTATTAAATGATAAAGCACTAAGGAATATTAAGGAAACAATTGTCACTGAACCATCTCGGGAGTAATCTTTGGATCTGTAGGTTGATGTGGCACCAGAGCTGTCTGACAGAGAATGCTAAATTTCTCACAAGCATCAAATCCCGGAATCTGCATTATTTCTGCAGTATAGGTGCAGCCAAAGTCTGCCTGTAGTCTATCCTATGGACACGTACTTGGCTGTAAGCTATATGACACTTGTAATTACACACTGTGCTTGTAAGAGTCTTCATATTAAAGGATGTTTCAGTGATAATGGATGAGAAAACTAGTTTGTCCTCTCACTCCAAGTATGTGCAAGCAGGCAAAATTAAAAGCATCCTGATTGCATCCTGAGTCTTCACCTCCCCACCCTAAAAATGGTTCTGGGATCCTTGGTGCAAATGCTGACCAGTGGGTGGTCTTCCTCCTTTTCTTTCACCAGAAACTCCAGAACACAGTGTTTTGAAGTGGGTGCTTCTCATTATTATTTTTGCCTGTGTATACATTTATATGCTTAAAAATATATTTTTAAAAAGAGGGCTTGCTTACGGAACAAATGGATTACAGCTTTCTGTTCTGTCTAAGGAACCATGGTTATGATGTGGCTATAAATGCTGACTTTTTCCCGTGACCTTACAAATACATTATTCACGCTAGGGATTAAAAGGAAAAAAATGAATGCTTGCTGGGGAGTTGTAAGAACTGGGAGAGTTGGCTGCAAAAAAAGGAACAAGCAAAACCTGTCCAGCTCTGAAGGCTTTTGTCATGCAATTTGAACAGAAGAGACATTTCCCTTTGTCTTAACCTACAAGGATGAATAGTGGCCCACAGTTATGGCAACGACATGACTGTTGATGTGGTGAAATTATATTAACAGGTCACAGCAAGTATTAGTCATCTAATATGACACTGAGCAAATAATCATGCTGGGTATTTTTAACGCATTGTTGATTGAGCGTAAACAACACAAATCTACAAGCGAAACCCTGAACACAACAGCGCGAAACAAAAGTGGCCCACCTCTGAAAGCTTTCAAGACTGATCCCTAAGTGACACACATATTTTTAAGCCACTGATTCCCCCCCCACCCTCCAGCAAAGCTAGAACTGATACAAATATGGGTGTAGCATGGAATCCCATGATTTCCATTTAAATATGCCATCATATTGATTTATCATAATCTGAACAAGGAATTTTTTTTCATTGGCTTGGCCATGCTCCTTGGGGGATTCTGGGAGCTGTAATCCAAAAAAAGTAACTTTTCAACCTATGCTTGTAATAATCTTCAAGAAATCTAAGACATGATGCTTTTTTGTTCACATGTCAGAAAAAAATGCAAAAAATGCAGGCACAAAAAGTGGCTGGAAAAGACCGTTTTTGTCCTCATTCAAACTACATAATAAACTGGTTTTCAAACTGGTTTAAACTGCTTTAAAGAGCCCTTGTTCACACTGATGCGAAATTTCTCCAATTGCAGGGGGCAGCGCTAAACCCAGTTAAACCGTTTTTTTCCAAATCCAAGGCATTTGCACATCTTATTAAATGATTTGGTTCAATGCAAATGTGAATGCATTGTTGATTGGATTTGGTTCCCTGTGATGCAATCATCCCTGTGACATCGCACATGGAGACTCCATTTTGAATTGATCCAATTTTTAATGTGAATGTGATGTAGGTTAAATTGAAATGGGCAGGGTCGATCGCAGCAACAGATAGTCTGAACATCTATTCGGTTTCAAATTACTCCATCAATTCGAAATGATCCAACACAAAAATCAGTTTATTATGTAGTGTTAATGAGGCCTGTGTAACATCAAAAAGCATCTTGTGAGAGCATAAGGCTCACTTAGGCCTTTCTTGTGCTTAGGTCTAATGTTTCAAGTCTCCGAAGGGACATGTGTGTTCTTGGTAGATATGGGCCTTTAGAAACACTTTCAGATGAGCAGGAGGGGTAAGAAGTACTATTGCAATAAAAATGGGGATGGCCCAAGGTTAAAATGGTTTCAAGTAAGAAGAATGGAAAAAAGCTTTGCATGAGATCTTACAGCATCACAGTTAGGTAAAGGTAGTAATACTGGGAGTTGAGATAGGTAGTTTTGTTTGGTATTTTTATCTTTTTGTTGTTATTGTTGTTGACTCCTTCCATTATATAGATGCCTTTAGGTTAAAAATTGAAATCCTTAAAGCAACTATTTGGAAGTAAGTCCTGCTGAAAATAATAGAACAAATACTGTTTCCCCCATGTTCCCATTGGGTGTGCAAGCTTCTCTTCCATAGCTTTATCCCATGTGGCAGTGGTGTAGGTGTGAATATGTCAACCATATGGTCAGCAGTATGATTTTGTAGGTCTTTCTTCACCTCCCAGCAGAGTGGCAATTTGAGATGCTCATTAAACTTGGTTGCATCCTGAATCTCATCCAAAATTGGGAGGCCATGGGCCAACTGTGTGGTTGCACAAGGTGATTTGGACTTCTTTATGAAGCATCCATATCCAAGTCTAGTCCCACACAAAACTCGACAGATTATTTGCACTCTGAAGGGATGAAGTTAATTCCAAAGAGTTATTTTTTTAGGTTTAATTTCTCTGAAAATGCTTGGGTAAAGAGATAGGGAAAGGTGAAGTACTAGAAAGGAGTGACTAGCACAAGGCTAGTCCTGCCTTGAGACTGAGTGAGATGATCACTGACACTTTTGATGAAGGAATGCTACCCATCTTGGCTGGCTTCCTATGCTTTGGCAAGCTGTCACTACTGGTCCTTCCCACCACTCTAGGGAACTGTGTCAATGCTTGCTTTCCCTACTTCGTTAGAAAGATTCTAGAAAAACTTGTACAATATGTGATTTTACTAGTCATTTCTTCCATTGGGCCTGGCTCAGAGTCAGGCATCCAGGAAATAGTTGATCTATAGCATAGAATTGTACAGTGTCATCGTACAGTGGTAGAGGGGGGAATGTGTGATGGGCAATACACAGGGTACTTGCCAAAAGGTCGGGAATCAAAGAGCACTTCCCTCTGGAGATGACATCCTCTTTATGAGACATCTGAATTGATTGCCCTGTCATTTCCACACACTTTTGGCCATTCTTCCTCCTGGAAAGTCCACTTACGCTACTGAGAAACTTCCTCAGGACACATTTCCTCCAAATTCAGTCTCAGTTAATTTCAGACAGCCACCCCATCTTGTCCATGTCTTCCTTGACTCTTTGGTAAATGCAGATTGAGGCTACATGCTGAGCAAGGCTCATTCACTGCATCCCCTGATCAGAGCTCTGTACCTGAATCAGGAAAAGTATTGACCTCTACTAAACTCTCTGAAATCACTATCAGCTACCACCTTACATTATTAGTTCTTCTATGCATGTATGAATGAGTGTCTATAATTGAAAGTTAATTTCACTTTGCTAATATAAATAAAATAAAATTGATTTGGAATCTGCTGTCTGGAGTTCTTTGGTTTGGAACCGTTCTATATAGCTAGACCCTGGCTTGTAAAAAGTTACCTGAAGCTCTCTCGCTGTTTCCTATTGAGTTAAATTAATTCCCTCATTGAAACCCCAGCATCTTGGATAACAACACAGCATCCTTGTTTTCTTCCTAGGGCAATGGAGAAGGCAAGCATCACTGCCACTATGTCTTCCTCACCTTCCTCCCTTCAGGTTGTGTGTGTGTGCATACATATGTGTTTTCTTCTTTTCCTTTGATAGAGGCTACAATAGAGGTGATACGATTGTTGCATCCTCTTCCTCTTTGGGCTACTAGGTGGAATGAACATTGCCACTACCACATTAACTTTCTCTACCAGTGGAATCTGCTTCCTTGGAGGTCTTTAAACAGATGCTGGCTGGCCATCTGTTGGGTATGCTTTGATTGAGATTTCCTGCATGGCAGGGGTTGGACTGGATGGCCCTTGTGGTCTCTTCCAACTCTATGATTCTATGTGAGGCAGAAAGTTCAGGCATTGGTAGGACTAGGAGAAGGGATCCCTACCCCCCAAGCAATTAGTTATTTGAACCGGTAGGGATCAGCATTTGATTTTCTAAATCTGGAAAGTATTGCTATGCCTCCATAAGGGAAGCTTCAGGTGGCACACTGACATTCTGAGAGAGTCTGCAGGTTGCATTTTGTCTAGTTCTGCTTTTTTTTTTTTTTTGGAAACTGTGATTTGAGAATTAATGGCTATCCTTAGTTGTCCCTCCAAACACATGTATGAAATACTAGTGACAGCAGTAGGTGATTATCCCTAAGGCTTGATTGATAGTGCTAACTTTTTAAAAAAGTGTGCATAGATAATCATCTTGAAAGGAGACAGACAAAGCAAAAGACTGGTACATATGCAAGCTCTATTTCAAAAAAACATGGTGTTGCGACAAGCAGTAATAACTGCCTAATATCTTATCTTGTGTGTATTTTTAAAGGTGTCTACAAAAGGCTGGCTGATATGAGTCATCTGAAAGAATTGTCATTATCACTAAGCAGGAGCAAGCTGAGAACTTGTCACTGGAGAAGAATCTGGGGGTACCTTCTCAGCTAAAATGAAAAGGGGAAAGGGGAGAAAAAGAAAGAACCTCTTAGACTAATTATCTGAACAAAAGAGTTGTGTAAGGAACCATATTTTGGTCATGCTGCTTTACTTTTTACTTTAAGTAATGATATTTAAAGAGCTATTTCACTCAACCAAGTCTCACCTCTTTCCTTCTGAGTGGAGGTTTCAGTCGTGTTCTACTATGTGCTGCTGTGTGGGAGGGAAGCAGTAGAGTTCCACATAATGCAGGTTTTTCTCAGAGTTTATTTCAGGTTCCTTTTCCTGGTTTCTTCAGATGATGCATTTTTAACTCTGTGCTTCACAGATGAACATCACATATTTTACCAACAGCTTGGTGAGGAGAGCAAATTTGAAGGGAAAAAACACAGAATGAAATATTTGAAGGGATGTCATATTGAGGAGGGAGCAAGCTTGTTTTCTGCTGCTCCAGAGACTAGGACTCAAAGCAGTGGACGCAAACTGCAGGAAAAAACATTCCACCTCAACATTAGGAGAAACTTCCTGACAGTAAGGGCTGTTCGACAGTGGAACAAACTTCCCCGGAGTGTAGTGGAGTCTCCTTCCTTGGAGGCTGGATGGCCATCTGTCAGGGATGCTTTGATTTGGATTTCCTGCATGGCAGGGGGTTGAACTGGATGGCTCTTGCAGTCTCTTCCAACTGTACGATTCTATGATTCTATGAAATCCACCCAAACCAGTCAAGTTTCACAACTGGAGTCTAATCTATATCAGGTACAGTATATCTCATCATCATCTGGCATTTATGTAACCTGAAATCCAGAGATTACCAGAGCGTGGAAATGTTACTTTGGGTTACAGCTCTCAGAATCCATGGCCAATGGCCACATGGAGATTCTGGGAGCTGCAGTACATTGCTCTCCCCACGTTCTTGAAATTATTCATTAGTACAGGCAAGCTGCAAGGGAAAAAAGAAAATCAACAAAATTTGATTTGCTTCAGAGGGAGGAGAATGAGGATGAGGCAGGTGAGAGGAAAAAGATGGGACCAGGGAAGGAGGGAGATTTCTGGAGCCAATAGTTGCAATGGAGGTGAGAGGACACAGATGGAGGAGACGTTCGTCTATAGCAGACACCCCCCAAGTAGCTTGTAGCAACAGAAGAGAAGAACCCAACAGTTTCCTGAAGTCAGTTGCTGTGTGCACATTCACACAGTAGTTGGCTTTTGGAGGCAGTTGGCAGCTGCCCCCCATCCCCAAAACATTCTTCTCCTTTTCCTGAAGCCCAAACAGGAGGGGCTAGGCCTTGAGATATGGGAATCCTACCAGGAATGGACCTTTGTATCAAAAGTGTGTGACCTTATCAGATTTGTTATGATACTAAAACTAATTCCTAGGTTCAGAGTGTACTCAGAGGCACCCTGTCCTTTAATTCTAAGTGTGTGTCTTTTGAATCCAGCTTTGACTAGTAGATTTATATAGAACATTATAAAAACAAAGAAAAACAAAGTAGCTCTGAGGGACCAGAAGGCTACTTAATCTGAAAGGTAGGATAGAGAAATTATGTTGCCCAAACAGTCTCAGTGAATTCATAGCAAGCCCAAGACTTGAGATTCTGCTTCACCAGAATATGGGGATACCTGGTAAGTATCTAGGCTAATGTATAATCTCATACTCATAGTTGGAAGGCCTAGGGTTGACCAGCTCCTTCTCACTACCGTACATGAAAAGCCAAAGCATCCCGAACTCAGTGCCATCCAACCAGTGGAGTCACTAGGGCTTTTGCCACCTGGTGTAATAGAATGACATCTAGTGTGCCCCATAATCCCCTAGTGATGCCCCTGCATCCAACCTGTGCTAAAAGCCACTAACAAGGGACAGTCCACCACTCTCTGAGGCAGCCTGGATGGTTGGTTGGTTTTGTCTTTCTCTTCATAGGCTTACAATACAGATTAAAACAACGTACAGCAAAAACCCTACTAATAAGTAAATGTTTTTTTTTTAATCCACTAAACCACAATCCTATTAAAACAGTTTAAATGGCATTTAAAACATAGTAAAGAAGACAAAAAGTAATAAAACTAAACTACCCCGTTAAAAGGATTCTAGAGCTCCTTTGAGACTAAATGAAAGAAAGAAGTTGGTAGCATGAGCTTTTGTAGACTGGAGTGTACTTCCTCAGATGCATGTTGATACAAGTCTATCTGCTTTATTACACTAGCAGGAGTTAAACTAGAGAAACGTGTGATAAACTTCAGGCATTTCCTGGTTTTCTCTAGTTTAATTTAAATCCTGTTTACCCGCTACTGTGATAAAGCAGTCTGAAAACGTATGCTACCAACTTCTTTTTTTCAGTTACTTTCAGATGCTATAAGATCCCTTTGCATACTGATTTTCCAGACTAACATGGCTATGTCTTTAATTCTAGCCCTATTTAAAGACTCTCCTTCCAGTTAACTGCTAAAGGCCTGTCAGAACTATAGGGTTTTTGACTGCCACCTGAAAGAAAGCAGAAAAGAGGCCACTCTAGCTTGTCATGGAAGGGGATTCCACAGCCTGGAAATAGCCATCAAGAAGGCTCTTTCTTGTGTTCTGACCAAACGTACCTGTGATGGTGGTGGTGGGACCAAGGGAAAACCCTCCCTGAGGAATAGGGCAGGCTCATATATGGAGATGCAATCTTTCCAATCTCAGTCCACTCTCTTATTGTCAGGAAGTTCATTCCAATGTTTAGCTGAATGTTTATTGTCACTCTGAGATCTACAGCTATCAATTTCCATATGAAAGAAACAAAAAGAAGCAAGTGAGTTCTCTCTCTCTGTCTCTCTGTGTATATATATGTCAGGTTTTGGAAACCATGGCTTACTCTTTTTATATTTATTAATATAGTTTATATCCTGTCTTTCTGTGTATCACACTGCCAAGAATGTAACTCAAAAGCATAAAATATCATGAAACACAAGCAACAGAATATAAAATCAGTCTTACCTTAATATGCGGCCCAGCTGAAAGTAAACAGTGATCAGGGTTGGCTTATACTCTCTTAGGGGGCTATTTCTCCAACTCTTGCCCTTCATACATGCTGGATCATGTGCCTGTTTTTGCTGCCTGTCTAATGCTGGGGAGAGCTGATGTGGTTTAGTGGTTCAGCACTGGACTATGATTCTGGAGACGAGGATCTGATTCCCAGCTTGGCCATGAAAACCGCTGGGTCCGGGTGACCTTTGGCAACTCACACTCTCAGCCTCAGAGGATGGCAATGCAAACCCCCTTTGAAGAAACTTGCCAAGAAAACCTCATGAAAGGGTTGCCTTAGGGTCACCTTTCATTGATAATGACCTGAAGGCACACAACAACAGACAACAACTAATGCTGGGGCTGCAAAACAGACATTGCAAAGCAGTGACAGGGAACAACACAAGGTCAGACTGGGCAAGTTATATAAACCCAGACTACAAAATTGGATATTGCTACATTTGATGTTAAGTATCAGAAAGATGTATCTGCTAGTTCTGGGTTGGTTTGGAGGGGCCTTTAGGCAAGATAGTCTCAGTGGAGTCAGTACTGTTCTATTTACTGTGGTTCCTTAGTCATTGATCCCCCACATCTGCACTGCCTATTCCATTTAATTTTTCCTCTGGACCCAATCCAATCTACCTCCCAGACAGATAAAATTGAAACTATTTATTATGTCTCTTCTTTGACTGCTTGCTTGGAGAAGGCAGGTGAACTATCAGCAACAGCAAACAGGAAGAGGAGGAAGATCCAGAGGTTCCTGGATTTTTAGGCACTCAATGCTATCAGCTTTTGATCTCAACCTAGATGGAATTCTTACGTAAATAATAATCCACTGGGGAAAGACATTTCAGCTTCCCAGTCACAGGAAAATATCACTTCTCTCTCACTGGGGAAATCTGGTATTTTCTAAGTAGTAAGACAGCTAAAAATTTCCCCGCAAGACTAATTACAGGAAATTCCCAGACATGCTACAATATTGGTTCAAATAAATATGCAAACACTTATTTGGGCGGCATCAACGTCACTCTTGACATATTCTCTCCACATGTTAATTGATTACTCAGCTACTTGCTTTTGAAGCTATGAACTATGTTCTTTAAACTATGTTATCCCCTCCTGCCACACTTTATGTACAGAAGCTTAATTAGTTATTTACTTAGATATTTTTGAATAATTATTCTGAGATGACACAATCAAATTGCTGGGTCATCAGCTTGTCAAAGATCATACTGACTTCATTTAAGCTCCTGACTGATCCTGAATCCTTACTGCATGCATGAGTATTATGTATGGATATGAAACTGGGAACTAGGTCAAATATGTGTATTTGTGAAAATATTCTATAAAAATAATACATATTGATCCATCAGAAAATAAAGCATATGGTGGCTTCAGTAGCATCTAATATGATTCCACTGGTCTTTTCTGTTTTTTAGGTCATACCATGGTCAAAACCAAAAATCAGCCAATGGAATGCTAGGCTACATCAAGAAAAGTGATGTTGGGATAACAAAAAGACCACTCTATTCTGCCTTAGTCAGACTTCACCTGGAATACTGGGTCCAGTTCTGGGCACCACAGGTCAAAAAAGGTCTTGACAGGTGGAACATGTCAAAAAGAAAATAACCAAGATGGTACAGAATTTGGAAACATAGCCCTCTGATTAACAGTTGGAGGGGTTCAGTTTGTTTAACATGGAGAAGAGAAAATTGAGAGGTGATATGATGGCCATCTTTAAATATCTCCTGGAATGTGATGGTGACATTGGAGCAAACCTGTTTTCTCCAAAGGTTAGGACCTGAACCAATGGATTCAAAATATTAGAAAGGAAATTCTGAATAAGGATTGGGAAGAATTTCCAAATAATAGAACTGTTTTACAGTAGAATAGAGTACCTTAAGGTTCTGGGTTCTGCTTCCTTGAAGGTTTGAAAACTGAGGCTGCTTAGCTACTTGTCTGGTAAATTTTACCTATAGACTTCTTACATAGTCAGGAGTTGGACTAAATGGTCCTTAGGTTTCTTCCAACTCTGTGATTCAAGGATTTTATGATCTCTGCAGTAGTTACTTTTAGAGCAGACTTTCATTCATGTTGAATAACATTTTAGTGCAGCTTAGACTGGATATGACCAAATTTGCAGCTTTCAGTGTGCTTGTTGTGGAAATGTTATTCTGAAAAATGAGAGGTTTTCCTCTTGGTATTACAAGGAAATGGCCCTTTGCTTGATTATTCAGAAATGGTTCATTTTCAGGCCACATAAAAGAAGTGCTATTTTGAGTTCAGGAGGCCATTTGCAAGAAGCATTCCTTAGATTTCTGCCTCTCTCCACTTCTTTCTTTTCATTTCCCATCCCTATCATCACATTATCAGTTCAGTAGCATCAGTTAGTTGACTTTGTGCAGATGTTCTTTCTTTTGAAAAGAAAGAAAGAAAGAGGAAGGAAGACTGCCTGAAGATCTTAATCTTGCCTTCAGTTTCACTTGTTATTTGGGCCTAGCAGAACATATAACTTCATCTTACTTTGATTGGTTTTTGCTCTCCAGAACAAACATGGTAAGAGCAGTTTACTGACCATGTTTTGAATAGCAGTCAATACATTCTGAAAGGGTAAAATTCTTTACTGTGGGTGCCCATAGTACTGACATCCATATTAATGGGAAAATTCAGCTTACCTTCATGTTACCCCAATTCACAGAGATCACACTGAGGACTTTATCACATAGGGAAAATAAGGGGTTTAAACAAGCATTTTCTAGGGACAGTCGCAATATCATGGTGAAGATTTTCACACACATTGCTCTTAGAGAGGACTTATCCCGGTAAGATCCAGGAATGCTCCAGATCTTACAAGTTTGCTTTTGCCTGAGCCTACTAGGAAAGGGAAGGAAAGGGACTCACTTAACTCCCCCTGTTAAGTGAGTGCAAACTACTTTTGCACTTTGATCTGTGTTTTGTGCAACTGAGGTAAAATGAGAATAAAGGGAGAAAGAGGAAGAAAGAAAAACTAGAACACTTTAAAAGCAGCTGAAAAAATGGAAGGACAGAGCTGTCAGGCTTTCTTGTCTTAATTAGGAAAATTGGAGGGTATGTTGTTCCATTAAAAAGTTAAACTAGTATTACCAAATCATAAGTTGTGATTATGAATTTGCTGAGCATGACAAGGAATACTCTCTCATAACTTTCTCCCATGAGAATAATATTCCCAAACACTTCTATAAATTTGTTGATATGCTTCATAAAATGATTTTAAAACATTAGTGACACAAAAGTGCTCTTCAATATTCACCATAGCCTGGAAAAGTTTTTTTAACTACACCTCAATGGCCAGCTGTATTTTGGGAGCTGTGAACTAAAACACCTGTGTATCCAGGTGACATGGTCAGATGAATCCATTTTCTGTGTGCATTGTGCGGTATGAAATATGGACTGTGGTACTAAATTTAGCTACTTTAGATTTTGAGCTTTCATTTTAAACCCATAAACAAATATATGTGAAGAGTTTCTGTAACTGGCTCTATCCTGCGAATGAGCCTCAAATGACAATTTCTGTAGCTACAACCTGCAACGAAAACAACCTGCTGCAAGCCTCACCTGCCTTGTGCATTGTTCCTTAATGTCTTATGCCATCTTGACCACACTCTGATATTTGTTTGGCCACACATGTCCCAAATTTCTTTTGTGAAATGTTGAAGGGTAAATTACTCCCCCCCCCCCCCCAAGATGGATCAGTCAAGAAAACCTAGTAATCCAAATGCTGGATTTCCCCACTAGGTTGGGGAAACATCTTCATTTCTATGTCTTTCTTTGTCCTGTTCCTGTCTTCAGTATTTTTCTGCCTTGATTTTCATCATCCACCCACAGCTTTCCGAATGGTACATTACACATTATCTGTTTTACAATTACCTGAAAAGAGAAGTGGAGTTGCTCATACTCTATTCCTGATATTGGGAAAAGTGAACATATTTCTCTGCTGCAATGCATCAAATTAAATACATATTGCCCTCACATTATGTAGCATGCTGAAGGAAGTGTGAGAAGGGCATTTTCTAAATATTAAGGTGGAGAAATAGAAGATAACCCGGTATGGGGAAAATATATCTTCTTTACAGGCAAAAGGCTCTTTATTGCTCTGAGGCAATGGTTTACTTTTACACTTAAGCATAGATTCTTCAGGTTCAGCAAGATTCCAAATCCAGAACCAAACAGGACTGCTTTCAACAGAATTAGGATTTGTCTAAATCAAAGCCAGACTCCTTTGATCTGAATCTGAGTTTCAGCACTCCTGAAAATTGATTCACAGTTTTTATTTGGAGGAACACAGAGACATAGGTGGCAACTGCCCTACAGAAATAACAGAATTTGATACCACTTTAACTGCTATGGCTCAGTGCTATGGAATCCTGGGATTTGTAGTTTCCTTTGCCAGAAGAGCTCTCTAACATAGAAGGCTAAATATCTCATAAAACTACAAATCCCAGTATTCCATAGTATTGAGCCATGGCAGTTAAAGCGATGTCAAACTTCATTAATTCTTCAGTGCAGATGCAGTCATAGGCAGTGTGTCACTGAAGATGGATACATTCCTTTGCAAGGTCTCTAGGGTGAGGAGAAAAAGACAGGCATGCAGTTTTGTAACTGGCACATCTAGAGTATAATCACAGTGAACAGTACATAAGGGAATCTTGTAGCACTTTTGAGACTAACTATGTAGAAGAAGTCATAGCATAAGCTTTTGTAGACTTGGTCATGTCCATGCAGCTGAGGAAGTAGACCAAGTCTGCAAAAGCTTATGCTACAAATTATTCTCCATAGTTATTCTCAAAGGCGCCACAAGATCCCCTTGCATACTGATACAGTATTCCAAACTAACACTACTATGCCTCTGAATTCTGCCACAGTGAACAGGTTTATCACGGCTCTCCAATCCCAGAGAACAGATGTTGAAATTATATGTGACAGGACCAGCTCAGCATTTAGTGCTCTTTGCTAGTTCTCTTTCCAAAACATGGAACTGGTGAGGAATGGCAGCTTCCAAATGGCTGCTCATTTGGAAATAGCTGAATGTTCCAGTTCTCCTGCTTCTGCCACTGTGTGCTCTATATCCATCATCCATGCCTCGCCAAAGGCACTGTTTTTGATAACCAACTGAACAGAAACAAATAAACAAAAAACCTTAGACTTTTTTCAATCCCAATCCTATGAACACTTACCACTTGAGTTTCTTATTAGAAGGAGTCATACTGAAACCCTCTATTGTATTTCAGTGTCCAATGAAAGAAAGAAACAAGTCATTATAAGTGTAGTCCTACTGTCTGACAGCTCAAACATTGTTCATCACAGTGAGTGAGGCTCCTGTGTATGTAATATGTAATCGTGTAATTGTGTATGATCTGTGCACCCATGAATTCAAGCTATATTCTCTGTTCTTTCTAACCTGTTGTTTTAACCTCTAGATTGTATGCCATAGGCAGGCTTTTTAGATATCTTTGACTTTATTTGGTTTTTGTACAGCACCGTGTACATCTACGGTGCTTTATAAATAAAGCCAATAATAATAATAATAATTCTTTAAATACTAGCATATTCTTGGAACACTTGAAAAATGTGTCACAGGCTAATGGTAGCTACATTAACAAGTGTTAATGTGCTATTTTAAATCTAAGAGCCTGTGTTTCCTGGTATAACTATCCTAATGACTCCTTATGCCACCCAGAATGTATTTTAAATCTTCTTCTTTCATGTAGAAACAGTATCATTTAGACATTAGTAGCTATGGGGGCAGAATTCAGAAACATAGCTGTGCTAGTACAGAATAATAGAGGCATATTAGCTATGTTCACATTCCTGGAAAACGTGAATTGCATCTTTTTGTTGTTTGCAACCTGATAACAGCAGCAGCAGTATCAATGTGGGTGGCTCTTTACAAAGAATAAGCCAGTCTTGTCTTAAAATCTAAAATTTGACAACTCATTTATCCTCTGTTTTCAGTGGAGGAAGAAATTAGTTCATTTTGGTATATGGCGGGGAACAGAATGCCTGTCAGCCTGTGCTCCACTTCCAATCTCCATATGGCCTGTGATGCCAGGGGAATCCACCCACATTCCCTGGCAGCTCAACCAATCGAGCTAGGCTGCAGGGGAAAAACAGCGACTCCCATGTTGCTGTCATTGATGCTGGTACCAGCAGCCCAAGGTCTCAGTAGGTGGGTGAGGGTATGACTCATTCTACCACTGCAGGCTGCTTGTGCCATGAGTTGGTACTGTACTCCATAACTGTTATGTCTGCTGGGATCTCTTGGGAACGGGAGGGGCTGTCCCATTTTCCACCCTTCAGCGATTCTGATGCTGCTGAGATCATTTTTTTCCATGCTGCTAATCCTGGGGATCACTAGGTGAAAAAGGACAGGAACACACACCACAGCTGTACAATCCTCCACAAAATAGGTGCTTTCTGCTATTAATGGTGGGGAAACTAGAATCCTGTTGGGGAGCACTGGGAAACTGAAGAAGCTAAGTGTATTGGAGAGAGAGTGAACTCAATGGGCACTGCAGTTGGCAGTAGAAGTGTTAACCTCTGCTGTACACACATCTCAGCAGTCTCCATGTACCCAAGATCAGTTTCTTGATCTGAAATGGAAATTGCTGGGTTGGGAGAGGCAGAAAGCCTCTTCTCCATCTCCTCTGAGGATCCATTCCTAGATCTTAGTGGCCCCATCCCTATGCCTTGAGATGTGGGGATAAGAAGGAGAAAGAGTATGGTAGAGCAGTTTCCTGGCCCCTGACATCAATTTAAAGCCAACGGGGGCCTATTGGAAATATTTTATGGGTATAACTCAGGCATAAGACTCATCCAGACTGGGAAAATGTGTCAGATTATGGGGTTTTATTGCTATACATATTGCTTATTTGAAATCTATGGTTTGCATCTGTTTCTGTCCTCAAATCACTCCTTTCAATTTTAAAAAATTATTCTTTGTAATATCTCTATAACCCAAGGATGCTATCCATGTGCTGGGATGAAATAACCCTCCACCATGACATCAAGTCATAGCAGTCTTGCATGGACCCTCCCCTCTGTTTTCATGGGGGATCGGTTCTGGACCACCACCACACGGCAAAAATGAAAATTGCCAATATTCAAGCCCCAGTGGCTTGAATGGTGGTGCCGGACCCATTTTGTCCCCCTCCATTTGCCACTTGTGCATAAGCAAGGGACATGGATCCCAAGTCTGCGAAAACGGAGGGGTGACTGTATAAATCAAGGTTGTGGCCCTGAAATAGGTTTGTCAGAGACCTCAGGGCCTGACTCAGGGTTTCCAGCTTTCATGAATCATCTTCAGGTGGGAAACTCCAGTTTTTGGTGGGCTCATGTCCAGGCTAGAGGAAAGGAGTACAGTACATGCAAATCTCCAGCTCAGATAGGAGAGCAGTTGCTTGCTACAAACTTGCTAGGTTCAATTAATTTGTTCCTGCAATTTAAAAAGACTTTCCAAGGGGTCAACACATTTATTTAGTTTCTTCCCTAGTTCCTTCACAGTTGTTGTGCTAGAGCTCATCCTCATGCTGTTCTGCATCCACTTTCTGGCTAGAAGTAGGTAGGCTAGGCTAGGTTAAATGGTCCTTATTCCAGCTCCCTAAGACAGTAAGAAGGAATAAAATTCTTTCATTTCACCTTGATCTCAGAAAGCTCCTTTAAACTAAGATGTCCATCTCAATTTCCAAACAAGAAAAATATGTTCTCTCTGCCTGTGAGTGTTTGAATGACAAGCTGTGAACAACTACAGTTCGTACTAAATGTATAATGCGTAATGACACCACCAAGGACCACCCACAGGTCTCAGATTTTAGCCTGGAAAATTCAGGACCTGGGACAATTCTGAACTGGCAACCCAAATTTAAGTGAAGTCCTGAAGGTGATTACCAGAGTTTCTCCTTGTCATTAATGCATGTTTGGTGAAACTAAAAATGTATGCAGACTAGATTGGATCTAGAGTGGATAGGACTGACAGGGGCAGAAGGAAGCTCATATATATCTCATATATTTTGATCCTGTGAAAGCAGGAAAAGCAGATACCAGGCACACTCACAAGAGACCAACCCCATAGCATTTGATATGCAGCGAATGGCTTCAAAGTACATACCAAATACTGCAGGGGGTCTGTCTCTTGTGAGCATGGCTGGCACACATTCTTCCTACTTTCAGTTCTACAGTTCCCAGATGACTAAAGCAAGTTGTATGATGTGAGACAGGCCTATATAAAACCTGCCTCATGTCTCCCAAGAGGTCAGATTCTCAGGAGAGTTCCAGCTCCTACAGGATCTTAGTGAGAGCCTCAAACTCCCATGAGAGACCCTCCTGAGACTTGACGTTGGGCTTACATACCCTCCAACTATCCCAGTTTGGCAGCAACAGTCCCCATTCATCCTCTGCCATCCCAATCTTTTGCTGCTTTTAAAATGTCTCAGTTGTTTCTCCTCCTACTGCTTTCCCCCTTTGTCCTCAATTTATTTCAATTGCTGCAAACTGAGTTCAAAGTGCAGTAGTAGTTTTTAACTCAGCATTGGAGGGAGGAGAGGGATGAATCTTGCACTTTCTGGCTCTGGTAAAAGTATGCTTCAGCCTCGCCTAACTTGTGTGTTGTTCCTCATTTGTAACTTTTTCCATCTTGACCACTCTCTGATGTTAGTTGGCCACATGGGTCCCAGTTTTCATCTGTGAAATGTTGGAGGGTATGGCTTTATCACATATACCGGCCATTCTTAAGTTGACTTGACAACAGAGAGGGCTGTTCTATATTGCTATATAAGCAACCTTAGCTGCCCACCCCACCCCTCCCCACCCCCCGCCAAATTTCATTGGGATGCAAACCTGCTCTCAACAGCCCTGAGAACAGACCAGGCTTGTTAAATCAGGGGGGCTGAAGTGAGTGAATTAGGGCTGCACTGAGTCTGCTCCAAATATCTGGATCTTGCCCTTTATTTCTTATTGGTGTAGCAGGTGGGTTAACTGCTGGGGGGTTGCAAATCTGCTCTGGATTTTACTGCTCCTCTTCTTGAAACTGCTCTGAGTTGAACAGAAGCTTTAGCAGTGTAGGGGCCTGAGTTTGGCACCTGCAGAGCTGCTGTTCGACTCAGAGCAGATGTAGGGGGAGAAGTGGTAAAATCCAGAATGGATTTGTCATCTCCACAGTAGTAAATTCACCAGCCATCCCTGTTTTTAACAGTCTTGAACTGAAAGTAAAATAACCAGATCCCTATGATGACATAAAATGCACATAATGGGATTAGGGCTCCCAACAGGAAAGATACTTGCAGTTATCTTAAGGTTCCTGGGTTTTGTTTTTATTTGAGTGAGGGAGTTGTTATATTTGAATGAAAAGTTACATTTCTGGAGAAAGGAGATATGATTCATCAGCTAATTGCATTTTAATGCAGTCAACATTTGTTTCATCACCCATCGCAAAGGCCTGGGTGATGCATGTACACACTCTGTGGCCAGTGTATCATACACTGCTACATATTCATACAGCCACTAATAGCCAAATCATTCTCCCACTCCTTGGTAAACACGTCAGCCCTCCTGCCTGCTGGCTTTTGATAAACCTGAATGATTGTTGTGGACAAGTGACTTACCTGATGACAACATGCTTCCATTTTTTGTGGTAAATAAATTTGTTATGTTCTTATTAAATAGTGGTTTGTTGTTCAAGAGAGATATATGGTTATTACCATATAAAAGGTTTCTTCACAGTCTTCTAAATTTAATTGTTTTTCAAGCAATGACCACAATGAAGTATGTGGAACTGCAAACAAGAACAACTACCAAAAAATCCCTACCCTTAGTTTTTAAGACAGAAAGCCTGTTGTATCAGCCAGGATTTAATGGGCAGTATTCTGATGCCTGTAGCATCTGTGTCTAAAGGCACAACCAGCCCTTGGAGTTAGGTATTAACACAGAAAATGAGATAAGTGGTGAAATGTGGGAACAATCTCTTATTTGATTCCTATTAGACAAGGTTAATTTAAGAAAGGAATAGCAACACTTTTGGGAAGTGGTTTGTTTGAAAAAGTGACTTCATTCCTGTCATTGGCCCTTATCAGATGAGTCTGGAACTGGGGGTCTTCAGCACTGGGTGGTTCGAATTCACGTTATTTCGCACAATACCATCATACGTGGGAGCCCCTCCGAATTGGCAGGATTCAAATTGGCCAATACGCATTCGCGCGAAGGGCATTCAGTGCAGAATGTTTGGTCACACCGGTGCTCAACATGAGGATTGGCCGATTCGTATCGGCCGCCTCGCACATGCTCAGTGGTGCCCTGCATGGGTTGCGACCTTAAACGCTTCCGGGGTGAAAGGGGAGGTCCCGTCATGACAGCCCGGTAAACAGCTGGAGAGCCAGCTCATGCACATTAACAATCGCGATACAACGCACCCATTACTGTTTCCTCTCTACATTCCTGCTTGGTTTTAATGTTACCATGACCTTCCCTTGCAACAAATTAGCAATGCCCGCTTCTACGTGTGTGTGTGTGTGAGTGTGTGAGTATGTATTCTGGGGGGGGGGGGAGGAGCAGTTCCAGCGGCTGTCAATCGCTCCGTTAGCAAGTGCCCACTACAAATTGAAATCGAATGCATTTTGACAGAAATCGAATTCATTCTGTAGATTGGCCGCTGCCAATCAAGCTATCGTCATGGTGACGTTTGCAGGGCATCGGGGAAGTGTCCTGCCTTTTTAAAGAGCCAGGCACAGGGGTTTCAGCGGCTGCACAAGTGCAAGCCTGGCTCCATCTGCCTCTGGAATATAAACCATGCGCAGCTGCGCTGAAAAAAATGGTTAAAAATAAAACATACATTCAGGAATATTAAACATGCGCATCTGCGCTCAAAAAAAATTGTTTGAATTTGAAAAGGGGGGGTTTTTGCCTGACATGAGCTCCGTTCATGACCTGATTTTTTCCTCCTGCAAGGGAAGGAATGCCCAGCGACAGAGGGCTTTGGGCAGGGGATGCAGGGAAAAGAGGCTCCTAAAGAATGCCTTCCCTTGCTCCCTTCTGCCCAGGGCTCTTTCCTCCTCCTCCCCCTCCCCCCGATGAGTGGAGGAATGCCTTGCCCTTCCAGGCAGGAGAGGCGCGGTGGGGCAACGGGAATCGCGATTCCAGCAGCCTCCTCCTCTGCTCCCGGCCTGGGAGCCAGCCTGGGCTGCATCCCAGGCAGGGAAACCAGGCGTTGGGCCGCTAGATTCGCGGGCGCGATCGCCCCGTTCCAACGGCCTCCTCCTCCTCCTCCGGCTGGAGCCTGGGATGCAGCCAGGGATGCCTCTCAAGCCGGGAGGAGGAGGAGGAGGCTGCTGGAACCGCGATTCCAGCGGCCCCCGCGCCTCTTCCCTGCCTGGGATGCAGCCAGGGATGCCTCTCAAGCCGGGAGCAGGAGGAGGAGGGTGCTGGAACCGCGATTCCAGCGGCCCCCCGCGCCTCTTCCCTGGAACCGGCAAGAGGAAAGACCCACCGGAAGTAAAAACTGGAATCTGGGGGTCTTGCGATGGAATTCAGGACTGGGTAGTCACACCAGACCCATTCGCACTGAGATCGAACAGAGCCCCAATCCAGGATATCGCCAATCCCCTTATCAGCGCACTGGCCAACACGCTCCAAAAAGAGGAGCCAGTACGCATTCAGTTCGGCAGCTCGCGCTTTAACGTGAGTGCGGATTGGGCCATTCGAATGCTGGTATGATGGTATTGTGCGAAACAACGTGAATTCGAACCACCCAGTGCGGAAGACCCCCAGTTCCACACTCGTCTGATAATGATTGTGAAAGAAAAGATTCATCAGCATAACAGTTCTTATGGAGATTTTAACATGGCCATAGGCTTGTTACAATAGCTTCATCCAAGTTAGAAAGAGAGCTTCCAATTTTTACTTTTACTTTTTTGGACTATAGTGGGCCCTTGGTATCTGCTGGGGTTTGGTTCCAGGACCTCCTGTGGATACCAAAATCCATGGATGCTCAAGTCCCATTGAAAACAATGGCATAGTAAAATGGTGTCCCTTATATAAGTTTGCTTTTTGTACAATATTTTCAAGCCTTGGATGCTTGAATACATGGATATGGAAAGCTGATTGTACTTCCTAGAACCTGCCATCTAGCATGGGCAAGCTCTGGTTAGGAGTATATGTCAGTATATGTGAGAGACCTATAGGCCTGGTGAGCATTCTGTTGGAATGTCAGGTATGCACTGTGTTATGTACAAACATAGCTTTTTACAGACTCAAGTTCAAACAAGTACAGCAGCTCCAGAGAATAGGACCCAGAGCATGGGTACAAACTACAGTAAAAGAGATTCCACCTCAACATTAGGAAGAACATCCTAACAGTAAGAGCAGTTAGACAGTGAAACACACTCCATCAGAGAATGGTGGAGTATCCTTCTTTGGAGGTTTTAAAACAGAGGCTAGATGGCCATCTGTCGGGGGGGAGGGGAGGTGTGTTTTGATTGGGTATTCCTGTATGGCAGGGGGTCGGACTGGATGGCCCCCATATTGTTGGTGTCTCCTCCAACATTATGATTGTATGATTCTTGGAAAGGGGTGAAGAGAAAAAAAGGGGGGGGGGAATCTGGGAGGAGGAAGAAGTGTTGTGTTCCATGAGTCCTGTTGTTTGGGGGTATTCCAGAGCTGAGTTTACATTTCTGGGTATGATTGCTAGGTCAGTACTATGGCAAACCCTGAGATATCAGGGCCAAAGCCAGGTTGCATTCTAGGGATAACTTTGTGATATCACAGAGGCCAGCCCTGGTGATGCTGCAAGGGTAATGTTACAAAGGGGGCAGCCCATGGTGATGACATTACATATAAATTAAGCATCAGACATACTTAACAGGGCTATAACTACTCATACCATTCATTCTTTAAGAAAAAAAACCCCAAACCCACTGTCTATATAATTGGGAGTGGAATATACAGTATACGTTTTTCAAGTCAGTGCACTTGCCCTCAGATTCCTCCTCCCCTGTGAACTGGAAAAGAGGGTCTAGGCCTCACAACAAAGGGCCATATCTTGAGATCTGGAAAATCTAAGCATCACAAAGAATTTGTGGGCACCTCTTGAGGGTTACAGGGTTCCATTGCAACTCCCCCCCCCTTTAAAAAAAAGCATCAAGATGCTCCCAATTTCCCTTAGGGGATTTGAAGGCCATTTTGCTATATTTTGGCCCACCAGGATATTTTAGACCCAAGAGAGACCTTATTTTCAGCAAGAAGTGACTGGGGGATCAATTTTCACATCATTGGGGGGGGGGGGGTTGACTAGGCTTAAAATGGCTTAGAAAGCCCCAAACATAGCAAAATGGTTTATTTAGGGGATGTAATTTATGAGTACTGGGTCATCCAACATGGACTTGGAGGGCCGCATACAGTCCACACTTTCTCCACCTCTGACTTAAAAGAATATAAATTAGGCCAACATATTTTTTCAATTTAAATAGTAACATATTTATTGTTTTAAGAAAATAAACATTACATACTTTGTAAGCAGAAAACAAGGAAATATATCTAAAACTGGCTAGCAAAGCTTTTTATCACTGGATGACAAAAAGTGGGGTAGGGTACTTATGTGATTTGCTTAGTCAAAAGTTCTAAGAATCAGAAGTCTTTTCTTTTCTTTTCTTTCCAGTCTTTGAAACTGTGCTTTTGGAAAGAAAATGGTCTCCTTATCTCCTAGCTACATATTAACCTGAGAATAAAGAAGAAAATTGATATTAAAGAGTTCCTGCCTCTAAACCCTAGAACCAGTCTCTCACCTGTCCCCACAAGGAGCAGAGAATAAGGAAGGCTCTATCAGTTGATTCTCAACACAAGATAACAGAACATTCCTGGAGTTTGGTAAAACCAACATTTTGGGGAAGACAAATTAAGCATACCAAAGATGCAGTTAGCATCTAGAGACTTGCATGAAAGACAAGACAGCAACTGCCAAAGGCTGAACACCCAAAGAGCTGCTGGAAGGAAGTGTGAAAGGCCATCACACAGACACATCCTGGCAATAGGATCATAAATGCAAACACCCCCAAAGCAGCACAAAACCTTAGCCAAGATCCTACATGTAGTAGTTCCATCTCATCCCATCCCTACTCCCAGCTGGTAGCTGTCAAGACCTAAGAAAGCCCCCTACTGCTTACCAGTGGGGGGGAGAGTGAGGGGAGGCAATTCAGATGATGACAGAGCTATTCTCAGCTCAGAAGGAGTAAAAAAACAAGGGTGCACTCCCAGATGGAGTGGAACCTCCTTTTCTTTCCTCTAAGAGCCCTGAACAGCTGCATCTTCATCAACTTAATTGCTCCCCTTCTTATCACTGATAAGCACCCCCTCCGGGAAAAAGATTTTGAAAGGGGTGTCAAAGAACAGAGACTAGCTCCCTGTGTCTTTCCAAACAGAAACATATCTGTATGTAAGCCACATTTATACTGACATATTTCACTAACAGGATGCTGCCCATGCCATCCAAAGAGCTAAAAAAGTGTCATCAAAAGATACCAACTGTCTAGTCCCCCCAAAGATATTGTTGGATCCAACTGTCCATAAGCATGATCAGCAGGGCCATCTGTTCAGGAAGGGGGGCAACATCTTGATCCCCTGCACTTTACCAGCTACAGAGGAAATGACAAGAAACCAGAAAATTCCAGGAAAGCTCAGAAGGGTGAAAGGCCAAACTTCATGGGAAATTTGTAGCCACAGTATTGCTCAGTTAGGGAAAGTCAGGTCACCAATCTGTTTCTTGGACACTTGCTGTGGTCTGTTTTTGAGCAGACTTATCTTCATCATAGTCATTCCGAGTAAGAACATAGTAAGAACTGATGTCACAGTAAGAAATCATGACTGAGTTTTCTTGTTCTTGTTTCTCGTCCACAACCATTCCGCCCCTCCCCACCACACACTTCTTTGTTATGTCTTTTTAGATTGTAAACCTGAGGGCATAGAAAGTGATTTTAATTGAAAAAAATTCCCACCTATAACCTGCTCTGGGATTCTTTCCAAATGAAAAGTATGGTAGTCATGCTAGCAAACAGATAAATTTACAAATAAATAAACAATTGTTGCAACCCCCTTGTGAAGCAAATCTAGAGTACCAGTGGCTTTCAGTGATAAGATGTAAAGTGACCCTTAATTAGATTGTTTGAAACAAGGCAGACTGGTAAACTCCCACCTTTCCCCTTTGTCCTCAGCTTCAGTTGTGGCAAAATGAGCTGAAAGTAAAAAAGCAGTTTGCACTCATATGAAGTCGAAAGCTTTTACGGCTGGCATCCATAGTTTTTTTTTGCTTTTTTTTTCAGGCTATGAAGCCGTGTTCTTGAAGAGTTTATTCCTTACGTTTTGCCAGCAGCTGTGGCTGGCATCTTTAGATATCTCTGAAGATGCCAGCCACAGCTGCTGGCAAAACGTTAGGAATAAACTGTTCAAGAACATGGCCTCATAGCCTGAAAAAACCCACAAAAAACTAAGTTTGCAGTCAGTTAATTCAGTTGGAAGGAGAGAGGAGAGGAGAGGAGAGGAGAGGAGAGGAGAGGAGGAAGCAGAATCTTGCCCTTCCCTGTACACTTAGACAAAAGCAAACTGCTGGTGCCTCTTCTAGCTTGGCTTTCCCCCCTCATTCATAAGATTTACCATCCTGACCACACTCTGTTGTTGCTTGGCCATACATATCCTGGTTTTCATCTGGGAAACATTGGAGAGTATGCAGTTATCCTCTGTAGCCTTAAGGAATAGCCATTGGTCAAGAAATTACAAGATTTTAAAGTGCATTTTGATGATTCTGTCAACAAGCACAATGTTCCTCCAGTGACTTACATACTCTCATTATGTTAAATGTTAACTAGCAGATAATGAAACACGATTCCCCATCTGCCTGGTGGGTGCCTATGATGCATACAATGGGGGTAGACAACTTTGTGTGCTCACTGCCACTTCCCACACTCTTCTGAACTCTCCATCCACCAGGCCTAGAGAAGAGGCAGGCAGCTGCTTCATGTAATCATCCATGACCTGAGCAAGACAGGGAACATAGGCGTATGAAATGTAGGTTCCTTTTGTCATGCTCATTCGAAAGCAAGAGACAGGATGAGAGACCTCCAGTATCATTAACAGGGAATTATTTCACAACAGAACCAGGGTAAAAGCAGAGAGGCTCAGGGAGAACTAATCTATGCCTGGCAACCCACACTTTAATCACATGCCGATTACTTTGTTAGTCATCTCTTTATCAGTGCTCTCAGCCCACTCTGACTCTTTTTGCAGTAAACTTTAATTAACCAGAGAAATATTGTGTAGGAGACACTTAAACTAAGAATGGTGAAAGGAGGTAGGGGATTGGGGAGATAAAAGATACTAAGGTATTCAGGTGTTTTTAAGAGAGACAGGTAGCATCCTGTGTAAATCATAAGGATTTTTTGTATACATATGCTGTATAATGTTCTGTGAAAGGCTTGAAGGCACACAACAATAACAGCAACAAGAACTTACAATGCAGGATTTTATTGAATTTTCCCCCTCATCAATCTCCATTTTACTGTACTATTGAAATCAATGTAAAATTTTAAAAAATACTCACAAGCACAAAGGTGAGTCATGGCTCAATAAAATTACCACTGTTTGTCTGCTCATATATAGTGGTTTTTTAAAATTTCTTTTCTCTTTCTTTCTTTTAGTCTAAAGATGTAATTGTCATTTCAAAACCAAAGAAGCAATGACAGAATATACTAGTGTTTTGCACTTACTCCCACACAAATTTTCTATTAAAGTGATGGCTCCCTTTTCATCCCCCTTTAAAACATAATAAAATTATATTATAGTAATATTACTACTCTAATATTATTAGTAGTAATAATAATAACCCAAAAGATTAAGAGAATGGTGAAGAACTGATACAGAAGTGGGTATTTTTGCTGATGCTGTGTGTGGGTGTGTTAATTGTTGGATTAGTGCCACTGCTCTGGAATTGTCCAAACAGTGGAACACGTAGCACTGAATGACAAAAATAAAACCTGTAACATCTTATCAACTGGAACAGGCATACAGGAGTAGTAATTCAGTGTGAGAGGCAGTATGGCACAGTGGTTCAAATGCTGGATTAGTGCCATGGAGCCTCAGAGTCAAATCCTCCTCAGTCCTGAAGCTCCCTGGATGGACCTTGGACTTTGATCTAATCTGCACTGCAGAAATAATGCAATTTGACACTGCTTTAACTGCCATGGTTCAATGCTATGGAATTCTGGGATTTGTGGTTTTGTGAGATATTTAATCTCTCTGTGTCAGAGAGCTCTGCTGCTACACCAAACTGCAACTCCCAGGAGTCTATAGCATAGACCCATGACAGTTAAAGTGGTATCAAACTGCATTATTTCTGCAGTGTAGATTGGCCTTTCTCTCTCAGACTAACTTACTTGTTGCAGGTGTAAAATAAAAGGGAAGGGAGAAACCATGCATGTTGCCTTAGCTGATTGTAGAAAAAGTAATAAATAAATCGTCGAAGGCTTTCATGGCTGGCATCCATAGTTTTTTGTGGGTTTTTCAGGCTATGTGGCCATGTTCTAGCAGAGTTTCTTTCTGTTGTTTCGCCAGCATCTGTGGCTGGCATCTTCAGAGAAATTCTCTAAAGATGCCAGCCACAGATGCTGGTGAAACGTCAGAAAGAAACTCTGCTAGAACATGGCCACATAGCCCAAAAAACCCACAATAAATAAATAAATAAATAAATAAATAAATATTTCCCTTTCCATTCATGCAACAACATTCCACATAGCTGCCATTATACTAACAGATGCTATTTCGGAAAAACGTATTTCCTGTCTTTTTTTATGTTCTAAGAAAACGCTGATAGAACAGGGATGGGGAGACTCCAGTTGTTTGTTAATTGCCAGCAAATTAACTTTGACTTACAATGACCAATGAAATGAATCAGAGACCTCAGGTCTTGCAAACTCAAGACTATGGCTTCCTCAGTCTATCCACCTGTAACACAGTTTTCCTCTTTTCCTACTGCCTTCTGCCTTGTTTTTTCCCCAGTGAATCATATCTTCTCGTGGTATGTCTAAAATATCACAGTCTCAGTCATATACCTCAGTTCTAGCCCATGAGACAAATCCATATAATGCAGGTTCTCCAGTCAGCCCATGGTGCTTCCTTCTCAAGCTCTTTCTTCTCTTCCAGAGCCCTCTTCTCTCAGCACTGGTATATGGGCTAAAACATTTTGTGTGTTCCTATAATGACAGGGCATATACATGGAGTATTTCCCTGAGACATTCTTTTATCTGTGACCATTGACACTACATGTCTGTCTCAGAAATATATGTCTAAAACTGCACAGATATATTGCTTTTGAATTCAGAGGTAACAATGTGAGCTTGATCCAATCATGCTACCCAGCAATTCAGTGCTCTGCTCTTGATGACTTAAAAGCGCAAAGAAAAGACAGAATTAGATTCATTCTGCTCCTACTGTAATTCAGTAAAAGTCTACAGACACATAGACGTAATTAAATCATAGAATCATAGTGTTGGAAGAGACCACAAGGGCCATCCAGTCCAACCCCTTGCCATGCAAGAAATCTTAATCAAAGAATCCCTGACAGATGGCCATCCAACCTCTGCTTAAAGACCTCCAAAGAAGGAGACTCCACTACACTCTGAGGGAGTTTATTCTACTGTCAAACAGCCCTTACTGTCAGGAAGCTCCTCCTAATGTTGAGCTTTAATCTCTTTTCCTGTAGCTTGCATCCATTGCTCCAGGTCCTGTTCTCTGGAACAGCAGAAAACAAGCTTGCTCCCTCCTCAATATGACATCCCTTCAAATATTTAAACAGGGCTATCATATCACCTCTTAACCTTCTTTTCTCCAGGCTAAACATCCCCAAATGCAGCCTTCCACAATTTGATGTCCCATAGATGTAGTGACCTACAAGAACATCTCTCCTAATTCTCAGGCACCATGCCCATGTTAGTTTGGAGATGATGAAAACTGTGGCCCTTACACACCTAGAGAGCAGCAGCTTGGGCGAAGATGGATTAACATGCCGAAAGTTCTTGTGCTTACTTCTGAATGACCTACTCTGTTATAAAACTGAATCATATTACTTTCTCCAGTTTTTCCAAGGTAGGAGTAATGGTAGGTGTATAATTACCACATAGAGAGAAAAGAACCAAAGTTTCTTTACGAGTCCGACCCACATTACAGTTCCTTAGTCCCAAATAATGACATGGTGGATGACACAGCTAGTATGTGGTACACTTTAAGGAGATAAATTTTACATGAGCTGGGTGAGACATATTTTGTGCTTGCCTAAAAATGAGTAATGGAAGATATAGTTTGAGCCTTTTTTTAAAAAAAAATGGTGGAGAACTTTTGAATGTACAACTTGAGAATAAGTTTAGAAAGTCTGATATACAAATCTTATAAAAAGGCTGAAGGGCTAGATATCGCTGACATTTAAGCTTTTGGGGGGAATGAAATACTAAAAGCTAAAACTAAAAGGCCTATGATTTCAACAGTGGTAGGGTGAGATCCTTCCTCCATTCAGACCATGGGCCCTCACTGCTAGAAGTCCAAATCTTTGTGGTAACTATGATGACAACCTAAATATCCTAAATGCACTAGATCCTTTCTGATCTTAGAAGTCTAAACAGGGTCAGCCCTGGATAATACTTGGATAGGAGACCACAAATGAATTCTAGATGTTGTAGGCTATCTTTCAGTGAAAGAAACTGGCAAAGCCACTTCAGAGTATCTTTTGCCTAAGAAAACCCTATGAAAAATTTGTGGAAAAGTCACTATAAATTGACAAGTGACTTGACAATGTGTGCAAATGCACAATAAACACTTATTATTATTATTATTATTACAGTATTATTATTATTATTACCATTATTATTATTATTATTATTATTATTATTATTATTATTATTATATTTATTTGTATCCCACTCTTTCCCCAGAACTGGGACTCAAAGTGGTTCAACAATATTAAATACACGCACAAACACATGATAAGAAAAGTGATTGCTGAGATACAAACGTAGTTGATATATGACATGATCCCAATAAATCCTTTTCTGGGTTTATCATATTTGAAATATAGTTTAATCCTATGTAGTTTAATCTAGGGTATTGCTTTAATGTAGAGAGGGGGGAGATGTGATTTCATTAGGGTACAGTAATTCCCTTTCCATTCAGCTTCAACAAAAAGATATACTCAGCAGTAAATCTGCAAAGCATATTTTAAAGAGCATCCACCAGGAATTTCCCTTGTATACATAATAATGACATGAAGTGCTGAATCTGAACTCCTGAAAAGTAATCCAATTGTGATGTGAAATACAGAGGGAGGTCTCTGCTCCCTTCTTGAAACTCAGAAGTTTTGTACTGAAGTAACTGTAGGTTGGTTGGGAACAACCAGTAGGCCACAGATGAACAGACACATGGGCCCATTACAAACGGGCCATTTTGTGTGTGAGGAGCGCGCACTAGGGTTAGAAAGGGGCAGTGCTTCCGCACCCCCCTAACCCTAGTGCTCACTCTGCACGCACAAAATGGCGGTGGCCGTTCCACACGGCCGCCGCCATGAGGACGTCACGACCGTGCCACCTCTATACGGGGCAGCGCGGACGTGATGTTCTCACTCCGCGCCAGGGCGCATAATGCGCCCTTTCCGCGGAGCAGGAAGGAGCTCCGTTTCGGAGCTCCTTTCTGGTTTGGTCCACTGGGCGCAGCCTTCAGATGGCTGTGCTCAGCGGACCTTCAGATGGCTGCGCTCAGCGGACCAAAGGAGAAAGGGGCCAAGCGGCCCCTTTCTCCTCCTCCCTGCCACCGCGTGGTGTCCTTGGGGCTTGAAGCCCCAGGGAACCCCTTTCCAGGCTGCGGGGAAGCGGCCTTTTGCTGCTTCCCCGCAGCCCAAAAAGCGGCGGATCGGGGCCTCAGTGGCTGCCGTTCTGTCCACTGAGGCCCCGATACTCTGGGGAAAGGGGCGGGTGCAGACCGCCCCAAATGGGCAGTCTGTAACCCGCCATAGTTTTGTGGGAGGAAGAAAGAGATAAGAAGGTCCTCTGATTAAAGCTTGATAATTTTTCTGGTTTTCTACTAACTTGGGATATGAGATCCAATCAAAAACCCACCAAACAGTGATACTTTTATTGGCCAACCAAAATGCACTATATATAAGTTGCAAGCTTTCAAAGCTTCACTGGCTTCTTCATCAGGCAAGGTGATACAATCCAAATAGGAGAAAAATTGAAGATGTTAGTTATAGGCCTGCATTTTGCTGTTTCTCTTCTTAGTTAAGATGGTAGAGAGGGGAACATCTTGCAGGCTGGTACCTCCTCCTTCTGGCCATGTGGCAACTGGGAGATTTTCAGTGTCTAGGAAATTTAACATCCATTTGCATCACAACAAAGACTCTTCCTTTCCAATCCAATATGTCTCCATCTTTGTGAAGCTCTTTGTTAGGCAGAGGACACTGGATTTCTCAAGAAGCCTCTATGCTTTTGCATCAGGAAAACTTTAGGTGGTGTTGAGGTAAAACATGCCAATGATGAAGAAGCCAGAGAAGCTTTGAAAGCTTGCAACATGTATATTGTGCATTTTGGTTGGCCAATCACTATTTGGTGGATTTTTGATTGGATTTGCTAAATGGCCAACACAGCTATGCTTGGATGTTTTTGGGGTTATGAGAATGGCTCAGTTTAGCACTCTCGGCTATGAAGCCCAGTAAGTGACCCTGGGCAAGTCACACTCTCTCAACCTCAGAAGATAGCAATGGCAAACCTCTTCTGAAGAAATTTCCCAAGAAAACCTTGTGATAGGGTGACTGTAAGTCAGAAACAACTTGAAGGCACACAGCAACAACAACAAGATATGTTGGACTTCAATTCCCATCATCCTCTAGAGACAATGGGAATTGTACTATACCACATTTGTTGAATACCAAGCTGGACAAAGCTTCAGAGAGGGATGACAATGAAATTCAGGAGCTTCGTCCATACAGAGAAGAGAAAAAGACAGTCTCCCCATTTTGGGGTGTTGAACTGTAAAATGTCATACCCATGCTGTGCCTGCCAGAATAAAAGTGGGAAGACATATTCCTCTGAGGCATTCAGTCTCTGCCAAAGCTTTATGGTATGCCATTTCAGTGTCTCCCCAGACGTGTGGCAGCTACAAGATCCTGCTCTTTTCTAAATGAAAGAATAGGTGAATGCCCCAGGCAGATGGTGAGACTAGTCACATGGGTTCTTCCCCAAGAAATCAACTTCCTTTAGGACTTTCCTCAAGGAATCAACTTCCTTTGGATCTTTTCCCAAGAAACCAACTTGTAAGGAAGTTTCCAGCCCCATGAAAAACCCAAATACAATCAACCCAACTCATTTCATTTACAGTGTTTTGCATGTCTGTTCAGAAGTACCTCCCATTAGGTTCAGTGGAGCTTACTCCCAGATACGTGAATATAGAATTGCAGCATTCAATGTACTTCCTATTTATGGATAAGCAGTTCTCATACAGTGGATGAGCCATAAAAGTAGGATGGAAATGTTATTGGATACCAGCTGTCCTTTCCCATGGCTACACTCTTGGGATGATAGAGCCCCACAACATATGGAGGTCCACAGGTTCCCCACCCCTGCTTTAAAGGACATCTGTCATTCAGCAAGATGAAACTGCAACCACTGTGTAAGTCTTGGTGCTAGAACACTCCCCATTTTAGTATGCAACCACATCCCTAGCATTTCTTTCTGATCCAAAATTAGTCTATAATCTTTCCTGTTACGCAGGTGGAAGAAAAAGAAACCCTTCCCACAGCTTTTTTTTTCTTTCCCAGAAGCACTTTCATGATTTGCAAATTGATTTTTTAAAAAATCTTTAAATTGCCAATAATTTCTGGAACACCCAGCAACCTAATTACCAACAGCTTTTCATTTGTACTATCATTATATTCACAGCTGCAGTTTAAAGTGACAGCCTGCTATCTCACACACCCAAATGAAAACATACAGAGAGAAAAAAGCCTCCCATTTAATAGGAGCCCATTTAATCCTAAAGAGAGGACAGGCAGTTCAGTATAACCAAATGATGGAATTTTTGCTTGGGAGTTTTCAATAGCAAGATCCAAAGCTGGATAACGTTAGGAAGGTGGTAGCTCAGATTTCTCCACATATTCTCCAAAAGACAGAGAGATGGTGAGGTGAGTGGGGAGAAGTCCCACTGTTGTCATACTATATCACCCATTTCTTTTGCCACCACTTCCTAATTTATCCTGATTTTTGGATGTGAAGGAAGGAACATAAGAGCTTCAGATTGGATAACACTACAGTGGATGGTTCATTCTCTTCTTGCCTTAAGGCAGTGGTTCCCAACCTTCCTAATGCCGCGACCCTTTAATACAGTTCCTCATGTTGTGGTGACCCAAACCCATGAAATTATTTTTGTTGTTACTTCATAACTGTAATTAAATAGGTGTTTTCCAATGGTCTTAGGCGACCCCCTTGAAAGGGTCATTCGACCCCCAAAGGGGTCCCAACCCACAGGTTGGGAACCACTGCCTTAAGGTAATATTCAGCCTACCCACTATTTTGTTGCTGTACAGCAGCCCGCCTGGTGTTGAGCCCTTGTCAGTGGTGAGAAATTCTAGGACTTGCAGTTAAACAATGATCCCCACTCCACCCCACAATAATAACCATACTGTAAATTGCCAAAAAGCCAAACAAATGGGTCTGAGAGCAAATTAAACCTGAATTTTCTCTGAAAGGAAAAAAAGAGGCTATTGTACTTTGTGCACATTATGACACAACATGACTCTCTGGAAAAGACAACAATGTCCAGTAAAGTTTAAAGGCAGTAAGAAAAAAAGAAGTCTGTGTAACGGCTAACCTCTCTTTTGTGGCAGGCGCTTGGGACTTCTATTATCCCACCCCACTGCCCACCAGTTCCTGTAATGAACCCCCTTTAATGTATGGTGGGTTCACAGTATTATTCAATATAGTAGCGTGGATAAACAGATATGGCCAACACGTCTTTAAGATGAAACAAAACCATATGAACTTTATTGAACAAGTTGCTTAACAGATATGACTTGAACTTAGTTCAGGCGCGTTCTTTTAGATTACAAATGTATTCTTCCCCTTGTTACTATGTACCTTTCTTCCCCTTTATCTTCTTTATCTATCCTAGGACTTCTCTGTCCCTCTCTGGGTAATTCTTTTAATACCCCAGCCCCTTCGGCTGCTCTATGTCTCAACCAAACTAGTAACTCAACCCCCTCTGCCTGGGTCTGGTTACATAGAGTCTTTCCTTTCTAGACTCTTTAACTTAACTCCTGTCCGTCTCTGGACCTACTCCTATCAACTGTCTCCCCCAACCTCTCCTCCAGCCTTTTCCCTCTTGGGTTCTAACCCCCTCGCTGCCTCATAACCGCCAATATTCCAACTGCCCATCCCCAACGGACGCCCGGAATGTTTACAAATCCCAGCCCTCATTTCATTGGCTGGCCCTCAGCTGCCTCCTGATTGGTCAGCTGGGCGTGCTCTCCGTTACAGTCTGCATTACATATGGATTGAAGGAAACAATAGATTTGAGTGTGCAAGAGCAGAACAGTGCTGTTAATAACAGGTCTCTTGGAGGTCTCTCATTCACAAGGCTACCAGAAATCAAAGTTGGCACACCTCAACAAGAACAAAATCAGCAGGTTGGCTCTTGAGGGTGTTACCTAAATTGCAAGAGATTCCATGAGGGCACCCACAAATTGTATTCAATGGGGAAATTGATTTAGTGCAATAGGAATCAATGAGTGGGCTTTGATAATGGAAAGGTAAGATCTTAAGCCTTTGCATACCAATTCTGAGCTTGGAGAACTCCAGAAGAAGGTTCCAAATTAGTTTAGTTTATTTATTAAAGGGGGAATCAACCCACATGCTAAGCACTCACACAAGAATTAAGATATATAAAAAGGTGGTATTGGATAGCAAATTAATGGATTGCAATGGGCAATGCTTACCAGTTCCAGAAGCCAGGTTCTGATCTGGGAGAAAGCTGGAAGTTGAAGTATGCTTGCTTTGTGCTACAGACAGCAGTACTCTGGGGTCTTGAATCTGACAGTTTCTGCCTGATTGCAACTGGGCTGAATTGCTATTGTTCAGACGCACACATTTATAGCAAGAATGGATCCTGGGGCAGTGGTTAAGGGGTTAAATGGCTTTACTAAGAGTTAAATAACTTTCCCAGGAGAGAGAAATGGAATGAGATATTCAAGAATGACTGGGCAATTGGCATGAATGTCCTCAAATAGAAAGAGTTTTATTCCCAGAAAGAAACTCCTTTTGTCTGGTTTCCCCCATGCTGAGCCACCTGGATTTCCTAATATGGTATGGCTGATTTCCTTTGATGGAGAGCCTCATTTTGGCCACCTGTCTAAAACACCCCTTTTTGATACTAATTTGATATCATGGGTCAAAGAGGGGTAATTGTGGGCTGGATCCTGGGGTAACAAGGGATATGCGCCTTTGACCGTCAAAGCTATTATCAAAGCTCTGCATGTTTAATCAAACCCAGGTTCAGAACTAGAAAATGTTACCTTTTGAATTACAACTCCCAGGATCCCTCAACTTTCATGGCCAGGAGCTGCACTGGCAGGGTGATTCTGGTAGCTGTAGTCCAATAAAGTAACTTTTGTAAGTCCTGTCCATGTTCAATGTAATAAAGAAGAAGGCACTAGGATTCAAGAGAAGAGGGGAAAATATACAGTAGTCATAGTATGAAAGAAATAAAACAGTTTCCTGTACAGAATTCAAAGATATAGCTGTGTTAGTTTGTAGAATCAGTATGCAGAGACATCTTGTAGCACTTTTGAGACTCCCTGAAAGAAAGAAGTTGGCAGCATGAGCTTTCATAGACTTCCGTCTACTTCCTCACATGCATAATTAGACTGAAGTCTATGAAAGCCCATGCTGCCAACTTCTTTCTTTCAGGTAGTCTCAAAGGTGCCACAAGATCTTTCTACATACAGTTTCCTGTATAATTAATCACAGCTAGCTAGGTGTGTTGTCCCTTTAATGCAATAAAAGCACAAAGAATTCTCCATGAGTAATAGCTGCCTGTGGGGTTGCATCACGGGCCCAGCTCTTGATGTTGCACATTTTCCCTGCCCCCCAAATCCACATATTTTTTTTCAGCACACAGACCAGTCCTTCAGTTCATATAACTTCCCAGTTCCCAGTGGCTTTGGTGACAATCCTGCTGGGTGCAAGTACAGCTGTTGAGCACCCAGTAGTCATCCACAACGTGATCCTGGATGAGTGTACCTGTCTTGTATCAAAGATATGTGGTTGGACAAACTGGTGTTTGAGAATTCTTTGTGCAGTGGCAAGCAAGATCTGGATCATCTGGAAAACAGGGAGGCAGAGCTGCAGTTGACTATTGTGATTCTGCCCCATGATCATGTCATGCAGATTTCTAGTCCTAAATGTGAAAAAAGGAGTCTTGTGGTACCTTTAAAGTTAACTAATTTACTTCAGCACAAACTTTCAAACTTTCCTGTCCACTTCTCTAGATGTGCATCATACCTTGTGTTTGAACAGATAAAGGATTTGGCTGCTGAACTTCTCACTGCACTTTCCAAGAACAAGGCCGGTTCTACTATTAGGCACAAGTAGGTCATGCCCTGCCTCGAGCAGCAGATTTTGGGCATCATGAAAGGGCAACCAATTGTTAATTACTTAATTGATGGTTGTTGTATTTATATTGCAAGGGTTGGAAGGCAGGTGCTTAAGGGATTTTCTGCCTCATGTGCCATATAAATTACTTGATTCTGAGTAATATACACTTTGACTTGGGTGGATGCAGATATCATTTGTTCATCTAACTCAGGTAGAAAAATATCTTTGGTCAGTCCAAGACTTGCTCTTCCTCAGTTAGCTAGGTTTCAAGAGAGGTGTTGAATCTTCCTGGGTTGTCCTTGAGGGGGCTTCAGTGTACTTGCTGACGTTAATTTGTTTGGAATGACTCAAATCTTCATAGACTTTGTAGCAACCATGGCACTATGTTCCATAGGGCACAGTCTGGATCTGTTTTATCTGGCAGTGGGATGATAATCTGGATGTGTTTCATGGATAGATTATTGCTTCATGGGGTTTAGATATGACTCCTCTGCATGGGTAGAAGACCAATTAAGATGGGTCACACTAGAACACTGATGAATCTGGATGTTTTCCTCACAACTATTGGGAACTTTTCTGTCACCTTAACAGGACTTTGGCAGGAGTGTTTGTCTCTGTTGTTTTTGCTGGGCTCTCTGTGTCTTTTTAACTCAAGCAGCCACAATCTTTCTGGAGTGCCTGGCTGGGATGGGACTTGGAAGCACCAATTTACAATGGATCTGGTCCTTTCAGGATGATCATTGATTAAACTGAGATCTACATTGCCTTGCTTCTGTCATGGACGTAGCCAAGGGGGGGGGAATCTTGGGGTCCAGACCCCCCCTTCCATTAGAAAAATGAATGGTGTGTGCTGCTGCGCCGCTGCGCCCAAGCCCCATTATAATGGTGGCACTTAGTCTGGACCCCCCCCCTTCCTAAAATTCTGGCTACGTCCCTGCTTCTGTGTCATGTGCCTTCAGACCATATCATGGTATTATGATTGACAAAATCCATCTGTTCAAGATCAACTCATCTGAATCATTCACCCAGGGACACACCAATGTTTTGCATATCACATTTTCTTTTTTCAAAGTGAGATGAACAATGGCATGTAAAAATGCACATGGTGCTTCTAGAGAATGATTCAGACAGCCTCAGGGTCCCCACTGGCCATAAACCATCATTCACCACAAGCAGGAGGAGAAAAATGAGCTAGCTATGAAGGAGTATTCCATTAGTTGTGAAAGCTCATAATAGAAGAGATTATAGTTTCAGGCTTTCCTTTTCCAATTGCGCCTGACGGAAGTCTGTACTTGAACATAAACTACTCTGTGTAGCACATCGGATTGAATCTCAGCACTTGCTCCCTAGGCTTTTCATTTAAACCCTAACCTCCTTCTAACCCCCTGTTATTATCTGCCTTCAAGTTGACTCTGGGTTATGGAACATAAGGTCTTTTTGGCAAGATTTATTCAGAGGAAGTTTGCTGATGCTTCCCTCTTAAGCTGAGAGAGTATGACTTGCCCAAAGTCGCTCAGTAGGTTTCCATGGCTGAGTGGGGATTCAAACCCTGGGCTCCCAGGATCCTAATCAAACATTTAAATCACTATACCATGCTAGTTTATACTCTTGACACCTAAGATGGTTGTTATCAGCTGGATCGCCAAACAACACAATGGTAAAGGAAGACTGGAAATTTGTATGCATCTGAGGTTCTGAACAAGACTTCAGTACTTACTGAAATGGCACTGTTATTTCTAAAACCCATTCAGCTGTGATTTCATCCCAACAGTGAAAAAAAAAGCTTGAAATGAAAGACTGTTTGTATAGTAAATGTCGTTGCTGGTTTTGATGAGTGTCAGATGAAATCCTTTCTCCAGATCTGTATGCACAATCCCCAAAGCAATTTCATGGGCTGTAATAATACACTAGTTTGATAGATGTTTATCATGTTTCATGGCAAAGTGTTTTGAGCAACTTCCCTACAGACACATTTGGAACAATAGTGATGTGGGTTGAATAAGAAAGCCTTTAAAAGGGAAATGTAAGTATAAATACACAGATGAGAAAATAAGATTGTCTGGGGTGGCTTAAATGTCTGAAGCAGTCCTTGGACAAGGGGAAAACTTCAGGAGTTTTGATTAACTTCACTTCCATATTTAGGATAATAGAAACTTTCCTTTGCCATACTATTGTGCATTGTTACCATGACACAATTATCATGCTGCTCATTCCTCTTGTGCTATGATCCCAATGACACAGCTACAACAACTCTCCCTTTCTGGGAATATTACTGTTACACAATCCCCAGTTAGAGCAGTGTCAAACTGCATTAATTCTGCAGTGCAGATGCACTCCTAGAACTAGTAACTGTCTAGCCAATTTCCTATTCTTAATCTACCTTTCTTGTGTGATATAAGTACCCATCTGTCTGACCCCGATGACATAATAACTGTCCCCTTGCCCTAAAATCTCAAGGAAAAGGAAGCCATACACCTGGCAAGCCCAATGTTGCTGAAAATCTTCTGGAATTCACCTTCCCATATCTTATTACTGAAAAAGGTAGAACAAGAAATTTGGTTTTCATTTACTGAAGGATATCAAGTGAAAAGAATATAGAATTGTTAATTAGTGGGAAAAGGCCTTCTTCACCAACAGTTTAATGCTTGTACTGATAATTGTCTAACTATTTACATTTAGTACCAGCCATAGGATTAGCAATGGTCAGAATGGTCAGCTGATAAAACTAAAGGTTAATCTAAGAATAATCTTGTCATTATTGAATAAGAATGACAATTCTTATTCAGCATAGTCATTGATTCAATTAGCTTGCCTGTGACAAAAGGGGACATATATTAATATATGCAGATATGAAATAATCCCAGAAAAATGGAATCAGAGATGAAGCAAGCCAGTGCTATGCATGTTTACTGGACAGTAAGACCCACTTGGATCAAATTTTACCAAGTAAATATTAATTCTGGCTCTAGTCAGGATTTTCCATTATTTGTCTTTCAAGCTAAGAGTGAACTAATGTTACAAATAATTTCAAGTACAAAGCCAAACATAATTATTTCTGTGTCTAATTTTATTTTAAGGTAGCCAATTAAAGTAGATATGTGCTAAACAAGGTGACACTAAACTAATATGAGATGTGACCATTCAGTAGTTAATGCCAAATCCAAAGTGTTACCATTTATCAGGAATTGCTGAAATTCAACGTTTTCCAAGCCACCAGAGCCAACAGACTGTCTTGCCAGATTTTGGCTGTGAGATTCTGCCATCTGTAATGTTTTCTTGAAAAATTCACAACCCTATTTATAACATTCACTCTTGAGAGTCAAAAGTTGAAGGGGGGTAGATTTCCTTAAGACATACAACTGCACCGAACCCATTGTTTAACGAAGCTCTAGGGAGGCCAAAAGGTTACTAGATTATGGGGCAGCAGATTCTGGGATTCAATTAGTTTGAGAAAATTGAATTTTTTGTATTTATTGGTTTGTTAACTGAAACGCTAGAAGGTCTAAGAGGTTTCTGATAATGCATCACTGGGTGAGTCACCATGCAGTGGATTAGTCATAGCTGTGCAATAAATACCCCCATGTTTCCTCTAAAGTGACAGATTTACCTGATCTTGTTGAAGAATTATATGTTGCAGAAGTCAGAATTATCTGAAGTCATGTAGCTCCAAAACCCTCTGGCTATATTAATCTAGTGCCATGCCATGCCACTTGCCTGGGGAATTTAGAAAAATATAGTCTTTTGCTCAGGGATCATGCCAAAGTAGCATGCATTAAGGAAGCCAGCGGAATGCCAGAAAATAACAGCTTGTATACTGGCATAGGCTATGAATACCACAGTGAAGCATCATGATGGCTTGATGCTATTTTAGACACCAGTCCCCAAACAACTACAATGCTCCCAGCTCATCTGTTCCATGTGGATAACAACCATGTGGTACCCCTCCATAGGACTGTTTAGCAAAGAGTACATGTAGCCAATAAAAGTCTGTCTCCTTTTCCTGTGAATCACCTAAATATATCTTATAAATAAAGAATGATCCAGATAGAATAAAATGTATTAAGGACACAAGAAAATCTGAAAACAGAAAGTCCCACCCCCCCAGTCCATCTTTTCTTTTCCTTGTCAGAACTTTTGGAATTTTTAGCTTAACATCTGTTATTTTATGGAACAGTTTTTATTTGCTAGAGGCTTCCTAATAAAGTAGCAAGATCCATTTTACAGAGGAAGACATTACTGAAGGTGAGTGATAGGGATCTTCCCTAAACCAATTGTGGAGGGGGAACATGAGAGTCATATCCAGGAAACTAAAGCAATGGCTTGCACAGGCTGCAATGCAAGTTAAGATAATATATGGAATTTACAAGCCATATTACACAATATAGAGAACCTTCCTTCTTGTGGAATCAGCAACCCAGTTCAGGTATTTACCTACATACATTATCAGAAGCACTCATGTGTGGTCAATATTGCCAACTGAACTGAGGATTGTACTACATAGTTCTGTGAGTTCTGTACTACTTTAACACCCATGGACTCAGACTAGGAAATCCTGGGAGTTGTAGTTAGGAGTATTATCTGATAGAGAGCTCTAGTCCACACCCCTGAATTCTAAATCAGGTACCCTCACTCCCATCTTTAAACAACAGAATTAGGTATTGATCTAATCCTTAGTACCCCTGGTGATGTAACAGCTCCTTGATTCAGCTCTGTTCCCCTGCGACAGATGCTGATTTATCCCACAGAGTGAGCTGGTTAGCTCCTAGCCAGACTCTGGGATTGCCTGCACTGCTACTAAGCAGGCTGCCTCCGTCCTTTCTTTCTGCAAACCCTAAAGTACATTGGGCCCTTGGTGTCTACTGGGCTTTGGTTCCAGGACCCCCTATAGATACCAAAATCCATCGATGTTCAGGTCCCATTAAATACAGTGGCAAAGTGAAATGGTGTCCTTTCTATGAAATGACAAAATCAAGGTTTGCTTTTTGGAATTAATATATTTTTTGAATATTTTCAAGCAGAGATGGCTTAATTTGGGGGTACAGAAGAACAATGGTACTGTGGTGTAGCTTTTCATCTCCACTTCCTTTCAATAGGATTTCAGCCCCAAAATATAAGTTTTCCAGGATCTTGCAGAAGCCGTGACTGTTGTTAAAACAAACAAACAAATAAATAAATGATAGCATGAAGCAAATGGTGTACATGCCACCTGTTTCTTGTGTTCCATTGTTTTTATGTATACATAAGAAAAGTAACTCTGACCATTCGTTTCATTTATTGGGAAATAACACAAACTCTGACTCATTCCTGGGAGCTGCTTGCTTTCTGTTGAACATGACCTGTATTAGCTTTGTTCCTTTTAGCTGTACAAATTGGTCATCAGTAGCACTGTAGGAAGTAGCTCCTTTATTCGTCATACCCAGATATGCAATATTAATGCCTAAGGCAGAAATTGTCTCTTTTGATCACCCTAGTCTGAATTGTAATTGCACCATGTTTTAGAATGGAGAAATATTTTGGAGGAGTGCTAAACACTCTTAAGCAATATAAAGCATTTTCACAAATGCCTGTGTTTTCTGCATTTCGGCCTAGAGATCTACCTCATTAGTCCAGAAGGACGTTTGCAGTATTTCCCCTTCTGCTTGCAAACAATGGTTTAATCAGGCTGTTAAGCTATTGTAGTGTCCATAGGTCATAATGCTTTTAGTTTGGATAATGCCACAAAATGAAGGCTAGTTCTCATGACCAAAAGAAGCAGAAACTAGGGAGCATCCAATGAAATCCACAAAAACTAAAGACACATCTCAAGATACTCAAAAGATGATAATTTCATTAGAAGAAAAAAAGCCAGATGTGTTTGGGCCCTATGTGTACTCTTAAGGACTTTTTCAGAAGCTATTTGGAATAAAAATTCTGCAATTTCTGGATCAGGAATTCTCAGGTTATTTTTCTGAATGAGTCATGACAATCATGAGAGAGTTAAGAAGATCACCTGAGTAATCATGATTGTATCTCCCACATTTACCTTGTCACTAACAAAGTTGGGTTAACACTGGTACTGTAAATATGAATTGAAATGCAGCATGAATTCATGAAAAACCAATCACAGAAGCACAACTTGTCCTCAGTATCCGGACTATGTATTATGTCACACTGTAGGTAAAGAAGACTCCTCTTCCATAATAACAAAATGAAGACTCTGAATGCATTCAGACATAGACAGCAGGTAGGTAAGTTCTAACATGGCTTTCTATTCAGTATGCTCATTTGATAGAGAATTATTCTGCTTAAAGGAGCATTCAGTCAAATGATCCTCACCCTTCAATCTGAAGTGGTACAGTCTGACACAGGTCCCCATTTAGACCTGTTTTATCAAGAGAATTCAGTATCCATGAGCCGTTGAACCACTTTCTCACTGTGCACTGGCCCCACAAGGAAAAGAAACATGGTAAACATGTGATAAGGTAGCTGGCTTAAGAGTGATCCTGAGAACTGTAGTAATGTTTCCAATGGGTAGAATGAAGCAGGATCCATGAACCTGACACTGAAGCCTATTAGCAATTACTAGATTTTACCTAGCTCTTCTGATATATTTGGAAAGAAACAAACCTGCCAACTAAACACAGAATCAGAGCCATGGCCAAAAGGGAGAGGGGAAGTTGGTACCAATTACTGGGGCCTGCCAGTCCACAGCGGGCCCTGAGGCCAAACTATGTTGCACATGCTTTTGTCTTTCTCAGAAATATAATTTTTTAATTGTTTTTGATACCTATTGTAAAATTGGCGCATTTCAAAGAAAACACTAATAATGAAACATTTGAAGTCATCCATGAAGATTTTTAGTTTTTCCAACTGGGATTGAACAAAGCCAGAGGGTGAGTCAGGAGAAGAAGATGAAATTCTCAGGTGATGCTTTTGCAAGCAACAGCCAATGGCCTGATCATGGTAACAAAGAAGGAAAGTTCTCCTGCCTCCCAGCTCCTCCAAGGCACCCTATTTCCTCCACAAACAGTCCCTGAGCTCTCTTCCATCCGCCTGCCTGCCTTGCTGCTTGGAAAGCTGAGGGTGTACACATTAGGAAGTTTCCCCACCCTACAGCAGGTCTCTGGGGTCTCTTTCTAGCCTGCATAAAATAAGGGAAGAAGGGAAAGAGGAGATGAGCCTCTGCCTTGGAATCCTACCTTTCAAAGCCAGTACTCTAGTGTGAAGTCGAAGGCTTTCATGGCCAACATCTTTAGGGTTTTTTTGTGGGTTTTTGGGGCTATGTGGCCATGTTCAAGAAACATCAGGAACAAACTCTTCTAGAACATGGCCACATAGCCTGAAAAACCCACAAAAAGCAAGTACCCTAGCCCAGAGCTGCTAACCCCAAAGCCAATCACCCACCAGTGGCCCCCACCGATTGTGTTGATCAGTTAATGGCCAGTGGCTGGGAACCCACTTGGGAAAAAAATATCCATGGGGTTTAAGCCATTCTTGGCCACCCTTGATTCATACCATTAGCACTGCTTAAGCGAGCCTTACTGCTTTACATCTCAGAAGATATTGTTAAAGAATCTCCCACTCAAGTGATGGATGGTACATGCCTCCCCCCCCCCCCTTTTTTTTTTTTTTTTTTTTACACTGTTGGAGAGAAGCATGTTTTCTTTCTTTTCAGGCTCTGCTAGTGACAAATCTCAAAAGATAATGTAATAATACTTAAGAATGGAGGTGACTCTCTGGATAACCCAAATCAGCATTAGTCATCAGCTGCCTTCCACTAAAGGTTATATCTGAACCACATCCAGGGGACCTGTGAGAAACACAAAAGTGCTTTATTATGATTAAATAGGTACACACTTGTTCTTTTACCAATGCAGCAGAGCTGCCATCTAGTGCTTGATATGAACAACTGGAGCAAACAAGAAAATACAGTACAGTACAGTATTTGCATAATCCCTGGGTTTCTTTTTTCCACAAGATTGGATAGATAGATAGATAGATAGATAGATAGATAGATAGATAGATAGATAGATA
>NC_056524.1:204616422-204747279 GCF_019175285.1 Sceloporus undulatus
CAGTAGATAGATAGATAGATAGATAAGATAGATGCCATGTTTGTGTTTTCTTTAATCTGAATGCAAGCCTTAAGATACTGTTATGTGTTTAGTTTTAAATGATTGCTAGTCTCCTGTCTCATTGGCATTAAAAGCACTTGCAAGAAATGTGTCTCAAGCACTTTCTTTAAAAAAAAGTCTGTACTTCATTGCCATTTATTTAGTGCAACAATATTTCTTGTTAATACAAACTGACATTGGCTCCCATTAATGCAAAAATAAAAGACTTTTGTTTTTGCACAGGAGTCATAAGCACATATAATCTAAAAAAATTAATAAATATACTGCATATGGTCAAGTATAAATCTAGAAATTTTAGTCAAAAAATTGCCTTAAAAAACCTGAGTCGACTTATCCACGGGTCAATGTAAGTAACGTACTTTAACTCTTATAAAAAGGGAACCATCCCTTGGTGAAAGGCAAAAGTGTAATCTGTTCTGAAAGCACTGACCCACCCCCTTCTGCTGACCTATCAATCCAGCTTTTAGTAGGAGTACAAACAGTTATGTCTGCTGGAATTTTGTTAAGCTCTTTGGCATCATTTTCCTTTGCTTTGACCTATAGATCCTTTGTTACATGCCCCTAAATTTTACCCTCAACTTATACATGGGTTATATCAACACCCACCATTTTAGCCCCAAAACCTGACCTTGACTTATACATGAGGTCAACTTATAGTTGAGTATATATGGTAAATTCTCACTGTAGGAAATTCAAAGATATAGCCGTCTTGGTCTGGAAAATCAGGAGGCAAAGGGATCTTTCAGCACCTTTGAGACTAAGATGGGATACAGACCACCCAAAAGGGCAGTCTACCGCCACCCTGGTTTGCTCCGCAAGGAGGCTGCAGCCTCCAGACTGCAGGGCTTCCCCATGGAGCAAAAAGAACCCTTAAAAATGGGTTCTTAATGCGGTGTGTTTGTGACACCGCAATGCGCCAATTGCGCACCTGCAGCATCACAAACGCACCGGGACGTGTGGACGCTAAGCGTCCATTGTGTCAAAATGGCAGCGCCTGTGTGTGTACAGTGTGCTGCCATTTTGATGCCCCCATCACGTGCTAGGGGTAAGGCCAATATGGGCGGTGTGCCCTTGGCCAACCCCTAGCACATGACGGGGCGCCCTATCGGGAGGTATGTATAGCGCCCAACTCAAAGAACTGGGTAGCATGAGCTTTCGCAGACTTTTATGATTATTTCAGATTCTCTGATTTAGTTCAGGGTTGCACACTAAAGCTCTCTGGCAGAGAATTCCAGGTACCCCTCACCAAACACCAATCCCTCATGACTTCATAAAATGGAGTCATGACAATTAAAAAAGGGTGAATCTGCTGTAACAGTCTAGTGCAAACACCATCTGAACATTATTTCACAATTCAATATCATTTACATTGACCTGCACTAGCTCTCCCACCACCCCACACCCCCTCTGCCAGCCCCCTCATAAACTACCCATGCTGTTCAGGAAAGTTTCTGAATCCTTTCAAGAGGCTTTTAGAGAGGGGATATGTAGAAACCTGTAGGAGGAAATGAGAAAACCTCATACTGTTAATCATCATACCATCACCACCATAGCACACACACAAAAACTAGTCATCATCCAAAATAAAAGCAAAGGTAAGTCTTATCCAGTAGATCTACAATTTAAGCTGTAAGCTTTGAAGGCAGGAAAGGGGAAAGTCAAGACTTAAGAAGTCTGAGCAAAATGCCTGGAGCAAAAGGTTCATCATACGTTGCTGTCAAGTTAGGTTTGACTTATGGTGACCCCATGAATGAGAGACCTCAAAGAAACCCTATCATCATCTGCCCTGCTCAGATCTTGCTGGCTTAGGGCTATGGCTTCTATCCATCTGCAATGTTATGGATTTCCCCTTTTCCTACTGCCTTCTACCTTGTTATTATGTTATTATTGTCTTTCCTAGCAAGTCCTGTCTTCTCATGGCTGAAGTACAAGTCTCAGGACTTTTTCACACGGGGAAAATTGGAAGGTTAAACTAGTCACAATGCAGGGTCATCCAGGGCATTAGGGACAATTTTGCAATTGCTTTTCAGATGACGCTGTCCACAAACCGGTTAGAATCCAGACAGAAAGTGAGGTGAATCAGGGAATAAGCATTTTCGCAAAAAATATCATGTTTTCATTTCCAGTCCATTCACGAATTCGCTTGCTTCATGTAATTGCAGCTGTCTGAAAACCATGTGCCAGATTCTCCCTGTTCCCAGATTTCCCATGGTTCCTTTGCTGTGCCTAGGAGAGGGAGGCAGCCTTGTTCTTAAAGGGACAAACACACACCTCTTTCTCTCGTGGGACTAGTCTCTTCTTACTGCAGCCTCTAAGACTCAAGTCTAAGGGATCAGCTAGTAGGAGAGCAAGAGGATATGTCCTGGAAAAGGAGGGCATCTGGGAGTTTCAGCCCTCGCTGAAATCAGGCAGGTTTATGGACCAGCCACCTCCTCTTTCTCTCTAGTGTGTGTGTGTGTGTGTGTGTGTGGTTTTATGGGAGTTTGCAAAGGGAAACCTCAGCCTTCCTTCCTCTGAAACAGCTTCTGGGGCAAAGAGGATTTTCCTCCCCGGGTTCCTTTTCATGTCTGGAGCATGTGTGTATATGCATTTGTGGAAATGACAGTTCTGAGCATATGCAAAAAAGTTATTTTCAAGCTATTAATGGGATTTGTCCTCATCTGTCTGAAACTCAAATTCGCTTTCGACCCACTTTTTTGCCTAAGTAATGTACCTTTAACCTGTTATTATGCTCTCTGTGTGATAAGCATTAGCGAATTTGCTTGCTTTTCCAAGATGCCAATACTTTAACCATTTTTGGGAAGGAAGCACATAGGTCACTGTGTGATAAAGTTCTCAGTTCAGTAATCTTGGCTTCTAGGGATTCTTACTTGCTCAAGGAAATATTTGTTTGCTTTTTTGGAAGTTCATAATATTCATACAACCTTTCTCCAGCACCACATTTCAAATCAATTGATTTCTTCCTATCCACTTTCTTCACTGTCCAGTTTTTACAACCATATATAGAAATGGGAAATATGATAGCACAGACAGTCCTAACTTTAGTATTCAACATACACTTCAGGATCTTATATGATTTCTTCATAGCTGCCCTTCCAAGTCCTAGTCTTCTAATTTCTTGGCAGCCGTCTCCATTCCGATTAATGACTGAACCAAGAAATTTTGAACTATTTTAATGTCTTCATAATCTATTTTATGAATCATCTGTGGTCATTAGTTTTGTTTTCTTAATGTTTTGCTGTTCTCTTTTAGCAGGATGGTGTCATCTGCATATTTTAAATTAATAATTTAACGATTCCTCCAGTTCTTTCCTCTGAATCTAATCTTGCTTTACGTATGATATTTTTGGCATACAAGTTGATCAGAGAGGATGACAAAATGCAGCTTTGCCAACGCCCTTGCCATTTGGAAATTCACTTTCTCTGTATTAGGTCCTAACAGTAGACTTTTATCCTGAGTACAGGCTATACCTCAGGACAATAAAATGATGTGGCACATCCATTTCTTTCAGAACAATCAAAGGCTTTCCTGTAATCTATTATTTACTTTTGGATTTTTTTGGTGCATTCCATTATCGATCAAATGTTTGCTATATTACTCTAGTGTATCTTCCCTTTCTGAATCCAGCTTGAACATTTGGCATTTCTTGCTCCATATATGATAAAAATAGAAATTTGCACATCACTTTGCTTGCACAGGAACTTAATGTGATGGTTCTGTAGATACTGCAATTCCTGGTATCCTCTTTCTTGGGAACTGAAATGTATATTGAGCATTTCCAATCTGTGGGTCATTATTTTGTTTCCCATTTTTGTTGACACATTTTAGTTAGAACTAACATAGATTCTGTCTTTGTAGGTATGCCATCTGATCCTGAAGATTTATGTGTCCCAAGTTCTCTGAATGCAGCTTCCACTTCACCTTCTAAAACTGGAGGTTTATCTTCATGTGGTTCTTCTTCAAATGAATATATGTCATCCGTTCATTTCTTTTTTATAGTATCTTTGTGTACTGCTTGCATTACCTTCTTATTTTGTACAGTATAATGTGTTTCCCTGCTGGTTGTAGAGCATCCCCACTTTTGGTTTAAATTTCTCTTTTGATTTCTCAGACCTTGTAGAAGAGGTCTCTTGTTTTCCTTGTTTGTTTTCATTTTCTATTTCTCTGCATTGATTATTATAGCAGTGTTCTTTATCCTTGCATACAAGTCATTGAACAGTTACATTCAAGGTCCAGTTCTATTTCTGTTGCCTTTAATTTTGCCTCTCATCTATCCTTGATTGTTCAAAGAGTTTCATCTGTCATCCACTGAGGCTTTTCTTTCTTTTTGGCTGTAGCTAGTGTATATCTGCATTTATTCCTGACAATGTCTTTGGGTTCAGTCCAAAATTTATCTGGTTCTTGGTCAATAATACTTAATAGCACAAATCTGCTTTTCATACTTTCTTTAAATGTAATAAGAATGACCATAGAGTTGTATTTTGGCACAGTGGTTGGTTTAGTGTTCTTCTTTAGCTTTACTCTAATTTGTGATCTCAGCAATTCATGGTCTGTGCCACAATCTGCTCCTCGTCTTGTTTTTTTTAGAGAAAGAATACAGCTTCTCCATTTTCTGCTTCCAGTTATATAAGAGTCTGTTTGATTGCTATATTAGCTCTCATTTCAGTACTATAATTGTTAACTTCTGAGCATAAGTAAAATTCAAAATTTGAACCAGCTACCACAATTTGATAGCTAATATAGAAACCAAATAGAGTCTTATATAACTGGAAGCAGAAAATGGTGTCCATGCATAATCATAATTTCTTGAGTAAAACACTGGAATTTTCTGACTCAAAATATCCCATTCCTGTCCATTTTAGCTTGCTTACTCTAAGTACTGCAATGCAGAAGCCCTGGTGGATACTCAAGAGTTTGTCCATCCAAAGCAGAAAAGAAAAGGTGTTGTCGTTGGGGCAGCTTGACAACCATTCAAACAGTGCAGAGTTAAAATTTGAAACTCACTCTATGTGACCATCAGCTTGAGTGGTTTTAAAAAGAGTTAGACAAATTACAAGTTGTAATGAATTATTTCCACCAGCAGATGTCTCAGTGCCTTTCCCAATAAACAGCCAACTTTACTGAGAAACTATTTGGCCAGGCTGAAATGTTTTATACACTTTGTGGCGATGTGTGGGAAGTGTTATGGTGCCCATTGCCACTGGCCCTGCATTCCCAGGTCCAGCAAGACACTGGGGTGATGCCCACACCTTGAGGGAGCTTGTCTGCACGGTTGAACAGGGAAGAAGAAAGTACTTATGAAGCCACTTCTGAAACTGGGGTGGTGGGTGGTGGAATTAGTTTGCTCAGATCATATGAGAAGCTGCAATATCACAATGTATGGTCTGACTGAAGGTGTACATGTCTGCCTTCAAATCACCTGTCACCTTATGGTGACAAAATAATAATATATTGGCTATAATACCATGTCATTCAGGCAGCCCATATGTTCAAAACTGTGTGCTTTGCCTGAAGATAAACGCCTGTGATAGTATACAATGTCTGAATGTATACAAAGTAAGAGATATCAGTTTTGCCAGAAAATATAAGATGCTGGAAACTATGAATCCCATACAAATAAAAAAGTCCAACAATCAAAATGCATATAATATCGTAAATGTACACACTTCCTAAGGACATGAATTTCTTAGGCAAGGAATACTCAGAGGTCAGAGGTGATTTTAGCCATTTCCTTCTGAAATATAGCCTACTGCACCTGGCATTGGGTAGTGATCTCCCTTTCATTTCAGAGTCTGGAACTTTAGCTTTTTAAAAGAAACTAGTTGTGATACTTGTTACTCTGATCAGCTGACAGGTCATTACATTTACTACAGTCCAGAAAACAACTCATTGGATTACTAATTACTAAAAGTTGCTTCCACAGCTATCTTTGTGCAATTTCCATATCTCTGATCAGCATAACTGAGAATCTACCCAGTACTGATATACTGTATAGGCATAAACACTGTCATGCTGATAAGTAGTTACAATGTAAACATTACACTGAAAATTACAGTCCTGACCTATGGGCAAAAAAATTACACTGTTTAAGTGAATTACTTCAAAAAGCAACTAATTACTGAAATAACCTATGGCAGACAAGGTATTTGCGACTATAGCCAGAGAAGCTGAGGCTGGACAGAAGCGCTCTTGGTTGCAGCAGTTCCCTAGTTTAAGAGATGGAGCAGCTAATATCCCAGAGAGAGGACCAAAATTCAAAATGACCTCATAGAGAGCTTTGGTTTCCAAACTTTCGTCCTCTAGATGTTTTTGACTTCAGCTCCCAGAATTCCTGACTGCTGGCCAAGCCAACTAGGGCTTCTGGGAATTGAAGTCCAAAATATCCGAAGGAACAAACTTTGGAGATAAAGGCAGAGCAATGAACACTGGCCCTCAGTGAATTGAGGCCCTCAGTACTACTACCCCGAACTAAGGCCTCTGGTCCAAAACACACTGAGAAATAATCCAGTTTGAGACCGCTTTAACTGCCCCGAATCAATGCTAGGGAATTCTGGGGAATGTAGTTCTGTGAGGCAGAGATAGCCTTCTCTGACAGAGAAGGTGCCACAATAAACTACAATTCTCAGGGTAGCCATAGCAAACCCAATTAACACCCAAACAATGGATAAAGGTATCCATTAAGATATCTTTAATGGATACCTTTAAGGTAACCATTTAGGTCCAAAACACACTGCAGAAATAACCCAGTTTGAGACCGCTTTAACTGCCCTGGCTCAGTGCTAGGGAATCCTGGGAATTGTAGTTTCTTGTGGCACCAGAGCTCTCTGACAGAGAAAGCTAAATGTCTCACAAAGCTACAATTCCTAGAATTCCATAGCATTGAGCCAGGGCAGTTAAAAAAGGCCTCAAATGGGATTATTCCTGCAGTGTGGTTTGGGACCTAAGATATACAGTACCAATAAAGGCATCATTGTTTGGATATTATTGGCTTTACAGTTCACAGGATTCCCTAGCACTCAGCGGGGGGGGGGGGGGGGGGGGGGGGCAGTTCAAGCAGCATTGAAATGGGTTAATATTTATTTATTATTTACATTATTTATTTATTTAATATTAATCATTATTTATTTATATTATATATTGAAATAATAAAAACAATAAAACTTTTGTTTCTATCCCGCTTTTTGTTGAGACAATCAATGCGGCGTGTACAAAAATTAAAATACCTCAACATATACATAATATCTCCCCCCCCTTAAAAAAGGATTAAACACTATAATTTTATTATTATTATTTTATTATTTGTTTAATTTCATTTATTTATATTATTTATATTTATTATTGATGTAATTTTATTTATTTATTATTATTTATTTGTTTAATTTTATTATTTATATTATTTATTTGTTATTTATTTATTTATACTATTTATATATTTATATTTATTATTATTTATTCATTATTATTATTATTATTATTTCTGCAGTGTGGGTGTGTTTTGGTCACTCGCAGTGGCCACGCCCCCTGAGCTACAGGCCTCGGCGGAGGTCACGTGAGCGCGAATTCTCGCTCCTGATTCTCGCGAGAGCGCCCCTTACGGTGGGAGGGGGGAAGGCGGGGAGGAGCGCGTCGTCGCTAGGAGCCTTTCACAGGAAAGAAAAACGCTCGGTACGTTGCGTAGGGGGACGTCACCACGTACGCGCAGGCGCAGACCGCTCCCCGGAGGCCCGACGGCACCGAGAGAGAAAGGCCAAGGTGAGAGAGAGAAAGAGCGGCGGTGAGGGAGGCTGGTTTCGTCATTCCTTTCCGGTTTGCGGGGATCAATAGACGGCGAAGGGAAAGGCAGGGTCTTCTTCAGCGAGAGTCGCCTTGGAGGCCTCCCCTCCTTCTGCTCCTCCTCCTCGGAGCCTGGGCCCAGTCCTTGCTGTGCTGCTGCTGAGCGGCAAGGAACAGTCCCCTTTGACCCAGTGGCTCAGTGCTGTGGAATCCTGGGAGTTGTAGTTCCCCGTGGCACCAAGAGCAGGCTACGATGCCTCAGTCACAGGAACCACAGGCGCCAGTGTTACTTTAATTCGTTGATCTTGGATATATATATATATATATATAGTGTTCAGATATTAACGTTTAATTATTTTCATGGAATGTTCCCCGTAATGCAGCTTTATTTTAATAATAATAATAATGATATAATAATACTATAAAACACATTTTGAAGACCTATATGACAGGCTTAGCTGTCGGATCTCTTCCGGTTGACAAAATAAACCCGCATTATGGGCCAGCGTTCTGCGAAGATACATATCAGTACACCTTGAAACAATTTAATTATTAATATTGTTATTATTATACTTTATTTACACAGACAATAAAACCGACCAAAACGAAACCTGCCAGCGGCATACGTTCTACAAAATACCTATAAAACAATAGCTAATTAGATACAAATAAGCAGGCAACACATTTAAAAACATCAAATATCAAATCAAATATAGCAGACGACAAATCAAAGTAACGTTGGCGCCTGTGCCGTCTTGTCCTGTGTGTCGTGGTATAAGTTAGCTTACAGTTGTGAACCACTTAGACGCTGTTAGTCTGGTATGAAGCGGCATATAGATGAAGCTGACGATCGGAAGATTGGGAGGTTGGCAGTTCGAGGCCCAAGCGCCGCGTGACGGAGTGAGATCCCATCACTAGCCACAGCTTCTGCCAACCTAGCAATTCAGAAGCATGCAAATTCAAGTAATAATAATAATGATTTATCTATAGCCGTTCCAATCACAAGGAATCCAGGTGGGTTACAGGAATAAAAATACAGAGAATACAATACAGTAAGATAAATGAGAGCGACGTAAGTCACAGAATTCACAGCTAGACCTGATGGAACTGGGCCTCTCTTTTTCACTCCCTCCAGGTCTGATGAAGAGAGTAGGTACGGAGGGAAGGCTCTTTTTCTTGAGGCAAGAATTTAATTTGAATCAATTTTTATTTAATTCTTCTCATTAAATTTAAGCGTGGCGGACAGAGTGATGTGAGTCACAGTAAACGGGGAGAGGAACTAGGTAGGGAAGGCCTGCCTGAAGAGATCCATCTTAAGAGGCTTCTTAAAGGCTGTAAGGGTAGAAATGTGGGGGATCTCCTTTGGCAGGTCATTCCAAAGGTTCAGAGCAGCGGTGGAAAAGGCTCTTTGGGTAACTGAGGTTAGTCTAGAGTTTTTTGGCTGAAGTCGCTTATTCCCCAAGGACCTTAGAGTGCAGGACAGACAGTACGGAAGAAGGCGTTCCCTTAAGTATTCTGTATTAAGTAGATAAATAGGTACCACTTTGGTGGGAAAGTAACAGCATGACCATCAGAGCAGTCTTTGGACAATGCTGGCCCTTCGGCTTAGAAATGAGCACTGCTCCCTGCAGTCGGTTACGACTAGATATTCATGTCAAGGGACTACCTTAATAATAATGATAATGATAATAATAATACGATTTGTTTACATTCTGCCTTTTCCTCGTGGAATCGAGGCACATTACAAAACAAAGGTATCAAAAATACAAAATACACCCCCCTCCCCATCGAATACCTCACAGCAATATTATAACAATAAAGTAATTATACAAATAAAATAGAGAATACAGAGTACAGAATCCAAAATACACAGCATAATAATGGAGGTCATAACATAGCATAATAATTTAAACAGCAACCCCCTGGCGCTTCCCTGGCAGCAGAACAACTATTGATATCAATTTTCATATGTTAAAATGACATGACATGGCATAATAACCAAGTGTAACATAACATAACAAGCAATAAAACAGTCCCCGACAGCAGAACGACAATCAAGTACAGACTGCATGCTTAAAATAGTTATGCTAGTTATAAAACAGATAGAGGACAGGCAAATGGAGTAGGACCATCAGGGGCAGGCTAGGCTGTTTAAGATTAGTATTGTGTGCATCACCTGGTCCACTGTTAACTGTAATCTCCCTCTGGCTGTTGCCATCTCTCTCCATAGTTAATATACTACTACTAATAATAACGCCCAGCCTAATGTCCACTGTAGGCTGATGATGTTTTCTGGGCTGGTTCAGCCAGGTGTTCTGGCTTTTGAATTGCCGCTCTCCCGACATGCCTCCCTCTTGCCACCACTGGACCGCTGGGCTCAGGTGTTTTTGTGCCATTTGGGTGATGGCCCTGGGATTGGAGCCTGCGTTTTAAAGGTGCAACTCTCCTTTACCTTTTTACTATAATCTGGAATTGTGTTGGATTTAGCGCAATCACTCCATAAGTGAATTTCCTAATGGGAACTAATACTAAGGATTTGGCCAGGGCCCGACTATGGATCTGGCTGTCCATTGCAAGGCTTAGGATACAGTGCCTAGATTGCTTATGGAGACCTAAGCATTGTGACAGGAGCAATTTAATTCAAAAGCCTCTAATTGTGAAATAGTTTCTATCTTCCAGCTGCTTGCCGGCAAAGATCAGCCTCTGCTTGTCTGGAGGGATTCCTCCTTTGTCCTGGATCTTATAAGATGACTTTGGTCCAAAACACACTGCAGAAATAATCCAGTTCGAGATTGCTTTAACTGCCCTGGCTCAATGTCAGGGAATCATGGAACCTGTAGTTTTGTAAGACCTTTAGCTTTCTCTGTCAGAGAGAGCTCTGGTGCCACAATAAACTACAATTCCCTGGATTCCTTAGCACTGAGTCAGGGCAGTTAAAGCAGTCTCAAACTGGATTATTTCCGCAGTGTGTTTTGGACCAAAGTCATGTTATAAGGCAGTATAGCACTAGCAGTACAGTGCACAAGAAAAAAGAAGTCCCTTGCCTTCATTGCACTTCATTGTAGAAAATCGGGGTAGGTAACTTTTAAAATAGATAGTAAGAGCAATAACAAAAATCAGTATGGATCGCTAAAATGATGGGAGTGAATCAGGTGGAGATTAGAGGGTTAGAATCATAGAGTTGGAAGAGACTCCAAGGGACACCCAGTCCAACCCCTTGTCTTCAAGGAATACACAATCAAAATACCCCCCCCCCCCCCACAGATGGCCATCCAGCCTTGGTTTAAAAACCTCCAAAGAAGGAGACTCCACCGCACACCGAGGGAGACAGCTCTTACACTTTGGGCAGGTTAATGTGGGAGAAGGTTGCAAAAATTCAGGCTTTCCCAAGCATAACTTCAACCAGCATAATTTTTTTGAAATTAATAAGAAAGGGAAGCCAGTTTGATGTATGATTTCCTGGGTTGTTATGGCCATGGTTTTGAATGGGAATCCTGGAGGTAAGTAAAGAATACAAGGGTGAGTACTGGAGATATTGTTAACATTGGTCATGCCACTCTCAAAGTCCAAAGAGTGGTCCGGCCAATGATGGGCCAAGAAAAAAAAAGCAAAAGAACGTATTTTGCACTATGTTTTCCCCATTTACATATCTAGTTCTGCTTACAAATGAAAATATTGGAGAGAAGAGCTGGTGGAGACTTCTTCTAGGGAGTATTTAAGGAAGAATGGGAAGAGCTGTTTGTGTGGGTGAAATTTGGAATGTGATTGAGCAAAGAGCTGTATTTCTGCTCTCAAGAAACCAGATCTTGCCTGATCTTGGAAGCTACACTGGGTCAGCCTGGTTTAGTACTTGGATGGGAGACCACCAACAAATACTAGGTGATGTAGGCTATATTTCAGAGGAAGGAACTGCCAAAGATCACCTATGAGTATTCTTAGCCTATGAAAACCCTATGAAATTCATTGGGTCAACATAAGTTGACAAGTGACCTGAAGGCATCAAAGAGCATTCCCCTCTACAAAAGGGAAATTATCACTCCAGTTAATTCCTTTAGAATAGGAACAGGCAAGGTTTTTTTTTTAACCCCTTGAAGACCTTTGGAAGAAATATGTTGAGGGTTGCATCTGGACAGTGAATAGAGCCATTCTCCTCCCAAAATACTGATCATCCTACACTAGCTCTCAAAATACATTGCTGTTCTTCTCCTGCTCGGGCATCAGGTCTAGGGCCATGTGTTGCCTATGCCTGCTTTAGTGTTCTTTGGGAAATCTGATCATAAGGATAAGTAAAAGTATCATAATATTATTCATGCTTTAGCAGGCAAGACAAAAAGAAGCTATCATTTTAGCTAACTTGGGATAACTCTCACTTTTTATAAACTCAGGTCTCTGCTGGCTGGCTTCCTTTCCTTAATTTAATAGCAAAAGACAAGTAAATCTGTCTTTTTATAGGAGTAAAGCCAGAAGAAAAGGGCTGCTAGGATAATGCCTGTTGTACCAAGATAGTATCCGCTGAATCACAGTATCTTTTCATTATGGACTAACTGATTTATACAAGGTATGGGTTTAACTTACTGAGTGAGCATGGATTCTTTTGTTAGTAACACTCAGATTATATTGCAGGCTTGCCTCTCCAGAATCTTCTTTTTATAAACTTGGTTGTTTAATGTCAGCCTGGAGAAGAAATCTGTGACTAGCCACATTACCACACTACACTCTTATAGTGCTGCCATTCCACTTTTACTGCTTTGGCTGCCTCCTGTTGCATTCTGGGGTTTGTAGTTCAGTGAGGCCCAAGAGCTGTCTGGCTGAAATTCTAAATTCCTTTCCATAAACTGCAAATCCCAGAATGCAGCAGAAGGCAGCCAGAACAGTTAAAGTGGAATAGCAGTGCTACAAGAGTGTAGTGCGGTAATCTAATAATTGGTGGGGGACTTTGATATCCAATGACTCTTTTCTCCTCTGATACAGCCCTCAGTAGCTCCAAAATTTTTGTAATAGACAGTTTCCTAGTCAGTCCTCCAGGGCAGGTTTTTAGGGTACACATCATAATGTGACTCATTTATGAATCTAATATAAACTTTAGCTACTTCTGATTGGACTTTTAGTATGATCCTATAAGCTCCAATATTTTTGGTCTAGGTTGGATTAAAGATGGTCATGTCAAATAGTAAGTAATTATATCAGCATTGTATCTCTTTTGGTCACTGGTTATAGAATGTCCGTTACCTTTTACTTGTCCCATATGACAAAGCAGTAAGAGAGCCAGCCATGGGGAAAAGGCTGCCTTATACTGAATGCTGCAAATGTGGTCTGCATGGGCCTGCCCTTTAAAGTTATTTAGAAATTTATTGAGGTTGCATAGACTGCTAGTTTTGACTTCCCTTGTATGTACTTCTATGGTCACTGATCCCTTTGGGTTAGGGATTGCTTCCCATATCTTCTTTATCTGATGTCATTGCTTTTATAAAGCATGTAGCTTGTTCAGTAGATTGAAAAATATGTATGCATGATTAACAAAAAAGTAAGGTTTCAATAATTCTGTTCAAAGATCTCATGATAATATACTAATATAATTTAAAATTGCTGTTACACTGATACTTTGGTGTTTTTTTAAAGGGTTAATTATTTTATTTCATAGATTAAATTCTAGCAACCCTTGTGGTAGAATTCTTAATAGATGAATATGATAGTCATTTAGGTTCTAAATGTTATGTAAGACAGTTTCTTTCAAACAGACTGTTATATCTGATTCTATAATGGCTTTTCCTACTTGTAGATGTCAGAAGACCTTGCAAAACAGTTAGCTAGCTACAAAGCTCAGCTCCAGCAAGTTGAAGCTGCTTTGACAGGGAATGGAGAAAATGAAGACCTACTAAAACTAAAGAAGGATTTACAGGTGAGAATTAAAAGATACAACTTTGCAGCATATATATTTTCTACACAGTGAAGAAGATTTTTAACATTGTCAGGATTGATATTATCTTGGAGGTACTGGTGAAGGATATGTTAATTGTTGGCTATCGAATATGTATGAATTGTTTTTCTGTGGGAATAAAATGGTTACCAGAGAATCAGGGCTGTCACTTGATTTAAAAAGTAATCATAAGGTTGCGTGTTGTAGCAGGTATCATCTTAAAAAAGCAATATTATGTGTGAGGAAATTGAGATGATAATTTTTAAAATGGTACATTTTAAGCTTTGTAAAAGCGCTAATATTAAAATATAAATAAAAATTAAACATGTGTATATGTTGCCCAACTACTTGCATGTCAGAGGTCCCTACGGAAATAGACTGGTGTGGAACTGGTTTATTTCTGTGAAGTTCATAAAGAGCCACAACGATCTGTATCTTTGGTAGTGTTAGCATACTACTGAATTAATTCAGATCATGCTGCATTGTTCCCAGAAATGGAGGTCCCTCCATTTTAAATTGATACAGTGGCAAATGTGAACGTCAACAGTGTTCAAATGGCATAGAGATTCGATCTCTATGGTAAACTTAGTGGGAACACTGAACCGATTCTGAATTGGTGAGGAGATGCAAGTCCCTTCATTCAAAAAAAGTAAGTGTGAATAACCCCTAAGCTTAGCTGATGAATTGCTGCTTCTTTACAAATAACCCCTTGGTTTTTATTTTGTTCAGTGCTGTTCACAAGTATTTGTTTTCTGCTGCTGGGTCAGTGCAATTTTTAAAAACAAAAGTGATTTCAGAAATGCCTTTTTACTGGCATTTAGCAGTAACTGTAGGAACATATTTTTTAGAATTGCTTTCTTTATCGGCTCTAAAAACGAAAGAAAGACAATGTGTTTTGGTTTTGACTACTCTCTTGCCTTCAATTCAGATTTGTCAACAGAGATTTTATGTTTTGACCACAATTTTCTGTGTCTTGACTCCTCTTACTCTTTGCAATTTGGCTCAGTACAATTGTTTCTCACTTGGACTCAGATTGAGTTTGGCTACGTTTTCATTGTTCCCCTATTGATATGGCCACTCATTCCATTCAAACGTTGTGAGGAGTGTGGGGTCAAGATCCCTGGCCAACACAAACACTCCCGTTGCTTGTTATGATTAGTTGAGGAGCATAATATGCACATTTCTGCTTGGTTCTGATAGACTGGCATCCCCCCTCCAATCATTCTTTATAGTTCCAATGTTCCTTAGCTTTCAGGACCTTGCTTATTTGAAAAAAGTAACTTCACTTTGTAATTCTTTACTGAATAAACTCTTACTTTAATATACCAAACATGATAATTTTGTACCTAATGAAGTTACACATAACAAGCCAAGTAGTAACAAAATGACTTCCAGTCTGTAAACAGTGTTGATAACTGAGTTCTTAAATTTTCCCAAAAAATTCTCTTTAAAAAACAAATAGGATTCCCCCCCCCCCCGAATGCTTCAAAAACCAGGCAGTTTTAACATTTCTAGCAAGCATAAGCATTATAATTATTGAAAATGGTAGAAATAAGCAATTAGGAAATGTCCTTGTTGTTCTATCACAAGTTCTTGCTGATCCCACTCCCACTGTGTTAAATGGATATTGTATAATGCTATCGATCTCAATTCAGGAGCTGTACAAGAGATTTGCTAAGATAACAAATGCAAATAGGTTCATGTGCTATACAGTCTGCTGCCCATTATAATACTATCACACTTTGTAAAGGACATTAATAGGGTGGGTAACAGTGTTTGAAGATTTGTCCTTTTTTTCTTCCCTCAGGAAGTGATAGAATTAACCAAAGATCTCCTTTCAACACAACCATCAGAAACTCTTGCAAGTTCTGATAGTTCTGCTTCTGCTCTCCCAAGTCACACTTGGAAGGTTGGAGACAGATGTATGGCCATATGGAGTGAAGATGGACAGTAAGTGTAGAAAACAAACTTCTGTAACCGTTACATGAAATAATACAATTCCATGGTAAGAGATTTCCCTTTAGTTTATACCCTAACTGTGAGGACCAATTTGGTGAGCATGATAATTAAAGGAATTATATCGCCATGCAGATATTGTTGGACTGCAACTCCCAGTATTCTTCCCCATTAACTGCAGACTGGGACTGCTGGGAGTTGCTGTCTAATAGCATGTCATTCTTGGTTTGAGAGATTTTACAGGTACAAAATGTGTGTTAAAAATATAAAGAATATTAATTGGGTCTGAGATATATTTAACTTTGTAAAGTTTTGCATAAGGCAGATATACCATCCAATAAATTAAATGATCTATGTGCATATCATCACCAATTTGAGGGAGAAAAAAGTGGTAAGGAAGAACTATAGCGAAGGAAGCAAAGAACTTCATTCACATTACTTTGGACTGGACATAGAGTAGGTTTTTTGGAGACAAGGGAAAGATCAGTTTCCCATATATGCCCAAACAAGCTACTTAGAATCCAGAGGTACCATTGCAGGTAGGGGGACTGAATTTGAAAGTAACATGGAAAAGGAGCAACTGTCTCTGAGACTGGTTCTTACTTTGTGGGTAAGGATGGCAGCTTTAAGGTCTTATAATAAAACAACTTTCCCAAAGTCATCCTAATGGGTATGCTGTAGTGGCTGAATGAATAGTTTATATGTGTATGTAGGCATCCCACTTGAGAATACTCAGAGGCTCTACAGACTGGCGTTATATGCCAGCCTTGGGGAAGAATGGGGACATGATGTCCACACGACGCACACTCCAACGCTGCCCTGATGCTGTTGTCATGGTGTGCACCTGACCACACGGTGGGCGGCTTTACAGTGCTCCTTTGGTGCTGCATCCAGATGATGAAGTGCCAAAAGGAGTGCCAGGGCGGTAGAGGCGCCTTTTCCCCAGTGCAAAAAGGAGTGGCGTTTTGCTGTACTTTTTAGCGTGGGGGAAAGGCCAGATCGGGGCCGCAGCATGTAGTTCCTGCCTCTCCGATCCGATACTGAAAGGGGTGGCAGCAGGCCGCTCCAAAGGGGTAGTCTGTTTAGCCCCTCATACATCTATTTTTAAACGAGCTGGATGCTGAATCTCAGATGATGTGTTTAAGAAAAGTAGATAATTACTTGATTTTTCAGTGTCACTGTTGCAGAACACATTTAATACACATTGTTCTAAATACTTCCTTAATGTTAGTTCTACCTTGCTTCATTTTAGCAATAGATTATATGGGGGCTGTGAGCCAGGTATCAAGTTACAGTTTGAGAGTACAATCCTTTACATGTCTGCTCAGAAGTAAAATTCCATTGTGTTCAAATGAAGCTTATTCCCATATACTTTTACATAAGACTGTAGTCTGAATCGCACATGTTGGAAAAAATTTGGTGAAAAAGAAAACAATAAAAATAAATTCTTAGTCTGTAATTGGCTGAATTGGCGCTCATAGAGGGGGGGAAAACTGGGGGAAAATTCTGTATCTGGCCAAATGTTTGAAAGGGAATATAGTTAATGAGCTCTTGAACTTTAACTTTAAGATTTGTAGCATTTTGTATTCTGCATAATTGTTTCAGCAACTGGAGAGAATATGTCTAAGATGGACTTGAGATACCAGTCCAAACTTGATTAGAAATGTTCTGAAGCATATTATTAGTCACTGCAAGTTTTCTAGGGCTGAGTCTTAAACCTTTACTCACATGCTTACAGCCATGATATCTTTACAGGTGTTATGAAGCTGAAATTGAAGAGATAGATGAAGAGAATGGTACAGCTGCAGTCACCTTTTCGGGATATGGTAATGCTGAAGTCACACCCCTGCTTAATCTGAAACCTGTGGAAGAGGGAAGGAAAGCAAAAGAAGACAGTGGCAACAAACCCATGTCCAAGTAAGTGACTGAAATTAATGTTCAGCATTCAGTGGTTTGGGATAGCAGTAAAGAAAATACTGTACTTAATCTGCCATTACTGATGGATTGTCACCCCCAGGGGTGATTTTACAGCACAAAAAACCTGCATTCTTCTAATTTCTTGAGTCATATTTTGCATAGCTCTTGCAGATCCAGTAAAGAGATGATGGTTTGCTATTTTTCTTCTTCTTTCTAGTTAAACTGTGGTTTAGAATATGAGCTTGCCTGTTCAATTTTTTGGAGGCTCAGACTGGGGAATACTGTTTAACTTGATTTTAGCCATTCCAGAATTTACTTGCTACTGTGAATATGTGGCAGCTAAATAATGGACTGGGATTATGATGAAAGGTTATGCCATTCTTTGTGCTGTTAACCTCAATGCATGGTCAGGATTGATGAGACTGGTTAAAGGCAGTCCCTCATGTGACTGTCCTGGGCATGTAGAATAATGTACTTCTAGTGAATAAATTCTGAGTTAGGTTTTAGAGTTGTTCTATATTTAGCAAAAGGCTAGCTAGAATTCTCAAAGAAAGCTTTTGTTCTTAATAGTGCATGAAAGTAGGATTCCTGTGCTTTATTGAAACTTGCAGTGCACAGATTGCTTTACAGAAGGAATGACAGCACTTCCTACAGATGGAGAATGAAATGGGCCTGGACAGATGATACTCCATTGTACTGAGAGTATATCTTTACATTCACCTAGCCCAAGGTGAGACTCTCTTAATCAGTGCATCCTTGCTTTTGTCTACATGTTCTGAGAGCAAAAGTGAAGTTAAAGCAAAGGAGATGCAGTGTGATGAGGTATGTAAGTAATCTTAATTTCCATTTCTCTTTTAGGAAAGAAATGATTGCCCAACAACGAGAATATAAAAAGAAAAAAGCTTTGAAAAAGGCACAACGCATCAAAGAACTGGAGCAGGAAAGAGAGGATCAAAAAGTCAAATGGCAACAATTCAACAACAGAGCGTACTCGAAAAACAAAAAAGGACAGGTATGTGTATGCTGTGGCTTAGTATCTTAACAGTATAGTCACTTTGGAAGGATTGTGGAACTAAAGAACACTACTGGCATGACTGACCTCTGCAGAAATGCAGCTTCCATTGTAGATAGTTGTTTATATATTCCAGAAGCACTGTGTGGGAATTCTATATAGTATATTAAACATCTTGTTAAATATTAGTTACTTATGTGAGATGTTGGAGATACGATGGGATACTAGTTGTAAAATTGAAAATTCATATTTATAAAGGTTGTGGCATATTTAAAAGAAAACTTTTAGATTAAATCCTTCCAAGATCATACACAAAGGTTAAAAGCACAAAACCCAACAATAAAAACAACCAAATCAAAATTAGTAGTTGAAATTAAATAGTACAACATACTCAAAGGCCCCAGTAGTGTCCTAAATCACATGTATGGTAGGATTAACATTGTAATCTTTAGGACCACTGACTTCCTGAAATGGTGGAGCCTTATAAATATTAGATGCAAGGGGGGGGGGGGGGAGGCACCACTAAAAAGAACCCTTGTTCTTTGTGCCCACCAACCTAACTGTTCCTAGAAGCAGGCATACAAGTGGGGTGCTAGTACAGTATAGGCATCGGTTGCCCAGAATCCAAAAGTATTTGTGCAGACACATTGTGCCAGTTAAAGTTTTTGATCCAACTTTAAATTCAGCTCTATGTAGAGTGAATTACTGTGATACAGCCTATCTGTCTCTGGAGTACCAAATCGTCTGTCCTTGCTACATATGATTACAACTGGTGCAGCCTAAACTGGTGAAAAACAGACCTGTCTGCCACTGCTACTTGAGATTCCTCAGCAATAAGTCTGTAGAATTCCCAAATGACAAACTGACTCGTCAGAAACAGGGCTGTCACAACAAGGACCAAGGGCTAACCTCTACTCATAATAGTCTGGTTTTCCTGCACATAGCACCTCTATCTTGTTTGTATCTTAGGGCCCAGACATGCCAAAATAAAGCTGCTTCGGATCACTTTGGAGGTATGTTGTTTAAATGACGTAAGAGGCCAGAAGTTGCACCAAACCCACAGTCCTGTCCTTAGGACTGGAACGTGGCTTTGGTGCGGCTTCCGGCCTCTTAGGAGGCACGTTTCATTTAAACAGCACACTTCCAAAGTGGCCCGAAGCAGCTTTATTTTGGCCTGTCTGTTTGGGCTCTTAGTTTCAGCTGCTTTCTTCTTGTTCATCTCAGAACTATGTCTAGGCATCAGTCTGTATCGTAATGGTTTGTACTGTGATGCTTTCATGCTGTCCTAATAATGTATACAGTAAAAAAAAAAAGCAGTTATTTACATCACTTGTATTGTTAGGTTTGGTAATACAGTATCACTGGCACTGGGATCTAAAATACAGTAAAATATGTTTTAGTCAACAATGTAGCCCAGTCCATATGTAGATCAAGGTTGGTATTAAAGAATCTGTGGTATAAAGCCAGAGAACTAGTGTGGTGCAGTGGTTTGAGTCTAGGATTCTAGAGATCAGTGTTAAATTCTCAACTCAACCATGGAAACCCACTGGGTCACCCTGGGCAAGTCATACACTCTCAGCCCCAGAAGAACCTGTGATAAGAGTCACCATAAGTCAGAAATGACTTGAAGACACACAACAACAACAAAGTATAAATCTTGCTTACTGTTTAATTTCGGGCAAAAATGGGCTATGCTTTACTTTCTAAAGTGACCCATCTGCACATTTAGTGTTAGCACTGTTTTGTGACTAGGTGAAATTTGAAAATGTCTACAAATAGCACTTTTAATTTGTTCTACAGGTAAAGCGAAGCATCTTTGCATCTCCTGAAAGTGTAACAGGGAAAGTTGGAGTTGGGACATGTGGAATTGCAGACAAACCCATGACGCAGTACCAAGATACATCCAAGTACAACGTCAGACATTTGATGCCCCAGTAACTGAGGGAAGAAATGACTAAACATCACCTCTGTCGGGCTTTACATTTACCTTTTTATTGTTATATTTTTCTAAAAGTAAACTATTGGTGCGTAGTGAAAATAGTTGTTGCCATCAGTTGGCTTACGCTGGTACAAGCCTTAAGTAAGTAGTAGAAGTTCAGAATGACCCCTTTACTGTTCTCAAATTAAATATGCACAAGTCAGACTAGTGGGGAAATTCCCTTTTTATTATCCAGAAACCTCCGATCTCTAGAGTGTCCTCACTCACACATTATCTGGAATACCATCAATACCAAATGACTGTGTAATAAAGTAGTCATCCCAGCTTTCTTGCCTCCCCTCTCCCCCCCACCCCCCAATGTACTTAATATACTGGTAGTCCTGTTATTATTGCATGGACAAATACTGAGAATTTTTTGTTTCTCTGGAGCTAGCTTCCATCCCAGTTTAATGGTGAGGTCAAATTTTGATTTGCCCATGTTGGCTTGCTTGGGGGCACAGTCAGATGATTCTCCAACCCCTCCTCCTGTCTCACTAACCATGAAATGACCATAGTGCATGGGCAGGGGTTGCAGTGGCTCAACGGTAAGTCTAGGAAGTGTTGGATAGCTAGTTCCTCATGTGGAATTACTGTGCTATACAGGGTCCTAGCTAGAATCTTTCCTTTTTATAAGAATTGGGAAGGAGTTTACAAAGTTTAGCTGGGTGGTGTGCTTGCCATTCATTTGATTGCATTCCTGAGATCAATGATCTACTCTTGTTGTGAAGTCACACTAAACTTCAGAGGTGTTCTGATGTTCTTTTTGCTGTAAGGTTTGCCCTGTCCGCCCCCCTCTCACCTCCAAGCTAGGAAACATGAAGTAGAGGTTCATTTTTGTCATGCTGAGCCTCACAGAGGCTGAGAAAGCAGCAAAATGTAAAAACTCTTTCCAAAATCAGTGCAAAGCTTGACACGTCGTGCCACTCTAACTACAGGCTGGGAGAATAGTGGAGGAATTGCCTAGAACTCATAGAAAATTTCAACAGACTTGAGAAGCACAAGCTCTTCTAGCTGCTTCCCAATGCTTGTACTAAGCATGTCCTTCAAGAGCATGGAGGAGGGCTAGGATAATCTAACTGACTTGCACTCTATCTCTAAATTACATGCATCTTGAAATTTACCCCCGTTTTTTCCCAGTTCCAGGGAAGTGGGGGTTCAACAGAGAACAAAAAGCGCACTTGTCTCTGCTTCTCAGCAGAACCTTATGTCATGCTCAGAATGCAGCCATGGGCTGAGTAAGGTTCGTTTGTTGCTTTCCAAGATAGGTTAGCACTTTAAATGTTGGAGGAGTTAAATGAGAAGTAGTAATTTCCATGGAAGAAGTGACGAGTTACTTGATACATTTGTGTACCTGATAAATACACAGTAATTCTACCCAAATTGTACTGAATCAATTTTATTGCGTATCCAGCTGGTTAACTGCATCAGGACATTCCTCTCATAAGAATGCTGAACTTCAACTTTGTTAGTAAAGCTGGGCCACTCTGATTTTTATTTGGAAAACCATGTGTAAAAGTTCTGGCCTTTTTGTATCTTGTGGATGCAGTTGCTTCCCTTTGCCAGTCTGTATTGTTTAGGGTGGTAGTGCCATCTCTCAATCTTGAAATGTGTTTGAAGAAAAAAGTTAATGTATAGCCCTGTATACAATGTAGATAATTATTTTTGTAAAATATGGTGTTAAGTTAATGAACAAGACTGGATTTCATTATTTCTCCTGCTAGAGTAATTCTTGCTCATTAATCTGAACTCCGTTCCCCATGTATATTATGTTACAGTCCCCTTTTGTAACTTGTTTTCTGAATTAAAATGAGATCAGGTACCATCAGGATTTGTTGATGCCCAATTAGTGAAAATGTCTGTCAGTTTACCTGAGTCTAAAATCTGTTTTTAGTAGGCTAGACTCCATTCACACAGAGAGGCTCTTCCTGTCAATGGAAAGAGGAGGTAATTTTTATGACTGTGTTGATTTCAGTTTTGTATGTTTGACTTTTATTAAAATAAAATGTTCAAAACCACTTGGCTATGTTCCCCAAAAATGAACATTTGGGGAAAAAATTGAAAAAGTGTCGTATGAAAAGACATATAGCCAAAAAAATCATGGAGGCTATAAAGAGCATAGACTGAAGAATTTGCACTCGATGTGTTAAGTCTCAATTAATCAGCAATGTTCCTTGATCAAATTTGGCTGAAGGACTATCAAACCTTTATCTGGAAGTTTGCATATAATCGAAGTTGCATATAGAGCTGGTGGCCATCCTGTATGTATTATCAGTGCAGATCTTCAGCTGTCCTGAAGTTAGTTTAACCATTATGATTTTTTGAGTAAAGAAACCATCAAGAACATAATTTAATTAACAGATAAACCTGGACTTTCTGTTGTGAAGAGCAAGCATTACTGGAATTCACTAAATGAGACAATGTCCAAAGAAAAAAATCAGTTTTTTACCAGTGTGAGAGAAAGCTATTTCTGTAACTGAAGCACATTTCAAAAGCAGCTTCTGATACAAAATGTGATTGGATAGTCCAAGAGGAAACCGCATAACCAAAAATAACCCCCACACTTGTGTGCATATATGCCCTTCATCTTGCCTGAAAAGTAACCCTTTGGATCCATTATAGGGGCAATCCACATGAGGAAAAGTGTTCTACTGAGAAGAGCCTACTGTGTGTGGTATTCTTGCTCTATTGCAACAGATGGCTGTGCACAACTTTGAAACATTGGACTGCAAGTTTTAAAAATACAGAACTCTAATCAGTGTAGACAGAAACATGCTGTTGCATCCTTTGGAGACAAAGTCAACAATATAGCCTGTGTTCAGCACATAGCTGTATTTATGGCAACTTCTGTTGCATGTTTGCTCTTTAGATTTATGATGTGGGACAAGAGGAAGATAACAATCTTACTAGAAATAAAATTTCATAAAATTTATTTGTATATTTTAAACAAGTTAATATAGATGGCCACAAACAAAGGAAGAATGTTTACAGTGATGAAAAATGCAACATCTTTGTCAGCACCATCCCTGCATCTTACAGATAGAGCTCTGGTTAGCATTTCAGCATTGGGTTTTTTTAAAGGCTGGCACTGGTCAATCTGAGCACCAATCACAGGTTGATTGGGATTACATATTTGTTTTGTATCTTTCAGTTCTTCAAAGTTGTGGTTGGCTAAAGCACCAATATAGTAACTGTTCCAAATTTCAGAAGATCTCAGAAAAAAAAACATAGTCATGATCTGAGAAGTGTTTAAAAATAAGCTTATACTGAGCTACGTACACATTAGAAAAATATTTGCCAAAGGATACATGTTTGTTTGGACTTGGAATTGCTTTTGACTAGTACAGTATGGCTACATAGAAATATAGCACTGTACAGTTGATTCTCTTTTAATATACAAATTGCAAAGGATATTCAGAGGTCAGTAAAGGCTGAAAGATTACTGATAGTTTTGGGGTTTTTTCCTCATTATAACTGGGGGGGGGGAATTACAATGGCACATACCTACTTTGTGCATCAGGTAATGGCTAATGCAATAAAAGAAACAAAATGTACTTACTGTGTTTAAAAATCTGCATCATATTTATTTTACATCAGAATATAATAGCTGCATTTTATGTCAGAATATAACTAATAGCTGCAAACCTAAATCATAGGAACATTAACCTGCAGTTTCATTGATTCCTTTCTGTTAAAATAGCAAGTAAAAGAAGCTTCTGAAGGCTATGAATAAGAAGAGCAACATGTTGGGATCATCAAGCTAAGATGTCATGCTAGAATTGTAATTTCTTTTCCATTCTTCTGTGCAAGATGCAAGTGTGTATATACTGAAGTTTAGCAAGACTGTAACTTTCAAAATCTGACAGATACACAGGGTGACAATTTGGCTGATGAAAGAAATGTAAAAGAAACACCACGCTATTTGTTCTGAGTGTGAAACATATATTAATACATGTAGTATGTCACATGCTCAATAGGGACAACAGCTTATCTCAGCATAAGCAATGTCAGATAAGTCTCCAAAGAAGCACATAATATGGACTATTAATTTGGGCTAAATTTTAATTACCTTAAAAATGTATAAGGCGTGTTATACATTCCAGGTGTTGCCTTGCTGTACTCAGTAAGTACTTCATTCAGATACAATTTAATCAGCTCTTGCAGTTATAAAAACAGCAAGCTAATACGTGAGGAACACATCTGTCTCAGTGCATCTCCTACTTACTCACAATTGCAGCTTCTCTACAATATTTTTCTTCCACAGCAGATCAGCTAAAGTCAGTACAGAAATGGATGTATGCACTGGCATTCAGCTTCCTGACACAAAATTTTTGCTGTGTATTTAAACAACTATAAAGTGATTTTCTGGTTCTAATATGTTGCCTGCAGTGTGCCTTAAAAACAGTATTGCCTGCAGCGAACCTTCCCTGTTTGATTTACAGCTGCAACGCAGAGCTGTACAGTGATGGACAGGTAAACTGTGTGAGTGGAGGAATGAGTTTCTAAGATGGATAAGACTGCGAGAATGAGAAAAGTGACTTCAACTATTGTGACTTCTCTCTAGCAATGTCTCCTAAGGCTTGATCTGAGAAGGGACAATGGTAACTAATATCCCTGTTTCTAGAAACTGCCTTTAATTAACATTTGTAATCAGTCCCAGTTTTCATTGATGTGCAGTATCAACAAGTACAGTTGGCCCTCCATATCCATGGCTTCAATCATCCATGACTTGGAAATATTCCAAATATATATAAATTCCAAAAAGCAAACCTTGATTTTGGACACCATTTCCCTACACCCTTGTATTTAATGGAACTTGAGCATTCACAGATTTTGTTATCTGTAGGGTGGGGGTGTCCTGGAATGAAACCCCAACAATACCAAGGACACTGTACATGGATATTAAAATAACTGAATTTTCTAATTCCTCAGCATGAAGACTGAATAGAAATGATGAAGCAAGAATTATTGTTTTTCTGAGGATCTTGTACTATAATTAATTGCATGTTATAGTCTGTATCAGCCCATTCCACTAGCACAAGCTATAATGGCCTAGATCTGAAGAGCCATAAGAGCTCTGGCACAGGGTATGAAGTTAAGGTTAAATACAATCTAGTAGCTTCACCCAAGAGAGAGGGAAATGATTTGCATGCAAAGTACCCTGGTTAAGTTCCTTTCATTTCAAATCAAATATCTAATGTAGCAGACACCTATGAGTGGCCAGAGACAATGGCGGGTCCCAATCCGCCGCTTTTCAGGCTGCGGGGAAGCAGCAAAACGCTGCTTCCCCGCAGCCAAAAGGGGTGTCCTTGGGGCTTCAAGCCCCAGGACACCCCACGGTGGCAGGGAGGGGGAGAAAGGGGTTCCTTGGCCCCTTTCTCCCTTGCTTCGCTGGGCGCAGCCGTCTGAAGGCTGCGGCCAGTGAAGCAAAGCGGCGCCGCGGACCAGGAAGGAGCTCCGAAACGGAGTTCCTTCATGGTCCGCGGAAAGGGCGCCCTAGGCGCCCTGCCGCGGATTGACATCACGTCCGCACCGCCCCGTCTAGAGGCGGCGCGGCCGTGACGTCCTCACGGCGCTGTTTAGTGCGCGACGAGCATGCACTAGGGTTAGGGCGATGCAGAAGCACCGCCCTTTTGTAACCCTAGTGCGTGCTCGTCACGCACTAAAACGCCGGTCTGTAACCGGCCAATATGAGTTAAATAAGCCAACAGTCCAACTTGGTGTACATGAGCTTCATGTGTTCCTAACTTCCAAAGATTCACTTTTCAGATATGAATACAAGCATGAATTCCATTGTCTCTACATTTGCTACTGTGAGTTGATTATATGTTTACAATTATCAACCTTTTGGAGACTATTCATTCTCAGTGAATGAAGGTCTGGTGAGCTTGCTGAAGTCAAGATGCATATATACTTTTGAAACTGCCATCAATAAGGGATTTTACTCCAAAGCAAATTGGCAACTTCAGATGGGGAATTTTCCTCAGGACAGTAATATGGTAGGAAACAATTTTTTTTCTCTCTTGTCTGTTTGCTGCCATCCTGACACAGCCTTTCCCTACACTCCCACTGCTTTCAGTGGACACATTTTTAAATGCAAAAAGCTTGCTTTTTTGGTCTTGCATTTAGTTTGCCAGAAGGCCACAAAGCTATGTACGCTGACCTGGGAGTAAGCTCCATTGAACATGGTAAGACTTACGTCAAAACAACCATCTCAAGTTTTTGTAGAGGGGGAAAATGCAATAAAAAGTAAAGTGTAAGAAGCAGTAAAAAAATTGCAAGCTATTTTAACAGTTTTCAAACTTTGGAAGCAAAGACTTGAGAACACAATATGAAGGGCATGGTTTTATCATGAAAAAACCTAGATTCTATGAAGGAGCTTGAACTAGTTTGGAGCAATAAATATAACTAATTTGCTACAGAAAACATTATTCAATGTAAGTTGCACAGATACATTTCTTCCCATAGTGGGTTTCATGCCACCAATAGAGATGTGTCCTGACTGCTTACCCATGGAGAAATATAGCAGTTCACATGTTAATAGCCCTATTATATGCACAGTATATGTGCATAATAAATACGTATGAAGGGTGTTGAATTTGGCTTACATAATCTCTTTTAGACCTCAGAAATTATTTTGGACTATAGTTCCCCAAATCCCCTAGTTAGCATAGCTATATTCAACCAAGGATTCTGGGAAATGCAATCTGAAAAGTAACCTTCCAACTTCTGGTCACTTCTTATCCCACTTCTCCCCTTCAGAAAACATTTTTTTTTATTTGACACACAACGAGGAACTAAAGCAGACCAATATTCAATATGGCCCAGTATCATCTGCCATGAGAATGCTTTCTGTGCTCTCAGGCAAAAGTGTTGCCAAGGCCTTCCACCTGGATGGTTTTTCCTCCCCTCCTCTGCAGCTGCTTAAGAGTTTGAGCCTAGGAACATTTATATACAGAACACATGCTTTTGCTATTGGAGCTTATGGACTCCTCTCCCTACTCTCACAGTCAGTTCAAATCACGTTCACACTGGCTGATTTTGTGGTAAGTGAAATTGTTAACTATGGTTGCTAATACAACTTAGTACTATTTTGTTCATCAGTTATTTTGACTGTCCCACAGAACTGTGGTGAGACTCAATAGCTTTACACATGCAAATTTATGGACCAAACAGACCGCACTGCCATAAAATGAGTTCCTTATTGATTCAGTTGAAAGTTTTATCTCCCATTTACTACGACTAATGAGTTCTTATTCCCACCACTAGAGGGAGAGATTATTGCATGCAGCAAACCAGAGTATTACATAGCCACAAGGGGAGATTGATGTATATCAACAACTGGATCCAGGCTTTAATAAACAGAAAAATTAAAACCCCAGCTAGGAACATAGTACAGCCCTGGAGAGATTATGGTTCTATTCCACAAAACAGGTTCTAAAGTTGTGTCTTGTTATTATATGACACGATAACAGCTCTGGGGTGAATGGATAACATATGTGGGTTTGAGCACACACACCATATCGATATTGAGACAAGATCTATGTGAGAAGTCATTTGGGGTCATCTAATTACATGGCAAATTGTTTTTAAAATGTCCAGGCACAAACAACATGGGTATTCTAAAGTCTCAGGAGTGACCAAAATGGCAGAACACAGTGCATTTCAGATACAGAAATGTTTAATGGTGTTAAAGTGCTACTATAAGCAGAACCATATGCCAACATTTAAACACAATTCCACTGCACGGCTAAATGAGGTTACCTTGTTTTTTTATTATTATTTTGTCTTTTTAAATTTTTGTTGCCCAGCCCTATCTAAAACAATAAAATTAAAAATCTACAGGACTGAAATTAACAACCCAGTAATTATAATCAGCAATAAGTTATGAATTTCATAAAGCATTTTTCTTATTTTCTTTTTCTTTTCTTTTTGTCCCTTAGTAATTGGGAGGGTAGACAAATCACTTTAAAAGTTTCAAACAAGTGTCATACATGAGGTCTTTTTTTTTAAAAAAATGAAACAGTAAAGTTTAAACTTGGTAAAGGAACATTAAAAGGAATTCTTGTAGTTAAGAAAGCTTAAAGGAAAAGCAAAGACCTCAAAGTGCAGGTTAGAAAGCTCATATTGAAGAGAAAAAATATGCTAAAAATAATGGATACAATCTTTTTTTCTTGTTAACAGCGAGACAACAGCAACAGTTCCTCTCAGGTGGGACTGGAGATTTCCCACTGGGGAACCACTGTGGGCAGGCTGTTACCATGAGACATGTACTATGTTAAGTATGGACCCAGGCCAGAACTATGGGAGGGATCCAGGTGGCAAAGGAAGTCCAGAAAGGAAACCAAAAGGAAGAGCCATCACGCCTGAGGAGAGGCCCTGTTCTTTTTGTGCTTGGCAGCAGAAAAACAGGTCCCTTTCCATTGGTTGGTGTCAATTATAAAAGACATTTGCAGAATCATGCCTAGGAGTTCTAAAAAGACATTGTCGCATGTAGGTTCTCTCACCCAAACAACTTTTACAAACATTTATCAAAGTAATTTGCAAAAGGAAAAAAAAAGGTCATTGTGGCTCAGAATGGAGGCTGTGCCTTTCCTTCGCATCATCCGCACCACCACCACCACTATCTTCACAGACTTCTGTCTGTCTCTGTGTTGGGAACGCCATTTTAATAAGGAGTTAACTGCTGTAGCCATTGAATCCAGGGAGCTAGTAGTGCTGGTATGTTACAGCTCAATACTCTAGTGCTAAAATCATGTGACACAAGTTCTTGCCTTGAAATGATGTCCAGCAGAAAGTTGAGCTGAATGAGAATTGCTTCCAGATTTGCAGCACCTCTCTTTTCACAGGGCATGAGCAGAGCTTCTCACTATTACTGTTATTTCTTAGGTCTGTACAGATCAAAGTTGGCTTGAGAAAACCAGTGGACAGAAGGCATTGATTGGACTAGCTTCTGCTGGTGAGAATACACAAAAACTGTCCAACTTCATACTTTGCTTAAGGAAAAGAAAAATGCTTAAACTGAGAGACAGCATTTTAAAGAGCTTAAAAACTGAGCTCTGTAGTTCAGGATATTGTGCAAACTCATTGGAGAGGCTGATCCCATAAACTATGATCACCTTGGTTACTTTCCCCCCAAAATTTGGAACAAACATGTCTATCCCATGTGTGCTAGATTTTCATAGATACTGGACAAACGTCTTTCTTATTAGCACCACAAAGGGCCTTTGTTTGAGTATGAGAATAGGGGGGAAAAGGGCAATGGGGAGGGAGGATAATTTCTCAAGAGTTGTGGCAAATTAAGAAATGAATTGTGACAAATTAAGAATCAAAAGCCTGAATAGCCAAGATCCTCTGTCCAATGAAAAAATCTTTGAGCAAAGCTATCCACTATAAATGGGCAAATCTCAGTCCATCAGTATATGACTGGAGTGCTGTCTATGACTTCAGAGTAGCTGTGAGTTCAGCACTAAGTCAGGATTTCAGGACTATAACAGTGTGGCAACCGGTTGGCTTCCCGATTAGGCTCCCACCCTCCTATGGACCCATGGAGCTATTCTAGAGTTGCATTCTTCCAAGCTTAGCTGCTGAAGTGTGGTTTGGAGAAGAAAAAATACTGTATCTTAAGAGCTCTGCTGGGTGAATGTCAACTGCCCCAAAGAAACCAGCTGTACTGCCCTAGCACCATGCTCTAGGAAGTGAAGGAGAGCTTGACGCTAGCGCTGGAGTAACCTTCGTCGCTCCCAATGCTCTGCAAGCTGCTGTGGTCATCAATGTCACTTGTACTGGTTGTGCTGATATCATCCACATCTCCATGGGAGAACTCTGTGCTTTCCACATCCACTTCGATTTCTTCTGCAAAAGAAGGCAAGTGGCAAGTGTTAGTGACAAGGCCCATGGCAAGATGAAGAGACCAATGTTGGTGTCAAATCAAGAGTTTGTATTGGGAAAATATGTTTAAAATTTCATGATGAGGCAGAAAGCATCATGGCAATATCTTCTTGTGGGGGACAGTACTGGCTGAATGGTCCACATTGGAGGGGGGGGGGGGGCTGTGAGGCCCCATGGTTATGCTGGGGGCACAGGTGGACATGAGAGAAAATAAGGATCCCAGGCCCAGCCATTCCATTGTTCACACGATGAAACAAGTTCCTCTACACCGAAGAGGCAGAGGAACAGTCCCAAACAATAATAGATCAGAAGGTAAGGAACTGATGCTTAGCATTGATAATTATTACAGGTTTTGTTTGTTGTCTGCTAACTTGCACTACTAAAATAATATTACTACTGTGGATTCTAGAGCAGGAATGGGAATTATGTGGCCCTCCAGATGTTGGACTGCAAATCCAAGCAGCCCTAGTCAATGGTGAGGAATGCTGGAATTGCAGTCCAACAGCACTGGGAGGGCAGCATGGTTCCCAACCCTGCTCTTCAGCAAAAGAAAGAGAGATATAATTTATTACTGTTTAAATTGTTCAGAGCATACTAAGTTGAAGGTTCTTTACCAGATTACTACTTTCAACAAGAAAGAATATCCATATAGAGTGACCTAGCCCTTAATTAAATGGATTGTGACTAGTACATTATCCCAAACTTGAACTATTGCTATTGCAAGAAAACAGATTGTCCTTTATCAATCCACATGGAAAATCTTTGCTGCAAACCAGGAAAGATATATTAATCATATTGTACAAACATTATGTATATAACATCACATTTCATTTGTTAAATAAATGATATATGTCAACAGAAATACCTTCACTTGATTCACACAACTACTTTTATAAATATTTGGGATTTTCAGAGATAACATTTGCCAACGCAAATCAGGCTGAGGTTAGAAATTATGATGCACTAGGATCAACTGTGGGACATGAGCAGGAAGCCGGGCAGACACCTTTCAACCCTATTGGCCAATGGACCAATATATATTCTTGGAATCATGGACTGATTCAAACAATTTTTTAAAAAGAAGTATGCAGTAGAAAAAAGAGACTTTCCAGAATGCAGAAGGGGAGAATGCTTAAGCAGGTATTAAAAACAACAATCCAGTTCTTGATAAAATAGCACTTCAGGGAAAGACAGGTTAGAATGTTTTCTGAACATCTGAACTGGCTCAGAGAATGTACCTGCCAGAATACCCCTATACTGAGAAGCCACTCTCTGCAACCATAAAGACTAAGCATTTATTTCTCTAAAGGAAAGGATATTTTCATCCAGATTATTTATCAAGTGCTGCATGCTACACTATGGTTGCAATCCTGTGTGGCTCAGCATAGCATAGTAGTTCCGTTTGCTTGTGGGCCTATGCCAGGCTGAATGATTACATATGCAGAATGACTGCCTTAGCTCTGAGATCACTGGGGGCCTATGGTGGTATAAACATCTTGCATCTGGCTACAGTGACATAGCCAGATGCTCCTCCAATCCTGCCCATTCCTATGAAGCATGGAAAGAGCATACACATGTGTAAGGGAAACTTATGCATGCATATGCCACCAACAGGATGTCAGTCTATGCATGCTGTGCCTCAAATTTACCTCCCCCCCAAACTAAGATAGACCCTTGGTTCATCAAACATATCACCTCAAGCCCATCAGCACCAGTTGGTGCTAGAAGTTATAGTCCAGCATTAACGAGAGGACTGCACTTTGCCACTCCTGTTCTAAAGATCTGTCCAAAGTAAACAGTTGAGTCTGGGTCTAGGCACACACAGCTGGGTCAGTTTTCCAACCCCTCATCATCTTGGCAGACCCTACAGACCCTGGAGATGCCATACAGGGAGTTGGGAGACCCTGTTGAATGAGGTGAGTTGTAAGTGTATCTGGGTGTCATTCCTGAAAATTAGGTCTTGGAAGGCAGATTGGGGATTCAGCCCATGACTCGTTATGTCAACAAGAAAAATCTTGAACACCATCACTTCTCAGTATTCTTGAAGGCTGCTAAGGAAAGCAGAAATTGGAGCAAAAATAACAAGTTATATCAGAAGTGTGAATACAGTCTAGAAGCCTGAATTAATCAGGTGTTTCTGCCTGGATAAAATGAACTAATCTGAGTTATGACCATTTCAAGTCAAAACATTATCAGGGATTAATCTATCTTCTATCTTATTTATTTCTCTACCCTCAACACACTACTTATTGGACCTGCACACACAGAATATTTGAGTCAGCATATTTTACTGTTGTTCTTATCTGTTCCAAGGGATCTCATGTCTACAAAAAATGGCTCTTATGATACAAAGGCCAGGTTTAATTGTGTTAACTGGCCAAGCAGTTTCCAAATCCCAAAATGTGTCATGTAAGAGTAATTGTAAATGTCTTGCATGATGCCATTCAGGCATCTAGTTTCTGTTCCCCTTTTCAACAACCTTGGCGCCAGTTGCACCCAAACAGGTTTCTGCAACACATGAGCCTCAGAGCTTTTTAAAGTTGTACTTTGTGGCCACTTATGACTACAACGAGGGTGCAAATGCATTTTAATTTCTTTCAAATATTTTTTATTTTATTTTTCTATTTTCATGTTTCTATGCTGCCTTTTGAAGTGAAGCCTTCCCAAGACACTGCATAAACTAAACACAAAGTGATGACGTAAAAACACTTGACACAGACACAACAACAAAACTGTACTATAAAAAATAGGCCAAAATTCCTTTAAAAGCAGCCTGAAATAACCAGCTCTTTAAGGCCTGTTTAAAAAAAGAGAGAGGTAGACATGGGCACATCCTAGGGCATGGCATCCCATCAGGATGATGCCACCAGAGAGACATTACTTTCTCTCATGCCTGCTAACCTAACAGCTCTTTGTAGCAGGCATGTCAGCCAGGCAAGCCTGTGTGGGGACAGTTCTTCAAATAAGCTGGTCCCAAGATACTGGGATAACGATGTTTCTGGTTAGGACAGCTTCCCTGGCTACTGTTCCAGGCGCAATTCTCACAGATGGTTATTCACATGAATGGGGTCTGGGGCTGCATCTACATGGCAAAACTAATGCAGTTTTACATTGCTTTAAGTGCCATGGCTCAATGCTATGGAATTCTGGGATTTGTAATTTTGTGAGACAGTCAGCCTTCTCTGTCACGAGAGCTCTGGTGCCACAACAAACTGCAACTACCAGGATTCCATAGGATAGAGCCATGACAGTTAAAGCTGTCTTCTAGGTTGTGTCTAGCCTGCCCCCACTCCTTGTTCTGTCAAATTATTTTCATCCAAGTAATGCCTTTGGCAACTGACTAGCTGTGATATGTTACCACTTAGTAAATGTTCTCTACTCCAAAGGTGGCTTTTAAGGGTAGATACTATATCGTGGGATTTGTTTGGGGGGGGGGGCGTCTTCATGTGTTTTTAAATGCTTTTAATCTTACCGTTTTAATATGATGATTGTGTTAATTTGGATTCAATACTCAAAAGTAGTGTCTTTAGTTGTCTGTTGCTGCTTATATTTGCCTTCAGGTCAATTCTGACTAACAGTGACCCTAAGCCAGAATTTTCATGGTATTTTCTTGGCAAATTTTGCTGAAAAGGGGTTTACCATTGTCTCCTGATGTGGTGGAAATTCCTTTTTGAAATATAAAAACTATAGAAAGATGGAGTCACCTTTGTCAGCCAGAGAGATAGTTTTTAAATAAAGGCTTGGAGTTACTAGAGCAAAGGAATAGTGAGTGCATCTTGACCTAGATGGAAGCTGGCACCAGTAAGAAAGACATAACATAAACTACTGAGATAAAGACATTCAGAAGCAAGGTTAAGATGAATTCCACTGAATTCCTACAGGAGGGGGTAAAGAGTGATGATGCAGTTTTAATGTATGCATGTATTTCTGTTCTGATTGTAAGAATTCTATATGTTTAAATTGTAATTAGCCAATCAGGTGTATTGAAGAAGCTCCTTTGTCTTGAATAATATAAAAAGAGCCATTTTGTCTTGTTCGGGGTTCTCAGCTTTTGGAACTTGAATTCCACTGAGTTCAATGTTTTCCTTTGTCGACAACTGGAAATAAACTTATGGATTTTCAATTACTAGGTCCTCTTGCTAATCCTATTGATCTGCCAATCCTAGAAATCTAAGTTTCCTGAAATTTCTGTTACACTGAGGCTGAGAGAACCCACAAAGGATGAGCAGGGATCTGAACCCTGGTCTCCCAGAGTTCTAGCCCAATATACAAAATGTTGTGAGCACCTTGAGTTTCAGTCCTAAAAGAAAGGTGTGATAACAAACTAATAGTTTAGGTTTTTAAATCACAAGCAATTTAACATGGGGCCCAGAAGCACATTGGCTGGTAGAATATCAGTGTTACATATTCTGACTGCTCATCCCCCACATGATGAATTTGTGGTTGCATTTGGCAAGTTCCCCCACAGTCACTAGTGGAACACAGTGGTTGGAAACAATTAACATTTACCAAGTGGTAACATACATAAAGAAAACAAAAATAAGATATAAAACACAAAGAAAATAAAAATGATGACAACAGAAGAAAGACATAAATTCAACCTAGACAAGGAAGAAATCAAAAGAGTTAAAAGAGTTCCTGTACCTAGGATCAAACATTAACCGGTTGCAGTCAAGAAATAAGAAGACAGCTAGATATGGGAAGAGCAGCTGGGAAAGAACTAGATAAGATCCTACAGAGTAAAGACATAAAACTGAGCACTAAAGTTAGAATTGTCCAAGCCACAGTATTCCCCATCACCATGTATGGTTGTGAGAGCTGGACAGTGAACAAAGCAGATAAGAAGAAAATTAACTCATCTGAGATGTGGTGCTGGGGAACAGTGCTGAGGATACCATGGATAGCCAAAAAGACAAACAAATGGGCCCTTGATCAGAATAAGACTGAACTCTTCCTGGAAGCCAAAATAATGAAAATGAGGCTGTCATACTTTGGCCACATTGTGAGAAGGCATAAATCAATAGAAGACAATAATGATAGGAAAAGTTGAAGGCAGTAGAAAGAAAAAACAACTGCTCGCCAGATGGCTAGACTGGATTAGGGAGATCTCAGGCCTGAATCTACAAGACGTAAGCAGAACAGTGGAGGACAGGGGGTCTTGGAGATGTCTCATCCACAGAGTTGCCATGAGTCAGGGCCAACTTGAGGGCAGTTAACAACAACATACCACAGTATACCTGCAACAGTTTGATAAGCTGGTTGTCTCTACTGTCTTACAAGTCTGTGAGACCAATCTTGTAACAGGGCTTCCTTGAACTTCTGACTACTTTATTCCAAATGGCTATATGTGCACTGTGGCACACCATCTGTATAGAGCCAACATGTATGATAAAACCTGAACATTTATGTGACTAAAGGCCAAAGTTAAGCTTCTTGAAGCTTGACCAGCTGCAAGGAGAAAGAGGTATTTTAACCTCTGGAGATAAAAAATCACCTGGCCTTAAAATATCAGGGTAGATTGCAGGTATTTCCAAACTAGGCTTTTACTAGGCAATTATCATCCCTGCCTCTTGGAAATTTGTAGACATTTCCACAGGTAATCTTACAATGTTTTCCCAAAGCTTCTTTTTCTTCTCACTGCAATAATCCATTGAGGAGAAATTATTGCACAATATTTTTTGACTGGTAGCATTAGGAGCTATATGTCTGGAAGCACCCTGTGTCTCATACTAGCAAATTGAAAGGCACTACTAAACAAGTATGGTGATATAGCTGAGAATGACATGGGAAAGACTAAGAGCTTTGGACAACAGCTCCCAACTGAGAGATTCTGGGAGTTGTATCTCCAAACAGTAATTTTCCAAACTTTAGTGATACCTGGAATCATCCTTATCTCACTCCACCTGTGAACACCGTTAAATATAACAATGAACAGATTATTTTTTAAAAATGTCTGGGTGGCTTATTATTATTATTATTATTATTATTATTATTATTATTTATATAGCGCTGTAGATTTGCACAGCGCTGTACATAAAAACAATAAATATAAAAGAGTAAACCTGCCTATGGCATACAATCTAAGAAATAGTAGGATAATACATATAAAATACATAGCAATACAGGAAATGATTCAATAAAACAGACAACAATAGAACATCAAATAGCAAGTGACAATTATGCAATGCCTGGGAACGCTTCTCTGAACAGGATGGTCTTCAACTCCGTTTTTAAGCTGGTTAAAGAAGTGATGGCTCTTGCTTGTGGGGGAAGAAGGTTCCAGGAGTGAGGGGCAGCGAGTGAAAAGGGACGAATCCGAGATGGGGCAGAGGAAATCCTGGGCTGGGACAGCCGATCCTGACTACCAGAACGGAGGGCCCTAGTGGGAAGGTGAGGAGAAAGAAGGTCTGATAAGTAAGGAGGGGCCAGCCCATGGAGGGCTTTAAACGTTGAGAGCAGGAGCTTATACTGAATACGGAAAGGGAGGGGGAGCTAGTGAAGGGATGCCAACAAAGGAGAGACATGGTCAGAGCGGTGGGTGGATGTGATAATGCATGCAGCTGAATGCTGGACAGAAATTAAAGGACTGAGGTGAGAAAGAGAAAGCCCAGCCAGGAGGATGTTACAGTAATCAAATCGTGAGATCACTAGGGCATGGACCAGGATCTTGGCAGTAGAGGCGGAGAGATATGGTCGGATTTTGGCAATATTGTACAAAAAGAATCTACAAGCCTTAGCTGTGGTCTGGATCTGAGGGATACACGACAGAGAAGAATCAAAGATAAAACCAAGACTGCGGGCTTGCTGGACTGGTTGAATAGAAATGTTGTCCACAGAGACAGAAAAGGAATGTTGATGGTTGGACTTAGGAGGAAAGACAAGAAGCTCCGTCTTGGACATGTTGAGCTTCAAACGCCGATGGTGCATCCACTGCGAGACAGCTGTGAGACAAGACGAAACTTGCTGTTCAAGCCTTGGAGAAAGGTCGGGGGTGGAAAGATACAACTGGGTGTCATCGGCGTGCAGATGGTAGTTGAATCAAATGAAAGCTACTCAAAGGTTATGGGGAAAAAGAAGTATTGGCTGCAAAGAAGAGTTAAGCACTCTGTTTCCTTAGCTCAACACAGATATGATAACTATGATAAAACCAAGATCACAAAACATATACTGACCCCGCTCTGAATCAGAGCGATCTGAAGAAATGGTTGATCCAGTGCTGTCCATTCGTATTCGTTCAATGTCCTGAGAACCCTGCAGCTGCTCCAATCTTCGTTTTAAGAATCTCTGCTCTCTTTCCAGGTTCTCAAGCTGATGCTGGCTTCTCCGGTCTGCCTCTTCAAGTTTCTGTCATGACAAAAGGAAAACTCAGTCATTATTTGTTTTCAGGATTTCTCTAGCTCTTTTTCTACATAGCCTAAGTGTTTCCCTCTCATTTACTAACACCAGAAATGAATTTATGCGCTCACTGTGGCACCATATCAGCTTGCCAGTGGCACCCCCCTCTCCTCCTCCCACCAGAAAAACTGCATGCATCTCAGACAAGATTTTGGTAACAAAAAGGGTGAAAAATCAAGGGGAGCCTGAGCAAAGTGCTCAATTACCATGAGGCACATTGCCAGTTCCCTCCCTTAAAGGTCCTCAATTCTCTAACCCAGAAACTTGCAGGCCTTGTTCAGATTATTTACATGGAAAAGATATTAGAAATAAAGAGGCTGGAACACCCATGTCAATTTGGTTTATTAGGTATTTCTTCAAAGCAGTTTCCCATTTGAGCCAGGGTTTATGTAATCTACTGCAGACTCCTTTGATCGCAGCTGGGAAATCTTACCAGGCCAATGCACAGGGTTTCCTGATGGCCAGCATGTTGCATAACTCCAAAGTCATCTCAGGCTAATGCCATCCATTTAAGCAAGCAGGGTTCCCCTCCCTTGCTAAGCCTGAGCTGTTCCAGTGTGTTTAAGCACATCCTGATCCCTGTGAGCCTGGCACTAACCCTTTGTGAAAGCCAACCATCAGGAGAAGAGTCAGAAACACTGCAGCTGCTGCCGGGCTGTTTTAAAACAGTCTTGCTCTCTTGTCTTTTGTTACCAACTACAACACTTGCTCTCCCATTTCAGTTTTCATTATATATCATGGCCACCAGTTTTCATACAAGAAAAAGACAATTTTAAAAAAAAATCACAGTCTTAACAGTTAATCCACACAAACTGACCTTGTTCATCAGCCACCTCTCCCTGGAGCATGTGACCTATTTCAAATGCATTTATACTAACTGAAAGATAATTGCTCTGCTGATGGTAGGGGTTGGAATTGAGAAGATATTGTTGGACTGCAACTCTCAGCATTCCTCACCACCTGGCTATATTGTTTAGTGCTACTGGGACTTGTAGTTCAAAAACATTAGGAAAGCTTTATGATTTTCATCCTGGTCTACATCAAGGATGGAGAAGGAAACTCTGACTGTCTAGATGTTGTTGGACTTGCCGCCATCACCAGCCATTGGCCATTTGGGTGGGACTAGTAGAAGTCCAACAAAATCTGGATGGCCACAGATTCCCCACCCCTGTCTAGACCAATGTTGCACTGATATTGCCTCACTGAGCTTTTTTGACTTCTCCAGTTCAAATTGCTCTTCTTGCTTCTTCTTGCTCTTCATCTCTGAAGGGTATAGGTATATCTCTGTTAAGGAAGTAGCTGTGTTGTTTTCCTGTTAAAATTTTCTTTCATAGAAAATTTTGGACCAGAGGCAGAATTAACATGGAAAAAACATGGCTAGAACAGATCAGTAAACTTTTAATTCAAACCTAGCAATAAGCACATATAAAATGAAACTTTCAGGTCAAGTTAGCCTTGCTTAAGCTAAAAAAGAAGCACTGCACCTTAAGAAGACCACTTGAATGTTCTTCCAAAAAAAAAAAAAAAAGGGGGGTTCCCCCCCCCCCCTTTCACTAGCCTCCGTGTTTTTTTATAATTCTTATAATTGACCATATCATGGGTCAAACTTACATATCTATGCTTTTTTAACATGCTATGGGTAGCTAGTGAGGCACGCTAATTTGGTTTCTCATTTTCTGTTTTGTCATTTACATATGCTCAATAAGGGATTCTGGAGACAGCTGCTGTCTACCTTACCTGTTGTGGACAGGCATCCACAACTCCAATAGGATCAACTAAAGTAGAATCCTACCCTTTCCCAGCTCAAGCTTTATTGCACTGTTTGCCGAAGACACACTCCTGCAACCAAGCACTGAAAGTCTGTGTGATTCGGGGCATGCCCTGACTCCGCCCCCATGGTGGCGTGATGACGTGCACTGCTCCACGCGGTGTCACAGCGTTCTCCTCTGGCACTGCAACCACATGATGCAGTGCCAAAGGAGCACCTTAAAGTGGTGACATCGTGGCTATCGCACTCTTTCCAGGGTGCAAAAAGGAGCTGCTTTTTGTGACTCCTTTTTGTGCCCTGGAAAGACCAGATTGGGGCCGCAGTGTGTGGTTGCTGCGGTCCCGATCCAGCACAGCTGGAGACAGGTGCAGGCCACCCTTTAGGGGCGATCAGCACAGCCTGTTTGTTAACTCAGGTATGTCTGTATAAGCTTAACTTGGAAACTGGCTTCACCCAACACCACAACGGTTGCTCCTCCTCCTCCTCCTTACTTCTAATAATTCAAATAATAAATTTTTCATCTTTAATATGTTGTAGGACTCTTGGTTACACTGTGGGCTTTACATTGATTTCAAGGGGGAATTGCTAAGTAAGCATCCTTAGGACTTTAGCTTCTTACAATATTTGGCACCCTGCTTCCATTACAGTGTCTCAGGTGTACCCGGTGTATACTCAGGGCATCTGAGTGACACAATTTCCAAATATCATCACCAGCACAACGTATCATTTCACACAACTTCATTCTCTTATTTTTTTATAAAAAATAAATAAATCTACAATTAAAAGATAATGAATTACTCCGGTTACCAGTGTTAGGGTAATTCATAACCTTCCTGATGTTGGTGGTAGCTAGTAGGAAAAAAACCCCAAAATCAAACACACACATACACACAAACAACTATAGCCTCTCTGTGTTGTGTTGTCTGAATATACTAAAATCAAGGGGACAGTCTGACAAAAATCAGAAAGAAAATGGGCTTTGCACAAGAAGCATTTTTGTTAGATTGGGCCCAGTGGGTTCCAAACTGAACGCTCTTCTATAACCTCTGTCCCATTCAATGGCATTAATGTAGGGATTATTTAAGAAGTCCTTAAAATTAAAGGGTAAACATTTTAATACTGACACTCTAAATTTTAGGTTAAAGGTCTTTACAGTTACTAGATTCCCTTATGCACTAAACTAAGGCTGCAACCCTATGCAGTCAGATTATAACACTGGCATGCTACAAACCCCACAAGTCAGGGTGGTTATGGCTCCCTGATTTGGCAGCATGGCACAATTATGCTTTCTGGATGATTAAAACTCAATCACAAGCTGAAGAAACTTGGCAGGTACTGGAAAATACTAACTGGATGGGATTCTTACCTTGATATGTGCTTTGGCTTTGTTAAGCAGCCCCAGGGTTGTGTGTCTGGTGCAGTCAGGTCCCAGTGGTATGAGAACTTTTAAACGTTCTAGGCACAGGCGGAGGTGAGCTCGTCTATAAAGGAAGTCACAAATGTCAGTGATATCTTGTGAAATTAAATCAACCTTCTCCAGATAGTTGCCTAACAGCCGTTCCCCCAGGTACCTCAACCCCCTTTAGTATATTAAGTTGTTTCACCATTAAATGACATTCAGCAGCATTCAACCATATGTGGCAAACTGGAGGCCAACATAGAGTGCCTCAGGGCACCAGTATATCCATGCAGATCTGCCAGGCTCTTTGCCCTCCTCATGGCTCAGCTGTAAATTAGAATGACTGTCAAATTCAACTTTTCTCTTCACACTCATCCAAACTATCAGCCCAGTCCCACATACTGGGTGTACAAGGAGGAGAGGATGTGGATTCAAATAAGCAAATAACCTATGAAAGAGAAAGTAACAAATAGTGGAACAAGACAAAACATATTACAGAGGTGAGAAGAAAAAACAGAGATGGCAAGGCTTATTTGGGTAGTGATCCTAAGAAAGGATGCTTATGTATGCATTGTACATGGGTGATATATTATTTTTGTTGTTGTGTGCTTTCAAGTTATTTCCAACTTATGGTGATCCTAAGCTGACCCTATGATAGGGTTTTCTTGGCAACTTTTTTCAGAGGGGGGTTATCATTATCACATTGAGGCTGAGAGAGTGTGACTTGTCCAGGATCCCCCAATGGCCGACATAGGATTTGAACCCTGGTCTCCAGCATCACAGTGCAATGCTGAAACCAATATACCACGATGGCTCTCGTGTTATTTTTAAAGGAATCTATTTAGAGATAATGGGAGAATTCAAAGTAGTGGATTTATTTTTCAGGGTTCATATTTCCCCTGCCTTTTAACAAAAGTTATCCAACAAATTACTTTTTTTTTCTTTTTTTCTTTTTCTTTTTCTTTTTCTCTTTTTTTTTGGCCTCACAGTTCTGCCTACTGTGAAACTGGGGATCTGGTTGGACCCACAAGTTATTCCATTGTTCACATTGCCACGGCAGCCATTTTGAGACAGGGAGAATAGGACTTTCTCAAAAATTCCAAGTGTGCCCACTGGCCCCAAAATGCTAGGGCCATTTCTTTGTTGTTGTTTTGCTTGAATAACATGAACTTGCAAATACACACACACACACACACACACACACACACACACACACACGTTCAAGTACAATTTCACTTGTGTATGGTCCCATATTCCCAAAAAGCAAAAATAAGTAGAGGATTGTGTCTATTTGCTGTGCTGTAAATTTGATGCAGTAGTTTCTTCATGCTTCGTTGTTTCTTAACTACACAAGGAAATCTACAATCTTGGCAAAGCATGCTCACAAATGAAGTGCCAAGTATGTTCTTATATTAGTGATCTACTCCCTGGTTTGTTTCAGGGATTCAATGCACAGAATAACATAGTTTACTGCCATTACTGCAACCATATTTCTAAGATTGCTGGAAACATTTTCCATCATCAACACTGACAGTGCACGTTCTAGGTTTCTCAAAGTCCCAGCTGTTCACTGACCCATGATCAGCTGCAGCCAAAATGCCCCTATATTTTAGATTAGCAATGTCACATAATACACCTGTGAATCTGTAGTAGCCCTCTTCACATGCTGACATTAGATGGATGATTCATCACATTACCTATTTAGCTCTAAGAAGGAAAGACGTAGAAAGATGAGTTTGCTGCATTTTCATCTGGAAACATAATGTAAAAACTTTACATTCTAAAATGTCATTGTTAAAATAGGATTACACAAAAAAAAAAAAGGCATCTTTGCTGAACTGCTTTCCTCTAGGCCGCATACTGCAGGTGAAAAACAAAAGCTACAAGATAAGGGGCGAAAGGGCAATGGGAAACCCAATTGCTTTTACACAGAGTTGGGTGCAGAATTTTAAAAAAGCCAATGACCATCCCTAACACTCTTACACTTTAAGCACTACGTCTATTTTCTTCTGCCTCCTCTACTAATTTCGGTATCTCGTCATTGTTTCCAGGGATCTAATTCAAGATGTTTCTTATTAACACAGTTCAGCAGGAAACCTAAGCAGGAATATTATATGATGGCATCACATAGCGAGCACAAGTGATTTATCAGCTGTGAGCTGGCATGTGTGCATGCACTCTTCCCCCCGGCTTTGATGCCAAATTGTGTGCCTGCACACAGGTTCTGAGAAGACAGAAAGTGAAATGCACTGTCACTCAAGACTTCACAATTACACATACTGTGAGATGCTTTACACATATGAAATAGCTGTTAGAGATTAAACCAGGGGTAGGCAACCTTTTTGGGCCAGGGGCCGGGTTGCTGTCCCTCAGGCGACTGGGGGGCTGAAGCCGGGGGTGGAGCTTCCACCCTCCGGGGGCCAGGCCTCCCCATCTTTGCAGGCCCCTGACGGGGCGGCCCCGGCCTGTCAAAGGCTGGCAAAAAAGCCTCTGAGGACTCCAGCGGCGGCAGCGGCCCTCCTGGAGGCCCGCTGCCGCCGCCGGAGCCCTGTTGGGGGTGCCAGCGACGGCATCGGGCCTCCTGGAGCCCGACGGCCGCTGGGGCCCTCGAATAGGGCTCCGATGGCTTCAGCGGCCTTCCAGAGGCGATAGGCCGTCGGAGCCCTGTTCGCGGGCGCCAGTGATGGCATCGGGCCTCCTGGAGCCCGATGCCGTCGCCAGAGCCCTCGGATAGGGCTCTGACGACCGGATCGGGCCTCCAGGAGGCCGAGGTCGCGCGAGACTTCGCCTCTGGGTGCCGCCATTTTGGGCGAAAAATGCGGCACCCGAGCAGCAAAAACCGCTCTGGGTGCCCATTTTTTTGCCCAAATGGCGCTGAAGTCTCGCGCGACCTCAAAGAGGTTGCGCAAGACTTCAGCGCCTTTTGGGCGAAAAAATGGCGGCACCCAGAGCGTCTTTTGCCGCTCTGGGCGCCCATCATTTTTTCGTCCAGTGGCGGCGGCAACCGCCCCTGGGGGCCACAAGGAAGCCTCCAGGGGCTGGATCCGGCCCGCGGGCCCGAGGTTGCCAACCCCTGGATTAACCCTCATAGCCAGAGTTTTCATAACCCTTCAAAAACATGGCTTTTCAGTGGAGGTAATTTACAAGTTTAACTTTTTAACTTTTGAATGAGTGGTTTGCATGTATATTATAATTTGACTTTCCCTCTGCATTCCACTGTGAATGTACATGGAAGGTTATGCTTCTATCATAGTTCTTATGACTGTACAGAATACATTTCTAACACACACAGTCTTTGGCTCTGCCACATCTGTAAAGAAAGACCCCTGGCCAAAGTCACGCACAATGGATCCATGGCAGAGGTAAAACTTGATCCCAGGTTTCTCCAACTGAAATACAAGATACCATCCACAGATGATAGCACAAATCATGTTCATAGGTCACATTAGCACAACAGGACTAGATTTCATTATACACTTGTCCCTCCCTTTTCGGGACTTGGAGTCCACGGTCTTGCTCTTTGCGGGAGGGACAAGCGGGGAGGGATAAAATGGCGGCACACACCGTTATTTTCAATGGGACTTCAATATTTGTGAATTGCCATTTTCGCACATGGGGGGAGGGGGCAGACCAGATCCACGGCGAATTGGGAGGGTCTACTGTATATTGTTTCATTATGTATTGTCATTACATTTATATTGTACCTTATAAGGGCTAACCTCTTGGCTAAGATCACAGGCAGGTGGACAAAGCAAAAGCATGAAAAGGCAACATACATGACTACTCTCTACCCTATTTTATCTTCTCAACATCCTTCTAAGAAGGCCAAGGGCCCTTGTACACCACACTCCAGAACTATATTCCATTTTTGCTGCTACAACTGTATTCCATGAAAATGTGGGCTTTGAAGTTTGGTGAGGCACTAGAGCTTTCTGGCAGACAATTCTAAATGCCCCTTCCTAAACTGCAAATCCCATGATTCCACAGGTTGGAACCATGAGAGTTAAAGTGGAACCATAGTGCCATAACTGTGTAGTGTGAATGGGCACCATACTCTGACTGGCCCAAAACCACCTGATAGGTTTCATAGATTGGTGGGGGCTAGAACATACCATATATACTCAACTATAAGTCAACCTCATGTATAAGTCGAGGGCAGGTTTTGGGACCAAATTTATGGATTTTGATATGACTCTTGGATAAGTCGAGAGTAAAACTTAGGTTCATACAACAAAGGACCTAAATGATGAAGCAAAAGAAAACAATGCCAAAGAACCTACAAAATTATGGCAGGGATAACTGTTTTAACTCACACTAAAGGCTAGATGATAGAGAGAGTACAGGAAGGTCAGTGCTTCCAGGACATATTGCCTTCTTGCCTTTCATCAGGGGATGGTTCCCTTTTTAATAAGAGTTAAAGTATAGTATTTACATTGACCCATGGATAAGTTGACCTAGCTTTTTGGGGTCAATTTTTGACTAAAATTTCTAGACTTATACATGAGTATATACAGTAGAAAAGCTAAGGCAAACATTCTAATCATTACACCACAATAGCCATAAGTTCAAAATATAATTGAATATTAGAATTTATATTAAAGACTATTAGAACCAGTGTGGTGTAGTGGTTTGAGTGTTGAACTATAACTCTGGTGACCAGGGTTCAAATCCCACCTCAGCCATGTAAACTCACTAGGTGACCTTGGACAAGTCACACTCTCCTGCTTTCAGAGGATGGCAATGGCAAACCCCCTCTGAAGAAACTTGACAAAAAAGAATCCAAGATGCGTTACAGACCGCCGAGAAGCGGCAGTCTGCCGGTGCCACCGGTTGCAGCTTCTGGGAACCGCAGCAGCCAAACGGCGCGGTTGCCAGACGCAGCCAAGAAGGAGTGCGAAAATCGTGCTCCTTCTTGTGGCCCAGAAGAGACGCTGCGAGGTGCTAGTCACGCACTCGCGGTGTCACTTCCACTGCGCGACGTGTGGATGCACAGTGTCCGCTACGTCAAAATAGCAGCGGCCTTGTGGAATGGCCGCCGTCATTTGTTACGGAATCTGTCCGTAATAGGAGTAGGGGCATCTAGAAGAGACGCCCCTTTTTCAAACTGGGATGTCCTGAGGACGTCCGAAATGGCGGTCTGTAACCCGACCATGATAGGGTTACCATAAGTGGGAAACAACTTGAAGGCACACAACAAGAATAACAATATTGGAGTTTTAATCTATAAGCCACGGATGCTTGAATCAGTGGATAAAAAATCAGTGGATACAAAGGGCTGACTCTATTGCTCATTTATAAATATACAAAAATGTTCAGCCTCACTGTAATGACACTAAGCCTGTACCAGGAGTGTACAATAAAGTAAGTACTGAACACTAGTAACACTTATTAAACAAAAAAAATCCCCCAAACTAAAAACAATATCCTTAACCAGCTCACACCCAACGAAGAAACCTCAGTGAATATAAAACTCTTATATATTTGCAAAAGATAAGATAGGGAGGTTGGCTTCTATCTTTCAGGAAGAAAATAAGAGCTAAGGGTCAGTTATCAAAAACCCTGTTATACATTGCCCCTTCCCCTCCAACATCAAACAAATTTTATTTATTATTTTATTCATATCCTGCCCTTTCCCTTATGCAGGACTCAAGGCAGCATCTTGTCCAAGGTGACCAATGGTCGAGTGAAGATGTTTTTCTTGGTCAGTCAGAAACAAACAGGGCATGTTAAGCCTAAACAAATACAGATTTTGTTTTTTTAAAAAGAGCAGTGCCTTTAGCCAAGTATCTGGAGAGAATGAGGAAGGGCTGGATGAACCAAAGTACAAGAGGAACATCCTGACAGTGCCCCACTCCTTGTCAGGAGATGAAGGGGGCTGCATTTTTGGACCAGCTGGAACTTCAAAACAGTCATTCTCAGTCAACCCACACAGCATACATTCAACAAACCCAGTCTTAACTTTATTATGATATGACTGCTGGTTGCCAGCCCACCTGTGGATACAAAGGGTTTCAGCCTTCAGATAAAACAGAATTGGTGCACTACCACTGATGATGAGGCCACCATCCACACCTTTGCCCTGTTTGTACATAAAATGGGGGTGGGTGAGACAGCTCAATCATTGTCACAAAAAGGAACATAACGGGAGGAGACTGAAACCCAATTCTTTCCTTTCCCTTCCTGAGCACTGTTGTTTAATATTCTTTTCTCAAAACTTGGTCCTGGTATCATTAAGTGAGCTCAGTTGGCCCAACAAGCAATAGGGAAGTAAGTCAACCTTTCCTCTCTCTCTCTTACTGCTCTCCTAGCTTTACAGTTGTTTTGTTTGCAGACAAGCAAACAAAATATACAGGGCTGTTCCTGTTGTTTCAACACCGGCACTTGAAGAAACAAGGGAGTCTGAATTCCACCAGTTACAATAGGTTCCATAAGCCTATCCTGCTGACATGGTCTGCAAATCAACTGGACTTTGATCTTGTCTGCAAATTGACTTACCCACACCCAGTTCCCAGCCAAAGCCAGACTCAAACTTTGAGCTTCTACATATTAAACAGTTGTTTATGTCATCTTGCTTAATTCCTCGTGTTTACATCATCTTGCTTAATTCCTCATGCTCCCTCCCTTTTCTCTTGCTCTCTTCATTCCTGCCATCCCACACGGACCATTGCAGGAGGAAGCTACACAGAGAGGCCAATTCACCACCACTGGTCATGTATATGGGCTTTCTCTTTTTGTTTTGGGCTAAAAAGAGGCAAAAGAAATAAAACAGTGGTGGGGGTGAGAGAAATATATACATACTGTACAACCTTTTAGGGCAACAGTCAATCCCAGATATTCTTGAAGCACACAACTCATCAGTCACAACAAGAAAGCACTGAGCAAGAAGGTCACTCTCGTGGATCAAGGTCTCCTTTCTTTAGGCACTGGCCCTTTAAATCTAGGAGTGATAGACTGGTGTGAATGCAAAAGTTAACACGTTAAACTTGTGAATTGCCTGCACTGAAAAACCACGTGTTTTGAAGGGATATGAAAGCTCTTATGGTTGTATGATCTGTTTATAACTTGGGGAAATATTTGAGGGAGTTCCTGGGGCCAGTTACAATCTAGCTGAGATGGTAAGTATCGAATACAAGGTTATAGTCACAGTATTTTGGTACCAGTACAATTGCCTGGGCTGGGATTAGAATCATAGAATCGTAGAGTTGGAAGAGACTGCAAGGGCCATCCAGTCCAGCCCCCTGCCATGCAGGAAATCACAATCAAAGCATCCCTGACGGGTGGATTAAGCTGTGTGAGCAAAAGCTGGCCAACGAGTCTTCTCATGTAAATAATAATAATAATTATTATTATTATTCCCTATTACAGAATCCTACTGCATCTGACAGACCTCACACTTTCACTTGTGACTCTCCGCACACACATACACACCACAACATGCCAGAACCATCAGCAGCTCAAATAAATAAATAAAATCTGAAAACTCGACTTAGGTTAAAATAAAGCCATCCTTGATATAAGGGATGTTGCGACACACTGACGGAACACACACAAAACAACACAGCAGCTCATTTTTTGTTCAGTTAATGAGCAAATTACTTTACAGATACTCCATGATCACCAGAACTCTGAAAAGTTGCTTTCTTGACTATAGCTCCCCAAATGCCTCAACCATCATGTCCACTGTTCAAGTACTGATTAGAGTATTTAATACACCATCCAAATATATGGTGTTTTTGAGTAGCATAAGCAAAAAGGCCAGGTCCCTCTCCTGTGAGATTTACAACCTGAATTGCCATGGGGCAGGGAAGGAAGGACAAGTTGAGCCCAGGTAGGACGATGCTTCTTGTTAGTGTGTGCTCTCATTCTTGGGACTCCCTTCTGGAGGCACATTTTAAGCATATCATCTGATCTAATAGCTGACTCGCATAGGATTCTTTTTCTTCATCATCCATTTGTTCTTGACTATCTGCCTTTGGCTGAACAAATCTGCCTGATGCTCATTCACAACCTGTGATCGAAGCTGAAATCCCCAAATCGATGACATAATGATGTCAGCCTCTCTCTGCTTTTACTGAAGGCATGCCTCGGTCACATTCATAGACAAAGGGGGAGGAGGAAGAGGAGGCAAGCCCCATCCATCTGAAGGAAGGCCAAAAAATTAGACTGAGTCCTTCATTTACATTTTGTATTTCAGATCCACTATTGTTAGCCATTTGAAAGGAGTGGGGGTGGGGGGGGAATAGGGGGTAATTGTGCAATTATATCACTGACAAGCAAGGATGATTAAGGGTTGTAGGGTTAGGGGTTTGGCTGATGCACTGTCAGAAGAACAGCAGCACCCACTAGAGAAGACAGCCTGTCAATGTTTGCATTCTAAACTCCTTTTACAAAAGGACTGTAATTCACTTGGAAAAACAGCCCAAAGGCACTGACTTGGCAAACCAGGCCTTTTGCTCAGGAATGTCTTTGTTGGATTTTTTTAAAACTTTTTTTTTTCAATTTTGTAAGGGAAAAATTACAAACTCAGACTGAACTCCCATTTTCTGCTCTAACCTTCACATTCTGCCTCTTACAGTGCAGAGAAGCTTGGCATTTAATCTATATTTGCCATAAAGTGGGGACTCACAACTCAGATAATACACTGACATTGACAACCACTGGACTCAGAATTAACCTAATTAATCATGCCTGCCACAGAAGCAACAAGTGAATTGGTAAATGCATGTCAAATGTACTTTTATATTCATTGCCAATCTTGTCCAGGGTACCCATTTTCAAACACAGTATACTCTGGACAGCCCTGCCATTCCTTCGTATGAACATCATGGGACTTACTGAGACTAGAATACAGTCGGCTCTTCTTATACACAGATTTTTTATACACGCATTCAAGCAGCCACGGTTTGAAAATGTTCACAAAAAGTATAAATTTCAAATATCAAACCTGGATTTTCCATTTTTTATAAGGGACACCATTTTGCTATGTCATTATATTTAATGGGACTTGAGCATCCACAGATTTTGTTATCCACGGGGGATCTTGGAACCAAACCCCAGCGTATAACAAGAGTCCACTGTATAACCACACATGATCTATTCACATGTTTTAATAATACTGTAATAATAATAAATAAAAATTTTATTTTTATACCGCCCTTCCCATGATCAGGGCGGTGTACAACATAAAACCAGTACAGTACAATAAAAACAGTAAAATAACCACAATAGACATTAAAATTACATTAAAAACCAATTTCTGGCCAGCCGACCACTGCTGCCAGAGGAGGAAGCTAACCAGGACCAGCGTCTGGAAATGCTAATAAAAATAAGAAGGTTTTGAGCTCCTTCTTAAACTGGGCCAGGGAGGTGGCCAAGCGGAGCTCTATGGGCAGCGTGTTCCAGAGGGTTGGGGCAGAGATGGAAAAGGTCCTCCTTGAGGTGGAGGCTAAGCTTGCCCCCGGGACCCTCAATAGCTGCTGCCCAGATGTTCTGAGTGTGCGGGGCGGATTGTATGGAGAGAGGCGGTCCTTAAGGTATCCTGGGCCCAAGCCATTTAGGGCTTTATAGGTAATGACCAACACCTTGTATTGCGCCCGGAAGCGTATAGGCAACCAGTGCAGACTTTTGAGCACAGGTGTTATATGGCTGGCTCTGGGTATGCCAGTAACCAGCCTGGCTGCCATATTCTGCACCAATTGTAGCTTCCGGGTTTGGTACAAGGGTTGCCCCATGTAGAGCTCATTGCAGAAGTCCAAACGAGAGGTTACCAGAGCATGTACCACCGTTTCAAGGTCCCGTTTTAATTGTTAAAGAGACAAGTTCCCCTTTCTAGCAGCATTGTACACGAACTGGCAATACAACAGATCTTCATAGCTTTTACTGAAGGCATATTTTGCATCTTCACTGCAAAAGGGCCATTCACAGTTCAATTTTCAAAAAAAGAGATAATCAAACCATGCATAATTTTGAGTAATAGAAGGCTGAAACTACAGATCCCATACCACAAAATACAGTGAACAAAGCTCATGCAGTGGCTTTGAAACACTTGGAAGTCCATGGCAAATAGGTCTTTTGCTTGACCCTGATGCAGACACTAGGTAGAACTCATCAGAAAAAAAGAATGCTGCAGACACAGTGCCACAACCAAAAACCCCTCTCTTTCGGTTCTTCACCTGCTTACCTCTGAAGACAGGAGCGCCCAGAGAAGAGTATCAGTTGACAAACTGAGAGACTGGGCAGACTAGCATGGGGAAAGACAATCCAAGCGAGTACTTGAGTCCTAATTAATGTAAGCACCAATTTTTAAAACAGACTAAAAGCAATAGTCTGACAAGAACCAAGCTTGGAACTGGACTGGGAGCCACAAAATAATGGTAGTGCTACGACTATTTTGTGGCTCCCAAGTTAGTAGGTAACATCTAGCTCTCCTTGAAACTAACTACAGTTTCTAAACTGCTTTGAAAGGCAGTCTCCCATGTACAATACACTGCAGTAGGATTAAAAACCGTGGCCAAGCTATCTTTGTCCTGCAATGATAACAAATACTGCACTAGCCTAAGTGTGTTTTGAAAGGCCTAAACCTTTGCTTCCAGTGGCAAAGAAACATCCCTGAACAACCCAAGACCACTGTTCTGAGGTTGTTGGACCAAAGTTCCCATAATCCCTCAGACTGGTGAGGGATGATGGAATCTGCTGTCCAGCAAACTCTGGGGGACCACCACTGCTCATACCTACTTTAGGAGGAATACAACCTCATCAGATCTCATTACGACCCAAATATTTTCACACATGTCATTTTAGCATGTCCATCATTTCATTTTGAAAGCTACACTTGTCTTTTCAAAGCAATAGCTCACAACAGTAAAATGGCAGTGGCAAATGAGCTGCAATAATGCTAAATTGGAATAGTTTTGGGCCTAGATGACAAAAGAGAAGTCTAAAATCTGTAGGTCCAGAGTTCCTCTGCCTATTGCAAAAGGATTCTTGTTTGACAACTAAGATTCTGTAGAGCTGTTGGTTTTTTATAAGGGCATATTTCTAAGCTCTCAGTATTGTAGAGAAAAATAAGCTGAAATATGAACAGTTCTGATTGTGTCCTATAAACAGAAGGCTTGCAAGAACCTCCCCCTTGGCCTACACTCTTTGTTTTCCTGTAAGTCAGTTATCAAATAAGATTTCTATGGCTCCTCAACCATTGTCATCACCCAGCCCCATGGTACAATTATCTATGTTCTTCAGCGTTATATGCATCTCCCTCCTCCTGGAAACAAAATGCAAAAAAAGAAAATGCAACATATCAGCAAGAGCCCTAACTTCCATAATTCAGTCCAACAAGTCAGTCTGGACCCCCTTCTTTAAAGTGAGCTCCTTGAAATTATCTTGCAAGGGAAAACTACGAGCAGGCCATGTGTATGTTCTTCATACCTGCTGTCATACCTCCATAATTAAAAAAATAAAATAAAATGCCTAGCCAGAAGTAGCTCTGATTTGTGGACTAGGAATTCCTTCATGCATTCATTCATTTGGCTTCAGGCTGTAGCACAATGGTAGACCAAAATGTTTTACACCTGAAGGTTCACTGGAAAAGAACACAGTCTGAATCTCTAGAAGACCACTAACAGCCAAAGTAAACAATAATGAGCTACTAGGGCAGGAATTGTGTAGCTATCCATATGTTGTTGAACTGCAACTTACACATGCCTTAGCCATTATGGAGGAATACTGAGAATTGTAGCTGACCAATTCCTGAAAGGATGCATAATTCCCTGCATAAACTAGATGGTCTGAACTGAAGTGAGGCAGCTATTTTATTTCAGACAGCCAAAATGGGACATGCAATAGTTATGATACTTTACCATCGATTGGCATATCTGTATGGGCTAACTGCTTACATTAGGCCCTCATATCCATAGATTCTGAATCCATAGTTTCAGCCAACCACAGTTCAAAAATATTCACAGACAAAGAATTCCAGAAAGCAAACCTTGATTATGCCATTTTATATAGGTGACACCACTTTACTACGCTGTTGTAAAATAAAGAGACTTGAGCATCCATGGATTTTGGTATCTATGGTGCGTCCTGGAACTAAAGCGCAGCGGAGATCAAGGGCCCACTGTATAACAATACCAGTTCTTAACATTTAGATTAATGAGATGCAAAATCCTACCTAGATGCTAGAGGTGAAAGGCTTTCCTTCATATCTAGAACAGATCCAGATTCAGGGGAAAGATTCTGTGTATAATAAGGCTTGGTTTACTACCCTAAATGTTCCTTAATCCTACAGCTACAGCTAGGCAACTGTAGACCCTCCAAATGTTTTTTGGCTTACAAGTCCCATCACTTAGCAAAGAGGAAGTTGTGGGACATGCCTTTATAGGACCACAGTTGCTAACCCCTGGTTTAAATAAAAGGTGGTGAGAATTGGTACCAGCACAAAGAAACAGTGATTTTCATGTCCACAGAAGAGTCTGAAACTTATAAACTAGGTTAGAATGAGAACAGTGTTTTGCAGATACCTCCCCACTTACTTAATGTATTTAAGAATCACTACTTTGCAGCATCTGCACCGTATCACCTACATAGGTTATTTCCTGTAATGTTCTTACATGAGCATTTGGAATAAGCTGCCTGTTTTCAGGCATCCTGGAGTCCAAGCAGGATGGGTGTTGACCATGTGCAATTTGATAGTACAACTTTGAATGGAACGGGATGCTTCATAAGCAAATGATCCATCAGCTTCCTTGTTCATCAAACATTTCTACCCAATCAAACATTCCTACCCAATGATATAGAGCAAGTAAACTTGTATTCTTGAAACTTCCGTTCCCTCACTTTGGTCTGCCTGGAACTCTCTTGATAGCTTACATTATCTCTTACACAATACAGATAACTATACTGTTCAAGTAGCTTGAAGAGGATCAAATATTCTATGCACTGGATAATTCAGTTTGGACTGTGAAATGATTGAGTGCAAAAGAATAGAATATACAGTATACAGATGTAAGATGCAAGCAGCTTTGTTGAAGGCTGACTAACAGAGGAACTAGAAAGCCCCACCATCTCTCAGGAAAACTTGAAATGGAAGGCTATGCACAGGAATATAATTTATCCGGGAAATTTTTATTGCACATTTGTCTTAAATTTATTTCTTGGTATTACATGAGGGTCTAGGTGTCATTATTTTCCATGATTAACCTGGATGTATTTTCTCACTTCGACTGTATTTTTTCTTACAAGAAACAAAAAAGGTAAGTATATAAGAAAGAAAAGATGGAACAGCTTCGCTTTGCCTTTTAATTGCTAGCATGAAGAGCCTTCTGTCTGGGTGCATTCATGACAGAAGCAGGGTATAGGAGAAATGCAGGCGTTCCCATCTTTACTTTTTAACTGGGTATCACAATCATGCCACTCCAATGATTGCAACTTTCAGATCACATTTGCCTGGCAACAGACAATGCACCCTTCCCACTGATATGAGAAGACAGGTATTATCTGGCATCCTCACTCCTGCCCCCCTTTTTGGTGAGAACAGCTGAGGTAGGGCCCTTTCTGTATGAGTGTAGAGAGACAAGAAGTACCAGTTCATAAATACAAGGTTCCTTCTAGCACTGAAAGATATAATTACTAAGAGAAGGGTGTGGGAGGAATGCCAAAGGCCTGCCTCTATATTCATATTGTCCCTCTAAATGTACTTGGAAAGTTCAAATCACAATTATACTTAAGAGAACACAGATCAGCAATGAGGGTCAAATTCAATACCGGCATAAAGCCAGATTCTCTAGAATTTCACATCTGTGTTGCCCAAACTGGAAATATGATCTACCCCAAGGTTCCAGAACAGTCTTTAAAAGCAAACAGGGTCAGGTTGTAAGATCCACTTGCAATGACAGAGCCGACGGCTGTAAGGAGTTGATCTGATGCAAACCAGAGAGGATCTTTTACTCTCTGTGTAAACTCTGTGGAGAAGAATTCAATTTACAATGCAGATCTGAGGAAAGCTACATTTAGTAAACCCCTTCTATCTGTGTGACACACGGATATCATTCTGTATCCCCCTCAAATGAAGTATATGTGACTTGTGTGACTGCATGTGTTTTGAAAGGGATTGTTCACCCTGCTGGCTGGTGTTATCTCCTTCCCGCATAAAGCTCCACACTGCAGTATGTCACCAAGTCAGAGCAGCCTTCTCCTCACACTTGGCAATCAGTTGCCCATCTGTGGAGGCCTGCAATTTCAGAGATACTCTCCACAGTTACAAATGACATCACTCCCTCTGATTATATAATGCTCTGGGAGGAAGCCTATTTTTATGAGTATTTACTGCATCGCTCTGTAGTCCTACTGTACCATGCACATCTAGAGCCAGACATAGCATTCTCTGCCTCTTTAGCACAGTGAAGGCAGAATTCTACCAAAAGCCTTAGTTTGTGAATGATAATTGCAAATCCCCAGCTGGGATTGTCAGGGACCAAGTCAGTGATCACTTTTACTATTAAAAGATTTAAACAAGACGAAACCAGCATGAAAAAGTCTTTGTGTATTACAGCACCTAGGCAGCAGTCATGACTCATTCTTACATTATGGCTGCCACTTAAAAGGGATGGAAATGCTTCCTCTTAGTACTGGCTCTAAGAGCACCTATAACACACAAGAAACAATCACGATATATATTCCTCCCTCCCCAATTACAGAGTCTCCATACTATATTCCTAGTGGTAATGAATGCAGATGTAGTGTTCCTTATATTGGCCTTCCGCATCCTGGTAGTCTCCATCTCAAGCTATCTAATGTAGGAGACCCCATGTGCCAAGTACCAATATTCTGTTTGTGTCCTTTCTTTCTTGGAAACTTGCCAGAGGCCAGCACTGGTCCATGGACCAGAACTCTGAGTAGCACTGTTTTAGACTGTGGCAGAGCATTAGACTGGTGAAGGTTGCTTTATATATTTCAGAATGATCTCTGTACATCATGCACATTTGGGCTGATTCTTACACCAGGTTAAGAGTTGTTGCACAGAACCAGCACAGAACATCGTCCCAAGTGTTCTTGTTCTGCAGTAATACTACTGATATATTATGGTTGATGCCCGAAACTGTGCCATGTGGAAATACATTTTCTAAGTGGTGGCTCTAATGTCAGAATCACTTGTAACACCCAAGCTCATTTTAACATACTGTTTACTACTTTACTTCTCATGCTAGATATCCACATTGATTTGTTTCATGAAGGCTTCTATTTGATATCAAGCAGACCTAACTTTTGAATCTTGCCATAATTTTCTAAATGCATCTCAAACCCCATCTCAAGGTGGGAATTAACCAGTCTTCCACCAAGAGGGAGAATAAGCAGTCATCCCACACTGATGGGAAGGAAGGCGATGAACAATTTCACAAATTTAAGAAAGATAAGATAATGGCAGTTGTCTGTCTGGCTTGAAAATGCGTGGGTGCAAATAGAAGATGTTGCAGTAATTTTAATCTTTAAAATACAGTATGAAGCATCACTTCATTTACTTTCTGATTCTGAAATAAATTGAAAAATCATCTTCAGTAGATAAGGCTTTATAAAAGCCCAGACTTATGACTAAAAACTACAGGAGAAGAAACTATCTTGCATTGGCTATTTAGATTAATTAATTAGAATAAACATTATTAATCTAAACATACTTTTGATTCAACCTAATAAGTATAAAATAATGGCCCAGTACAGACTGGTGGTTTGCTTCGGGCCAAAGATAGGGCTCAGGAGAACGGAGCTTCCACACGCTTCCATGCCCTAACACGTGCCACGGGTGCCATCTTGGTGCACTGCCATTTACATGGGGCGTGCAACATTGACATCTGTGCATTGCAGCGCTCAAACAGCACGGCGCTGCACCAACATCATCATTGTACATGAGCATGCCAATGGCACCCCGTGTGCAGCAGAAAAAGAACCTGCCGGGAGCGGGTTCTTTTTAAGCCTTGTGGAGACCGCAGCACTTGTCTTCTGCGGCCTCCTTCCAGGGCAGAAAGGGGTGGCATCTGGCTGCCCCTTTCTACCCATCTGTATACCCCCAATGAGTCTAAATCAGGGATCTTTTATTTTTTAACTAAAATTAATCCAAAATGGTCACAGTATTAGGCATGAAACAAAGAAACAAACACAAGCTTAGAATACCATGAGGATAAGGGTGTAACTATTATTATACTGCAAAGTTCCATGTACAGGAAATAACAGAAGTACAAAAACAACAGCTACATGTTCAAGTTTCTGAATTTTTCCCACCATCGTCTCTCACAAGGACAGACACTTTGAAACTGCAATGCCCATTATTCTGCAATGCTGGATACTAGAGAAGCAGGGCTTAGAAGTAACTAATTACAAATAGCTAATAATACATAATTAGCTGCTTTCCCAATAGTAAGCTGTTAAATGTGAAGTCAAAGGCTTTCACGGCCAGCATCCATAGTTTCCTGTGGGTTTTCCAGGTTATGTGACTGTGTTCTGAAGATGCCAGCCACAGATGCAGGTGAAACGTCAGGAATAAACTTTTCCAGAATGTGGCCACATAGCCTGGAAAACCCATAGAAAACTACAGTAAATTGTGGACTTCAGTCCTTTTAGTTACTTTCACACTTTTGTGGTGTCTGGTGTAGAGGAGGAATAAAACACAATTCAAGCTTTGGCTCGTGCTGCTGATTCACACTCTGGTCTGGGTGATGAGACAGAAGAATGTTTTCACAAGTCAATGCCCTGTATTATTCTGGTATGTTTTTGAAAAGGAACTAAAAGTAACTGTTCTACTAGTTTAAAGAAATGGAGGAGTAAACCATTACTTTTAAGAATGTGTGCTATAAAGATAATTCACAATGGGAAGTGATCTATGACTATGACTAATTACTTTTTAAAAGTAATTTTCCAAACCCTTGATTCTGCAAGCGTATGATGTGTCTTGGCACGGGGCAGAAAGGCCCTGTTTGGTCTCACTGGTCAGAAGGGAGAGAAATGTCCCTGGAGAGATCAAACTTTTCCCCCCTTGTAATCGCCACCAAGCTTACCTTAATCCTGAAAGCAGAAGCTATCCCCCCCCCCTTTGAATAGGAACAAAGAAGAGGAAGAGAGAAAAGGACAGGCTGGTTGCTTTTGTTATGCAATGGTTAAAGGAGAAAAAACAACCTCCCTCCACCCACAAATAGACACACTTTTGGGAAATAGTGGTATATGAAATATAGAGTTAAATTATTCCACAAAAAGTGAAGTGTGCGTGCATGTGTGTGTGAAAGAGAGAGAGAGAGAAAGAAGAGAGAGAGAGACATTGGAGGGGAAGACTGTTTAGAAAACTGGAGACAGCAGTCAAGCCACACAGTCAATACGTTGCAAGAGACTCATTTGGGGGCCAAGTAATATTAGGCATCTGCTAGAGCTGGCATGTTTCCTTCACAGTATGCAGGAAAGCAAGGGAGGGCTTCCTCTCATAAACAATTCCCAGTCATATGCCTATCTTGTAAGCCATCATATGACTTGAAGCTGGCTTCTTCTTCTTCTCTAACCCAAAAGACAATCGGATCTCTCCCCCTATTCTTCCCCACAGCCCCCTACTATTGGCTGTGGCTGTTTCCAGTGCCTTCGCCTATGGGGCAAATTGTTCTCAAGCAGCAAAAGCATGAAACTCAGATTTTTTTTGCTAAGTAACAAAACCAGAAATGGAAGCCAGTCGAGTCTGGGGAGAGATGGAGCCCGCACTTCCTTTGCTGAGCATTACATAACCACATTGAGCCCTTGAGCCGCACACAGCAAAACTGATGTGCTTTTTGCCAGACTCCAGTCCCATCTGCACATAGGGGCATCTTGTTCTCTCAAGCCAACTCACAAAACAACAGCTCCCCAAACACATGGCTTTACTGACACCACGCATCTGGCAACGCCTGCTTGGCTTCCTCAAATTAGAACAACAACAACAACAACATCCTCAAGCTTGCATACTCTCTGCCAGATTATTAGGCCAGAAGGGAAATGCTGTTTTCTCTTCAAAACTACAACAGGAGGACTCATCTAATTCTCCCCATGAATAAAATATTTTCTATACCGTAAGTAACAAATAAAAACAAAACTGAAGAAAGCGCTTCAAACTTGTCACATTTCAGTTTCTAGGCAAATAATAAAAGACAATTTCTTAAAAAAAAGTCATGTAATATAAACATCTAGTTAAATACTACAAACATTAAACACAGATTAAAAATAGAGGCAATGAGCAATAATGTAAGAAAGACTTCTCTGTTGGCATAATCAGGGTTAATCGGAGACCAAACTACATGGGCTGAGTACTGGACCAGGGCTCTGGGGACCTGGGTGAATCCCCCTCAGCCAGGGAAACCCACTGGGTGACCTTGAGCATGTCACACACCTCAGTCACAGAGGAAGCAGTGGCAAATACTCTTCTGAATGAATCTTAAAAGAAAACCTAGAATAAAAGTTGCTATATATCAGAATCTACACAATAGTACATATAAGAACAAACAGAAACACGTCTTTCTTCTGCTCCTCCACTTTATCTTGTGCTCCTTCATGCTCAGTCTTGGAAATGAAGAACAGCTCCTGTACTTTTACTTTCCCCCTTTTGTAAGAAAAAGCAGCTGCTAAACACAAAACACAAACACACACCTTAGAATCCATTTCAAACAAAGGTTGGAAATGTAATTTAAAAAAAAAAGATAAGAAGAAGTAAAACCTCTCCTCTCTATTCCCTTGCCTATGAAAACCTTGATTTCTTTCCCTCTCATAACAATGTCAGTTCTGCTGGTTTGCTTAAGACCATCTGACCACTTATTGTTCCAATTGTATGATTTTAAGACTGTTAAATCTATACCATCCTGTTTCTATATCTCAGAAAGGAAGCTTTTTTCCCCATCCTATGGATCCTTGAAAGTCAAAGGAGAGAGAGGGGAATCCCATGCTGTTTCCCTGTTCTATTTACAGTTCTCTTCAGCTGTAACAATTGCTGTTGACCGAGTTATTTCTCTCAAGGGGAGCAAGTGAATTTTAAATGAAACCAGGCAATGGCACCATGCCCTAATGCTGCAGTTCTCCTGCACAGAGTTGATGGTGTCAATTTTAGCAAACTGGATCTTGATCTCTGTGCTCAAAGTAAGTCAGAGCCCTAACTGTAGTTATAACACAGACACATACACTGTGGTCTCATTTCCCTGCAAAAAAGAGGCAATTTCAAGGTTTCACAGAATCTCATTCCCACAATATGTCTTTTCTGAATGATGCCATTCACAACAGACTAAAAGAGTAACCTATTTCGGATATCTCGTTAAATTGTGAATGGATGACACAGCACAATGCCTTCTGCTCTGTGAAAAATCTAGCCTTGTTTGTATCTGGTTAGGGTTGCCATAAGTGAGGACCTCCAAACCGGGACAAATGTAGGACAATATAGGGCAACATTTCAAATGTAGGACACATTTTATAAAAATGGAGGATACGCAAAAAATTGAGTTTTTTTTTTAAATGTTAATTATAGATGTTTTAGGCATGATCAAATGGAGGACATTTTGGCATTATTCCTAGACGATGGCAGAAATGGACTTGCCCTCGGGTTCAACTGTACTTCTCAGAAGTGTGTACTTGGGCAAGGGACGGTGTTTTTCTTCACTGTGCATGAGTTGTAAAAATCACAGCAAGTTACATGGCCATGCCTCGAGGCTTGTTAATATCATATCAATCCCACCACCATCATCATCATCATCATCATCATCATCATCTCTACATATCCATCATCCTAAATTGTCCAAGAAAGGCAGACTTGTTAGCATTCAAAGCACCATAAAACACAGAAAATGCACTTGCATATATTTAATAATAAAAAATAATGAAAAAATAAATAAAAAACAAGGCAAGGGTGTATATATTTGATAATAAAAATTATGTAATAAAAAAAAAAAGCATAATAAAAATTATAATAATAAACAGCATAATAAAATTAAAAAAAAATAAAATGTATTTATATTTTTAATTTAACCCCCCCAGGCGCCTATGGCCACTGCTCACTCGCTTTCCTCCTCCTCCTCCTCCTCCTCGTGCCCAATTCTGCCCTGGCCTTAGGCCCCTTCCTCGCGCTCCTTCCTCCTTCTCCTTCTACTCCTCCTCCTCCTCTCCTCCCTCCTCCTCCTTATGATGGCTGGTGGCGCGCACGCGGAGGGAAGCAGGGCAGTGGCGCACGGAGGGAAGTGGGCAGCACGCGCGCACACGCGGGAGGGAAGTGGGGCAGGCGCGCGCGCTGCCACTAGCCCCTGTTGAGGCCTGGGCGGTGTGCGCCAAGGCGCGCAAGCCATCACACCGGAGGTGCAGTAGGCGGCGGCGCTTCTGCCGCCCGCCGAGGAGGAGAGGAAAGTGGAGCCGGGGAGGAGATGGGTGGCGCCGCAGCAGCCGCATAGCGACAGCGGCAATGGCCAGGGCGGGCCCCCAAACTGGGAACAAGGCACGGGTGGGGCCCAAACCGGACCGGGACTGGGAGGGCCCCCCAAAAGCGTGATTGTCACGGGGGCCGCCGGGTTATGGCAACCCTATATCTGGTTAGACTTCCAAACAACTGAGCAATTCAAAGGCTTGATGACTTACAGCTATCTGGCCAGTGCGCTACAGTGAGCAAAATAGTGAATCTAACTGCAGGCTAAAATGCAGTTTGCCTGCAACTGTGAACTGACCTTACGGCCGGTGGGGTGGAAGTAAGCTGCCTAGCCCCAAAGAGGCAATGAGAACTTAGAGGAACAGCAAGTAAGATAAAGAATATGGCTGATGATCAGTATTCATTTACAGATTTTAACCAAGAGTTATGGATCTATAATTGACTGTATTAATCAAGGCCCAGGACAAATGGTCCCGAAATGCTGAGCTGTCGCCAATACTAGGGGGTTAGGACTGTGCACCAACTGCATGGTTCCTAACCCTACGCACAGCACGGCAGCGACCTAATGGTGACTCCCATCTACACGGCGCTGTCATCTTGATTAAGCGGCACACAGCATAAGACGTTGCTGCGCGTTGCTTACATCACGAGTAGCCACTGGCCACTCATAACATGCACCTGGCGATCCAAAAAGAACCAGTTTTTCCAGGTTCTTTTTGAGGAAGAGGGACGGCAGGCAGTTTGGTTGCTGCAACGTCCTCTGGAGGGAAGCAGGCTGCTGCCAGCCCGCCCTTTTGGGGCGACTGTTCCGGGCCAAAGCTATTATCCTATGCTAACCTACATAAATCCCACTGACTGTGGAGATGTGAACTTTGGTCTCCATCAGCTTACCCAGCACCCACACATTAACTCTTAGGTGAGGGTTATGTCCCATTTCAAGTTAGGTAGCCTTACCCACACAAGCCAGCAATTATGGCATGTGGGCTGCATGTGGCATTTGGCCGAACTTTAAAAATGCTACAAAAGGACGGTCTCACTTTCCAGGGAGAAGGATGAGAGACAGTGGCAAAAAGGAAAAAGAGGGCGGGGGAAGTTGCCCACCAAAACAGTTGCCCACCTACATTGGAACATGTACTTGAGACAATAGTGTCCCTCAATGGGGGAAAGGATGATTTTCCATCTCTGCTGTAAACCATTGCCTGGGCAGAAGTCCTGTTGAATATAAGGGGTCTTTCATCTGAGCAGACATGCCAAGGATTACACTGTTAATGGAGCATTCATACTGATAATGGAACTAGGTAATATATTAATCAATCCAGTGAATGTTGGTGGTTCCAGTGCCAGGAGAACAAGTAAGCCATTCCTGGCTTTAGTATGATTTTTAAAGGATGCTAAGGGTGCTAAGCTTATTTTGGGATGGGGCTCAGCACTTTGGATACGTCCTTTAAAGTCTGGACTAAAACCCAAAGTCGATTCCCACCCACCCCCATTGCCCTTGGAGCCACCAGTCTGCACTGCATAAATGAATACACTTGTCCTCAGACCTATACTTTCCAGTGAAGGCTTCTTGCGCCTTTAGTCATTTTTGTCTGTCTGTCCCAGAACATTCTATGCCTTTGGCTGGTCCTTAATGGTCCTGTGTTCTGGTTGTCACACCTTTCATTGCGGTATTCTGGATCCTTTTAAAAAACACAAAGCTCTAGGACTGACTGGGCTTAATGTTAGTAACAGCCTAATACAGTGGTACCCCGGGTTACGAAAGTAATCCGTTCCGCGGAGCCCTTCGTAACCCGAAATCTTTCGCAAGCCGAAATTGCCATAGGCGCTAGCGCTGGAAGCCGCGATTCCGTGTGAAAAAGCGCCGAAAAGCACCAAAATTTTTTTTCGTAACCCGAAAAAAAACAACGTAACCCGAAACAGTTTTTTCTAATGGATTTTTTTCGTAACCCGGAAATTTCGTAAGGCGGTGATTTCGTATCCCGGGGTACCACTGTAATGCCTTTCCCACTTTGTCTTCTGGGGCAGAAGCCTAATCATTCTTTGTGGCGTGTTCTAAAGAAGCAAATGAAAAAAAAAGTCAGGTGCTGGATTCCTGGATTATTAGTTAAGGTGATGTATACAGAGCCAGCATGATGTAGTGGTTTGAGTGTTGGATTATGACTCTGGAGAGCAGAGTTCAAATCCCCACTCGGTCATGGCAACCTACTGGGTGACCTTGGGCAAATCATAGTCTCTCATTCTCAGAGAATGGCAATGGCAAATCCCCTGAAAAAACTTGACAAGAAACCTCTGTGATAGGTTTACCTTAAGGTAGCTGTAAGTCAGAAACAATTTGAAGGCCCACAGCAACAATAAATATCTCCTGTCCCCACCCACCCCAGCCCAGGCCACCTTTACAGCCAGCTAGAATCTTGTTTGTGATGGGACAGTATTAGAAATGTCATCTTCCTTGTGTTTCGATTTGCCATCTGAACTGAGCTCCTTTGTCCAATTTGGCAAGTGGCTCTCCATTAGGAAAACTCATGGATGGACTTCTTGTCAATCATGGGTTACATCCAGATGAACTTCCTACTTCTGCTGAAGGAAACGTCTCTGGCTCTTCTCCACCATTTTTCAGCCTAATAAAGCTCTCCATTTGTGGCATAAAAATGGGAGAAACTCGGTTATATTGGCCTTGAGCACCTTTTAAAAATCCAGACCACTTTTGATAACAAAACCCATTGCTCAGCTGCATGTTATATAAGAAAGGTCCAAACCTAGTTTTCTCTCAATACTTCTGCCTGTTATCCTGAATTTCCCATTTCTTTCATTTTGAACTAAACTGCAAAGCAAGATGTGCCAAGGAGAGGGGAATTGTGCTAATCATAAAGCCTAGATTAACCTAATGAAGTTTATCTTTAAGTTAAAAATAAAAAAGGACTTGCTCTGTAAATAGTTGACTATATATCCTGTGCCCTCATTCTGGTTAATCCCATTATATCTATTCTGCATTAGAAGCCATTCCGTGCCATGTTTGTTTGCTTTTTGCAAAACAATCTTAGCTTTCAAATGCACTACTTGTCAGAATCTTAAGAAACCAGTCCTAAGCCTAAATTGTACCTAAATTTAGAAGTCATTAAATTTTCCATTTAAGAAACTGTTCTGATTCAAAGATTCAACAGAATGCACTAAATTTACTAATCTTGACTATCAGCAGCCACTGTTTCTTAAATCCTCTATGCTTAAATCCTTGTCCATCTAATATCAATCCTCTGCGAAATTAGTTTCTTGCACAAATACTTGAACCAAAGAAACAAGAGAATGTGTGAGAAAGTTATTTCTTTAGTTCTTCATGCAAGAATAAAAGTCTATATAGTCATGCTTAAAATGAGCAGAGTCTTTCTTTCTAATACTGTAGATCCCTTGATACAATTTGCAAAATAATTCTCAACTATAGTGATAAAAGCCTTGAATCTACACAGAAGAAGGTCATTTATAGTCCTGTAATAAGAAACGTACACAAAGTCAGTCACGACACCTAATTTGCAACTTTCTGCCACTCACTGGCTTGGATTCAAGCCTGCAAGGAACAAAAGAGTACCCAAGGGGCAGGAAGGGCGAGGGCGGATAGAACATATAGTTCATGCAGTAGAAATGAAGGACAAAACAACACCTCCTGGGAGGAAGGCAAAGCACCTTGTGAACAAGAGCCAAATAATTAAGATATTTATCAGTTGATGCTGTACAACCTTTATTACCTTAATGCACAGTGAAAACTAAATACTAGCTGGAAGGATGCCTCTATAAGAAGTTAAGGGGCTAGGCCAGGTGTCCCATCAATTGGCAAAAAAGAACCACATCTTGGTGCTAATGTAGAAATCCAGTTTGTGTAGTCTGACATCAATTTTGTTCTATATTAAGAAAACAAATGGTTCACTGAATGGTAGTCATCTTATAAGAAAAGTGATCCCATTCTATCAAGATGAGTATTATATCCTCTTGATATGACTTTTCAAAATGCAGCTGTTGTTGTTGTTGTGTGCCTTCAAGTCACTTCCAACTTATGGTGACCCTAAGGTAATGCTATTATGGGTTTTTGGGGGGCAAGATTTGTTCACAGGGATTTTGCTACTGCCTTCCCCTGAGGCAGAGAGCATGTGATTTACCCAAGGCCACCCAGTGGGTTTTATGGCTGAGCGAGGATTTTGTCTCCAAAATCCTAGTCCCATACTCAAACCACTATGCCACACTGGTAAAATGCTTTTTAAAAATCCTAATATATTGTCCTCTCCAACCATCTCTGGGTCCGATGTCCAGCCAGGCTAGTATGCTCACAGACACAGGTGTTCTTTGTAGCAGTATTTCATGTGATTCAAATAACTGAAAATGGTACCACCAAAACTTGCAAGCAGTTGTTGATTCCTGGGAGGTACACCATAGTTGATTCTCGCTTGACATGACAATGCCCTTGTGAAGAACAGTTTGTATACTTCTGTTCAGTGACTTGAAAGCTAAAGAGAGCAACAATCCTCCCCATCTACAGTAGTGTATTTTTCAGCACTTCATTCAAGCATATGTTATGTATGGGAATTCTCAAAAGTCATACAAAAGAAATAAAGAGTAAAAGGGGGAAAATAACAACACTAGGATCTTAAGGTGCAGAATTCAGCAGCTACAATGGGTGCTGTGGTTGTTGTATCATGTGTGATCATATGTGCAAGTCTGTTGTTGTAGGCCTTCAAGTCATTTCTGACTTAATGGCAATCCTAAGGCAACTCGATCATGGGGTTTTCTGGATAAAATTTGTTCAGTTTGTCGTTGTTTTCTACTGAGGCTGAGAAAGTGTGACTTGCCCAAGGTCACCCAGTGGATTTCCATGGCCAAGTGAAGATATGAACTTTAGTTTCCCAGAATCCTGGTCCAACACTCAAACTACAACACCATACTGGCTGTGTATGTAATACAGATAGCCCAAGAATAATATGTAACTTTACTGGCTCACAGGAGCTGTATGCATAGCAGGTGTGCTTTTGTTTGTTGAACTCCTGGACTATGCAGCCTGACCTGCAGCTGGCAGTGGTAGGTGGAAAGGCCTGTTTTGAAACAGGGAGATGGTTTAGATGACCTTTTATATGCCTTTCTCTCTCATTTCAGTTGCACAGCAGTTTTTCCATCGTTACACAGAGGTGGCAATAGAAGCTCCATTTCATAATTTTACCCCTGTAAGGCTGCATCTCCACTTCAGAAATAATCCAGTTTGACCCCACTTTAACTGTCATTGCTCAATGCTATGGAATTCTGGGAACTGTGGTTTTGTGAGACATTGAGCCTTCTCTGTCAGAGAGCTCTGGTGCCACAGCAAACTATGACAGTTAAAGTGCTGTCAAACTAGATCACTTCTGCAGTGCAGATGCAGCCTAAGAAAAGCATAGAGTTTGCATATATTTTTAAAGTAACATAAAGATCAGGGCATAAGAGATGTGGAGGGAAAGATATGTTTATAAAATCTATGGGTATCTCTACACAACACATCTTTCCAAAGTAAAGCCTACTGGATTTGTTATGTATTTCCTGCAAAGTACTCCTTTGCAAAGATCTATTTTCAGCCTAAACCCTCCCCACATATTTTATAGATTTTACACAGATGAGGGGAGGCAGGGAGAAGGACATTTCTTCAAAGTAACACACAATTCCTATGGATATGCATGATTACAGAGGCTGTTGTTACAGCTTCATTGTTCAGGCCATCCAGTCACGTTCCAACCATTCAAGACTTCGGCTTTGGCTTTTTTTTCTCTTTCTGATGCCAAAATGTATTCCACACATGTGCTTTATACAGCAAACACAAAGCTACTCAGCTAATTTTGCTAGTCAACAAAAGTTCAGAAAGAGTCAGCTGGAGAACAGTCACTGCACATTTCCTAAGAATGTGACCAAGAATATCCTGCAGGGTCAGATTGTTGCTTAAATCTGGTTTCTGACTTCTTCAGGCACCAAGAGAATGAAGTTGTGCACCATGGGAGAAGTACCATGCATACACTGTCTTGCTGAAATCTGTGATTACCTCATCTGTGTGATCTTAGACACACAGTGTTATTATGCAGGCCTGTGAACATTTTTTTTGGCAAAAGCTTCCTACTATTGGCATTTGCTTTAATTAGTCTCTGGTCCCACATTATATTTCCAGGTGTCTCTAGATCACCAGTGATTCTGGGATTATAAACACAATCTTTCTGTCACTGTGCGGTTGCCTATTTAATAAAGCAAGGGCACACTAGAGTTTGTATAACTAGAAAAGATGGAAGGTTGTTTAAATTAAATTTAGGCAACCTTTTTGACCTAGTCTAACCATTTTATACTGTTGGCCAGCTGTTCAAACAAAACTAGTCCAGTTTTGGTCCCACTCTTAGATCTGGTTTTAGTGGTGGCCAGGAGAGCTTCTGTTCAGCAAAGACTGCTGTACCCTTTGTAAAAGTGTCAGATCTGGTCATAGCACTATAAGTTTTAGAGTGCAATTGCATGTTTCTTCTAACTTCTATATGGGACTCCCAGGAAAGTGCACAGGCTGCAGCTTTCTGCAATATTTTCTACATGGGGCTGCCTTTAAAGACTTCAAATGATGCAGCCAAGCTGCTGAGCAGTACTAGTTACAGAAATTGCATGATTTCTAGCTATCCAGGGCCACAGCAACAGTTCAAAGTGCTTGTTAGGACATATAAAGCCACAGACTGATTTGGGACCAGGATATCTGTAGAGCTGCATACATTTTAAGAGGCTATCATTTTGTTTACTTTGTTATCTTCATCAAGTTTTTATCAAGCTTTCTTGAGCTTTTGTTCACCATGTGATCTATCTAATGATTGTGCAAATGGCAAGCCTTCCTGAACATACTGTGTTGTGTAGTATTGATGTGGGAAGGGTATATCTGTCCATATCCTACTGCAGAAAGAACCATTTCCCTGATTTGGGATGATTCTCTGCCCACTTGTCCATTACAGCCTTGTATTATGCAAACCCATAACTAAAACAGTACTGTATAAAAGCACTCATACCACACATGCTGAACTGTGACTGAAAATTGACCAACAATCATTGCAGGTTTTTTGTAGATTTTTCGGGTTATGTGGCCATGTTCTAGAAGAATTTATTCATGATGTTTCACCTGCATCTGTGGTTGGCATCCTCCTCTGAATAAACTCTTCTACAGTCAGGAATAAACTCTTCTAGAACATAGTCACATAGCCTGAAAAACTCACAAAAAACTATGGATGCCAGCCATGAAAGCCTTCGACTTCACAATCATTGCAGATGTTGCATGCTCTCTATAACTTGTTGTTGTTATGTGCCTTAAAGTTGTTTCCAATTGATGATGACCCTAAGGCAAACCTATCAAGGGGTTTTCAGTGGCTAAGAGTGTGTGACTTGCACAAGGTAATCCAGTGGATTTGTATGGCTGAGCAGGGAATTGAACCCAAATCTCCAGAGTCGTAGTCCAACACTCAAACCACTATACCACACTGGTTTCCCCCTGAGAAATGCAGGAGGCTCTGGAGAGGAAGGCACAAGCTGCCTTCCATTTGCATAGTCATTGGCTGTAACCTACACCTTTATGAATTAGTTATTACTGTAGATTTTATTTGCCTTATTTTCCATGAACAACATAAAGGAAAGGTATGATTATGTACAAAAAATCCAAAATAATTACTACTCATCAGAACCCCAATACAGTCCAGAAAAAGCGGAGAACAGACACATTAAAAATAACTTCAGCAAGTGAGCAAAGCAACATTACAAAGAAATGAAAAGAAAACAACTTATACAGTGGATCCCTGGTATCTCCTGGAGCTTGGTTCCAGGACCCCCTATGGATACCAAAATTCATCAATGGTCAAGTCCCATTAAATACAATGGCATAATAAAATGGTGTCCCTTAAATAAAATGACAAAATGAAGGTTTGCTTTTTGGAATCCATATATTTAAAAAATATTTTCAAACCATGGATGTTTGAATCTGTGGATAAAAAAAACGTGGATAGGGAGGGCTGACTGTACCGCCAGCCATCTAACTAGGGACACTTTTTCTTGACATCTCAAATATCATGCCTTTCAGAAATCAAGTGCAGGATTCAGTTTCTGTCAGCTAACTTCTTCCCAAGCATTAGTTTTAGCAAAATGTCTGTGTAAAATTGTTGCTGAGTGCCTTCAAGTTGTTTCCCTCTTAAGATGACCCCAAGATAAACCAATCACAGGGTTCAGAATTCTTCATTAAAGAGCTATAATACTATAGTTCATGGCAGTGGACTAGAATTCCAAGTACCTCACCAAACAAACAATCCCAGGATTCCATAGGAGACAAGACAGTTAATATGGTATCAAATTGGTACCACTATCTAGTGTAGAAACAGTTGTGGACTACCAAGACTGAGTTGCAGTGAGCCACACGCTCTGGAGGAGGACTTCAGAAACTTTTCTCTATCCTTAATCACATTTGTAGCTCAAAACTATAAAACAGTGGCTTTTGCTACAGCTATTTTGGAACAAGCCAGCTTCAAGCTCTATTTTATGAATTAGGCTTGGTTAGAGTGCTTCAGGAAAATACATTTGGGAACAAGTGAGAAAACATATCCAGGGGTATCTGTGTTGGCCATACAGCAAAGTACTATATCCAAAATTCACAAATTAACATTAAACCATAGTTTATGGCAGTGCTTCTATCTAATTAAATTCAGTGTACCAGGGACTGGTACCATATCTGTGCCCATTGGGTACAACAATGTCTTTCTTTTCTGGAACGCCATTGTGGTATAGCTACCAGTTGTTCATGAACCAGCAGCAATTCAGAAGAACTGTTAGAAATGTTGAATAGCATTCAAGACTGATAGCTTCCATATTTATGCCAGATGTTTATATGTATTAACATTGTGGCACTATACTATCTAAACACAATCTGATGATTACACCCTGACCTCGAAGAGTGGACAGGCAAATACATATATTTGTATGAAGTATTAAAAGAAAAGGAGACACCAGAATGCCTCCATTCCATCTGTGAAACTAACCACCATGTAAACCACCTGAAATATCCAAAGTTGTGGAAGTACCAAGCAGAGAGAGAATATCATGTCCTGAAGACACAAAACCCCATAAATAATCAGAATAGAATACTTTCTGCATCAGTAAGTGATTAAAAAAATATTCAGATGATATAACAAGGCCTTATAAATAATCTCTCTCAAAAGCAGTTCTGATTTCCTCCATTTCCTTCCCCAGGCTGGCTTAAAATAGTTCTTGTTAAAAGCTTCTCCCTTTGTGAAACACAGTTACAGTACTGTTACTTCATACTAACAGTGATTACTTAGTGGTCTGACCACACACATAAACAGATAAACACACATACGGAACTGCATTCTATGGACATGTCTAGGGAAACAGTGCTATTGGCAAGATATATAAATATGGAAGAAAAGTCAGTAAGAGAAAACGGTGAAGAGCTGGGCATTTGTGGTCCTCTACAAACAATTATCCCCAAATGTTTGTGAAGGCAAGCCAACACATGTATGACTGCAGCCACTAAAACATCAGGTTAGAATTTGCACGTGTGAAACAACTACAAAAGCAGATCAATGCAGACTGTAAATCCACTGATTATTTCTTCAAAAATATATTTCTTTTTCTGGATTAATTTTAATACAAATGAATTTACAGTCAAAATAATATGCAAGCAAAGATAAAGAAACTGGAGAGGTGGGGGAAGGGGAAGGAGAAAGAAGAAAGAAGGGGGGAAGACAGAACAGGAACAAGAATACACAATAGGGCTCTGATCCCCACAATTGACTGTAATGACAAGAAAAATTAAAAAGGGGGAAAAGATTATTACAAGTGCAGATTCAACTAAATATTCCTGCTAAAATTACAAATGACCATAGCCACAGATTATTACACCATTAGATTCCTTATTGCTCAAAAAGTACACGAGCAATTTGCAAGGTTTTAAAAAGTCTTAACTTGGTTTATCCTTTAGAACCCAGGTTAATTCTGCCATTTGGGCACCCTCAGCAACCTTAACAATCCATCCTTCCACTGTTGGTGCCTCAGTCCATTTCCACATTTGAACAAACAATATTCTTGCTGTTGTTATCATATATTAAAGAAAAGATCCACATTTACTATTCAGTTCTTTATCCATTATGCTCAGCAAAAACACTTCTGCCATCATCATCATCATCATCATCATCATCATCATTTGGATTAACATATACATCTCAGACCAGTAACTTTTTGCCTTCTTACAAGTCACCACATAGGAAAAAAAGAGCCCTCCTTATCTTGATATCCTCAACACTGATTTGAAACATTCAGGGCCATTTCTGACAGCTTATTTGGGTTAGATATAACCTAAAAATAATATACTTCAATGAGAGCAGTTTGGTGAACACTCATAAACCCTATAAAGGCATTCATCTTGTCCAGTTGTGAGTGGAAGGATGGTCTGTTATGTTCCTGCTTCCTTACACATGTTGGAGGGGAATGGTCTGAGGAAAGAAGAATGCTCTAAGCATGTAGACACCATATGTGGCTTAGATCCCTACCATCAATTATGTAAGAGGGAAAACACACAAGTAGTGGCCAGCATGGCACAGTGGTTTGGGTGATGGACTACAACTCTGGAGGCCAGAATTGATTCCCTGCTCAATCATGAAACCCAATCATGAAAGGTGATCTTGGGCAAGACACATACTCTCAGCCTAGAGGAAGGTAATGGCCAACCTCTGAACAAAGTTTGCCAAGAAAACTCCGTGATAGGCCTTAGGATCATGCCATAAGTTGAAAACAACTTAAAGGCACAAAACAACAAAGTGGTACTCAAAGAGGAAGTCCATAGATCAGTGCTTGTCCCTGGTACTGGTCCCAAGCCACTGGGGGAAAATATTGATCCTCCACATATGATAGATTAAAAAGTACTGACATCACACTGGCTCTCAAAGGCATAATGTAGGGTTGGATTTACTTATCCACTAAAATAGATACAGTACTGAAAATCACGACTCAGTGGTTGCACCAGGAAGTGTGCCTGGAATATGGCTAATTCAGACTCCCTAACAATAAGTTTTATATCACTACTTGTCACCTATGCAGTAACATTTAAAAAATAAAATAAAAAAGAAGTCCTACAATGGGGTTTATCAGACAAGGGGAATTGGAAGTATAATCCGATGGCAATCTGAACGCAATCATGGGGTTTAACGTTATTGTGTGATAACCCACTATACACAAATTTGGGCAATGGGAAGTCAGTCCGAACACAATCATGTGGTTTCACATGATTGTGTGACAGACTGCCACATGCAAATTCGGGCAATGGCATGCTATTTTCGGGCAATGGGGGGCCAGATCGAATGCAATATGTATTCAAGTAATTGCGCGAAACTAGCGACTTTAAATACGTTTTGGCCCCACTTTCTTTTCATTCGAATTTAAGAGAAATTTCCTCCCGTTTGATAAACTCCAATCGAAGAATAGCAGGCAAAGTAATTTAAAGTGCAGGACTCAGAAGAGGATACATCTATCTTGAGGGAGAAGAGGCAGGCTAGCTCACCCAGGCCTGCCTGGAAGAAGACAAGCCCTCCCTTCATCCACCATCTTGAGGAGAGAGAGGAGGCTAGCTCCACCAGGTCCTATCCTGGAAGAAGACAAGCCCTCCCTTCATCCACCATCTTGAGGAGAGAGAGGCAGGCTAGCACCACCAGCCTGCCTGAAGAAGACAGCCCTCCCTTCATCCACTCTTGAGGAGAGAGGGGCAGGCCAGCTCCACCAGGCCTGCCTGGAAGAAGACGAGCCCTCCCTTCATCCACCATCGTTGAGGGAGAGAGGGGGGCAGGCCAGCTCCACCAGGCCTGCCGGGAAGAAGACGAGCCCTCCCTTCATCCACCACTTGAGGGAGAGAGGGGCAGGCCAGCTCCACCAGGCCTTCCTGGAAGAAGACGAGCCCTCCCTTCATCCACCATTGAGGGAGAGAGGGCAGGCAGCTCCACCAGGCCTCCTGGAAGAAGACGAGCCCTCCCTTCATCCACCATCTTGAGGGAGAGAGAGGCGGCCAGCTTCCACCAGGCCGGACCTGAAGAAGACAAGCCCTCCCTTCATCCACCATCTTGAGGGGAGAGAGCAGGCTAGCTCCACCAGGCCTTCCGGAAGAAGACAGCCTCCCTTCATCCTCCATCTTGAGGGAGAGAGTGGCAGGCTAGCTCCAACAGGCCTTCCTGGAAGAAGACAAGCCCTCCCTTCATCCCATCTTGAGGGAGAGAGAGTAGGCTAGCTCCACCAGGCCTCCGGTGGAAGAAGACAACCCTCCCTTCATCCTCCATCTTGAGGGAGAGAGAGGCACACTCCACAGCCCTCCTGGAAGAAGACAGGCCCTCCTTCATCCTCCTCTTGGGGAACAGAGGCAGGCTACACCACCAGGCCTGCCTGGAAGAAGAAAAGCCCTCCTTTCATCCACCATCTTGAGGAGAGAGAGGCAGGCTCGCTCCAACAGGCCTTCCTGGAAGAAGACAAGCCCTCCTCATCCACCATCTTGAGGGAGAGAGGGGCAGGCCGATCCACCAGGCCTTCTGGAAGAAAGACGAGCCGTCCCTTCATCCACCATCTTGAGGGAGAGAGAGGCAGGCCAGCTCCACCAGGCCTGCCTGGAAGAAGACAAGCCCTCCCTTCACCCATCTTGAGGGGAGAGAGGCAGGCTAGCTCCAACAGGCCTTCCTGGAAGAAACAAGCCCTCCCTTCATCCTCAATCTGAGGGAGAGAGAGGTAGGCTAGCTCCACCAGGCCCTTCCTGGAAGAAGACAACCCTCCCTTCATCCTCCATCTTGAGGGAGAGAGAGGCCAGCGAGTCCAACAGGCCTTCCTGGAGAAGACAAGCCCTCCCTTCAGACACCATCTTGAGGGAAGAGAGGGCAGGCTAGCACCACCAGGCCTGCCTGGAAGAAGAAAAGCCTCCTTTCACCACATCTTGAGGGAGAGAGAGAGCAGGCTAGCACCACCAGGCCTTCCGGGAAGAAGACAAGCCCTCCCTTCATCCCACCATCTTGAGGGAGAGAGAGGCAGGCCAGCTCCACCAGCCTGCCTGGAAGAAGACAAGCCCTCCCTTCAGACACCATCTTGAGGGAGAGAGAGGCAGGCTAGCACCACCAGGCCTTCCTGGAAGAAGACAAGCCCTCCTTTCATCCACCATCTTGAGGGGGAGAGAGAGCAGGCCAGCTCCACCAGCCTGCCTGGAAGAAGACAAGCCCTCCCTTCAGGCACCATCTTGAGGGAGAGAGAGGCAGGCTAGCACCACCAGGCCTTCTGGAAGAAGACAAGCCCTCCCTTCAGACCCCATCTGGAGGGAGAGAGGGCAGGCCAGCTCCACCAGGCCTGCCTGGAAGAAGACAAGCCCTCCCTTCATCCTCCATCTTGGAGGAGAGAGAGACAGGCCTACGCCACCAGGCCTGCTGGAAGAAGACAAGCCTCCCTTCATCCTCCATCTTGAGGGAGAGAGAGGCAGGCAGGCTCCACAGGCCCTGCCTGGAAGAAGACAAGCCCTCCCTTCAGACACCATCTTGAGGGAGAGAGGGCAGGCTAGCACCACCAGGCCTTCCTGGAAGAAACAAGCCCTCCTTCATCCACCATCTTGAGGGAGAGAGAGAGCAGGCTAGCACCAAAGGCCTTCCTGGAAGAAGACAAGCCCTCCTTCATCCACCATCTTGAGGGAGAGAGAGGCAGGCTAGCACAACAAGGCCCTCCTGAAGAAGACAAGCCCCTTTCAGACACATCTTGAGGGAGAGAGAGGCAGGCCAGCTCCACCAGGCCTGCCTGGAAGAAGACAAGCCTCCCTTCATCCTCCATCTTGAGGGAGAGAGAGACAGGCTACTCCACCAGGCCTGCCTGAAGAAGACAAGCCCTAACTTCACCTCCATCTTGAGGGAGAGAGAGGCAGGCTAGCTCCCCCAGCCCGCCTGGAAGAAGACAATCCCCCTTCATCTCCATCTTGAGGGAGAGAGAGCAGGCTAGCTCCACCAGCCTGCCTGGAAGAAGACAAGCCCCCCTTCATCCCCATCTTGAGGGAGAGAGAGGTAGGCTAGCTCCACCAGCGCCTGGAAGAAGACAAACCCCCCTTCATCCTCCATCTTGAGGGAGAGAGAGGCAGGCAGCTCCAACAGGCCTTCCTGGAAGAAGACAAGCCCTCCCTTCAGACGCCATCTTGAGGGAGAGAGAGGCAGGCTAGCCCACCAGGCCTGCCTGGAAGAAGAAAGCCTCCTTTCATCCACCATCTTAGGAGAGAGAGGCAGGCCAGCTCCACCAGGCCTGACTGGAAGAAGCAAGCCCTCCCTTCAACACCATCTTGAGGGAGAGAGAGGCGGCCAGCTCCACCAGGCCTGCCTGGAAGAAGACAAGCCCTCCCTTCAGACACCATCTTGAGGAGAGAGAGGCAGGCTAGCACCACCAGCCTTCCTGGAAGAAGACAAGCCCTCCCTTCAGACACCATCTTGAGGGAGAGAGAGGCAGGCCAGCCCACCAGGCCTGCCTGGAAGAAGACAGCCCCCTTCATCCTCCTCTGAGGAGAGAGAGACAGGCTAGCTCACCAGCCTGCCTGGAAAAGACAAGCCCTCCCTTCATCCTCCATCTTGAGGAAGAGAGGCAGGCTAGCCCACCAGGCCTGCCTGGAAAGACAAGCCCTCCCTTCAACACATCTTGAGGGAGAGAGAGGCAGGCTAGCACCACCAGGCCTTCCTGGAAGAAGACAAGCCCTCCTTCATCCACCATCTTGAGGAGAGAGAGGCAGCAGCTCCACCAGGCCCTCTGGAAGAAGAAAGCCCTCCTTCAACACCATCTGAGGGAGAGAGAGGCAGGCTAGCACCACCAGGCCTCTTGGGAAGAAGACAAGCCCTCCCTCAGACACCATCGTAGGGAGAGAGAGGCAGGCAGCTCCACCAGGCCTGCTGGAAGAAGACAAGCCCTCCCTTCATCCTCCATCTGAGGGAGAGAGAGACAGGCTAGCTCCACCAGGCCTGCCTGGAAGAGAAACAAGCCCTCCCTTCATCCACCATCTTGAGGGAGAGAGAGGCAGGCTAGCACCACAAGGCCTTCCTGGAAGAAGACAAGCCCTCCCTTCAGACACCATCTTGAGGGAGAGAGAGGCAGGCCAGCTCCACCAGCCTGCCTGGAAGAGACAAGCCCTCCTTCATCCCCATCTTGAGGAGAAGAGAGACAGCTAGCTCCACCAGGCCTGCCTGGAAAAGACAAGCCCCTAACTTCATCCTCCATCTTGAGGGAGAGAGGGCAGGCAGCTCCCCAGGCCCCTGGAAGAAGACAATCCCTCCCTATCCTCCATCTGAGGAGAGAGAGGCAGGCTAGCTCCACCAGGCCTGCGGAAGAAGACAAGCCCTCCCTTCATCCTCCATCTTGAGGGAGGAGAGGGAGCTAGCTCACCAGGCCTGCCTGGAAGAGAAAAGCCCTCCCTTCATCCACCACTTGAGGGAGAGAGAGGCAGGCTAGCTCCACCAGGCCTGCCTGGAAGAAACAATCCCTCTCATCCTCCATCTTGAGGGAGAGAGAGGCAGCTAGCTCCACCAGGCCTGCCTGGAAGAAGAAAAGCCCTCCCTTCAGCCACCACTTGAGGGAGAGAGAGGCAGGCTAGCTCCACCAGGCTGCCTGGAAGAAGACAGCCCTCCCTTCTCTTGAGGGAGAGAGTGGGCAGGCTAGCTCCAACAGGCCTTCCTGGAAGAAGACAAGCCCTCCCTTCATCCTCATCTGAGGGAGAGAGAGGTAGGCTAGCTCCACCAGGCCTTCCTGGAAGAAGACAAACCCTCCCTTCATCCTCCATCTTGAGGGAGAGAGAGGCAGGCTAGCTCCAACAGGCTCCGGGAAGGACAAGCCTCCCTTCAGACACCATCTTGGGGGAGAGGAGGGCAGGCTAGCACCACCAGGCCTTCCTGGAAGAAGAAAACCCCCTTCAGCCACCATCTTGAGGGAGAGAGAGGCAGGCCTAGCACCACCAGGCCTTCCTGGAAGAAGACAAGCCCTCCCTTCATCCACCATCTTGAGGGAGAGAGAGGCAGCCAGCTCCACCAGCCTGCCGGAAGAAGACAAGCCCTCCCTTCAGACACCATCTTGAGGGAGAGAGGCAGGCCAGCTCCCAGGCCTGACTGGAAGAAGACAAGCCCTCCCTTCAGACACCATCTTGAGGGAGAGAGAGGCAGGCCAGCTCCACCAGGCCGCCTGGAAGAAGACAAGCCCCCCTTCAGACACCATCTTGAGGGAGAGAGAGGCAGGCTAGCACCACCAGGCCTTCCTGGAAGAAGAACAAGCCCCCTTCAGACACCATCTTGAGGGAGAGAGAGGCAGGCCAGCTCCACCAGGCCTGCTGGAAAGACAAGCCCTCCCTTCATCCTCCATCTTGAGGAGAGAGAGACAGGCTAGCTCACCAGGCCTGCCTGGAAGAAGACAAGCCCTCCCTTCATCCTCCATCTTGAGGGAGAGAGAGGCAGGCTAGCTCCACCAGGCCTGCCTGGAAGAAGACAAGCCCTCCCTTCAGACACCATCTTGAGGAGAGAGAGGCAGGCTAGCACCACCAGGCCTTCTGGAAGAAGACAGCCCTCCTTTCATCCACCATCTTGAGGGAGAGAGAGCAGGCTAGCACCACAAGGCCTTCCTGGAAGAAGACAAGCCCTCCCTTCAGACATCATCTTGAGGGAGAGAGAGGCAGGCCAGCCCACCAGGCCTGCCTGGAAGAAGACAAGCCCTCCCTTCATCCTCATCTTGAGGAGAGAGAGACAGGGTAGCTCCACCAGGCCTGCCTGGAAGAAGACAAGCCCTCCCTTCATCCTCATCTTGAGGGAGAGAGAGGCAGGCTAGCTCCCCCGGCTGCCTGGAAGAAGACAATCCCTCCCTTCATCCTCCATCTTGAGGGAGAGAGAGGCAGGCTAGCTCCACCAGGCCTGCCTGGAAGAAAAAAGCCCTCCCTTCAGCACCACCTTGAGGGAGAGAGGCAGGCTAGCTCCACCAGGCCTGCCTGGAAGAAGAAAAGCCCTCCCTTCAGCCACCATCTGAGGGAGATTGTATTGTATTGTATTGCATTTTGTACTGTACATCGCTAGATCAATTGCGGAATAGCGGTCTATAAATGAAATGTATTATTATTATTGTTGTTATTATTATTATTATTATTATTATTATTATTATATTATTATTATTATTATTATTTATTATCGTTGTTCAAAAGGATACCATTCAGCTCATAGGCACTGGATTTCCAGAGTCTGGAACTGAGACTCGGCTGAATATAATAGCCTGCTATCAATCTATAATTCTTCCCAGTGACCAAATGATTGGCTTGTGTCCCTCTTACCTTGCCTGGGCAAGTGACACAAACCCAGGTTATGAAGAAAAGGGGGAGAAACTGTACTGTCAACACTTTTAGAATCAGCTCTGAATGCAGAGCATGCACAGTTTATGCAACATTAAGAGAATGGCACAAGTTTAGTGAACTAGAGGTAACTGCCAATCTTTTTCCAAAAATACATTAAACATGCCACAGATCCATTAAACATTCACGAACTTTCATTTCAGAGTGTTTTGACTTGGAAAAGGGTTTTTCGGTTTTGCAATAACTAAGGAAGAGAGAGCTGTACTGGAATAAGAGAAAGGGTGAAGTCTTGTAGCACCAGCATCCTTTCACCTCAATACAACCTTGGATTCCGCCTACCTGATATAGTGCGTATCACTGTTGAAATCATACCACGCCACAAGCAATATCATTCCATTCCAAGAAATCTATTTTCAATATTCATTTTCTTTTAAAAGTAAGCGGTCAATTTCCCCACTGCATTTTAAACACTCTCTTTGAGAGTGAAATGAATTAGATGAAAAACTGCTTGAGCTCTGGACATGTCAATTTCGACACTCATTCATGACTTGATGCATAGTTCCAATCAGAAATGAGCGGGGGGTGTGTGTGTGCTTGTTCCTTTCCACCATGTTTGCAACGTACAATTATCAAGCTCCCATCACAGTATCAAGGTTACTGTGTGTGATAATGGGCAAAAGGAACTAGCTGCCTACATAATTTTTTAAAATAGGCCTACACTTAAAGATTTGCGCAGTGGCGATGTGGTTGAAAGGCTGGGCGGCCTTCCATTTTCGTTCACTCCAGATTGCTCTCTTCAGTCCAGCTGCTGTAAATGGAACCTGTAAATGGAATTGGTCAAAAGCGAATCCAATTTCATTTCCAGAGCAAATTTTCAATTCATATACCTGAAGTTTGGAAAGTAAGTTATGGCATTCTTTCTCTGGATGTATCCACACTGCAGGGTTATCGTGATTTCATTCCACTTTAACTCCTTTGGCTCCATCCAATGAAATCCTGGGATCTGTAGTCTGGGAGAGGACTTGGGATTTTTGCCAGAGTTTTAGTTTAGTCTCTGAACTGTTATGTTTGAGATCTAAGAAAAAAAATAAATCTAAGTACCTCTCACCAATCTACAAATGCCAGGAGTCTATTGATGCAACCTTGGTAGTTAAAGTGGAATCAAACTGCTATATGTATGCTGTAGATACACTTCCGTTTCTCCTTAGAAGAAATTACTGTCCCAAATCCCTTGGAATGAGCTAACAGAAAAAGGTAACCACATACAGTATCCTGCAAAGAAAACATATATATAAGTTAACTTGTCTGCCCTTTTTTCAATCTAAAAACCCCCAATTGGAAATTAAGCTGAATCCAAGTGTTATAAACAAAACAAATCTGAACTTTGACTCATCTAGTGCTTTGTCCCAAGGAGTTACAGCTGCCAGTGAAATGCAGATATTCTTGTTTTATAGTATAGATTTGTTTATATAGAAATATATATTTTGTTCTATGTTGTTTACATATACACAAAAAACTTTTCATGTCAGCAACACAGACCTAAATGATAGTAACAGAGATGAAACCAATACCAGTGCTCTATCCCTAGTTAGAAGGATGCAGCCAAGGAAGAAAGTACAATCCTTTTGGTTCATGTCTGGAGAAATGTCTGTAAAGGGGTCAGTGTGGAATTACAGGCAACTACAACAGCCTTTCCGAGCTGAGACACTAGGCAGAGGAAAGCTGAATCTTGGGAAAGTTATTTTTGGACAACAATACCCAGAATCTCCAGAAAACACAACCAGATTTTGGGAGCTCTCATCCAAAACCTAACTTGTTCAATTTCTGAGGCTGACCTATAGATATTCTGCTAGGCTGAATCTTAGGTTGGGGGACAGTGAACACTTCCCTGGGAGAGGGAGCTTATGAGAGTTGCAGCCAAAAAGTAACTTTTCTACGTTCCAAAGGTACCTACAGTATTTACTGTCCAATCCACATCTGCATAAAAACCAAACTACTTTATAGAAGCAAAACCTCAATAGAGAAATAACCAGGATGAAGTGCAAACAGGTCATGGAATAGGTGAAAATGTTGATGCAGACATACCTGTGGATTCCAGTTACCACATTCGTGTCCATTCGTCTATGAAGACAAGAGATCCCTTTCCTAGTGACAATGCATGCTTTTGTGGTCTTTACATTTATGTAATTCTTACCATTTCATTTGGGCTTAACAGAAACGAAGGCACAGACCTTTCCTTAATTCCTCATTTGCAGTGCATGGAAGGACAGATTATCACCCTCAAATCCATCTCCTTGCCTCTTTTGGCCAATAGTTAAGCAGGCATAGTAAAGTTAAATCCTTCCCTGCTGTTAAGATTGCCCAGTGTGCAGCCTCTAGTATTGCAATCTCACCAGCTCTCTTAGAGCCTACTACCAGATCTTCCTGGTAGTGACCAACAAGCCAGCATAAGTGTGTGTGGTGGGGGGGGGGGAGACTTCAAGTCCCTTGTTGACGTATGCCCCATAAATTTCATAGGGTTTGGCCTTCCCTAATTTCACAAGAACAACAAAAGTCACAGAAACGCTTTCCTTTCTTTCCTGCCACCTTACAGTATTCCTTTAGCGGTTCTCAAACTCAGTCCAGATGTTTTGGACTTCAGCTCCTAGAAGCCCCAGTCAATTGGCCAACTGTCAGAAAGTCTGGGAGCTGAAGTCTGGGACTCACTGGTATTGTTTATGAAAAAAATTAGGGTGCCTCCAAAACATGCAAATCAGGATTTTTGCATTTCCCCCATTACCCTTCCTACAGCTCAAATCTGGCTTCCTTCCATGTTTACGGCATGTTTGACTAAACTGGTCAGTGACTCAAAACACTGATTGAGTCGTCTTTCTGGCTTCTCTGCTAAAGCTTAGGCAGGCGGTTGGTCTTTATTTCAAAGCACTGCATATACATTTGTTCAATGACATGTATATTTGGCTCTTTTTTTAAAGCAGAATCTTAAAAAAAAAAACTGGAAAGTATTTCGGGGGGAAGGAGGGGGAAGAATTCGTGAATCAGTCCAGCCAGTTTCTGCTGTGAAAACATACTAAACAGGCTTCCCTTAAACAACATGCCTTTTAAACAGAACGTGCCAAGTCCATTTCAACAGCAGGTTTACCACGCAAATTATGTACCTTTATACACACTCTGATGTCACAAAAAGGAGAACACTCAGCAACAGTCTGATTCACCTCCAAAAGAAAACATCACAGGCAGTTAGATAGTCAAATGTGTGATTTCGTACCGGGGTGGGGGGTGTTCTAGTATTATAAAATCATTTACTTCATTTAAAATGAGCCTGTGACATAGCTGCAAGGGCTTCTTTCATAGTAAGAAAGAGCAAAACCACAATTATCTTGCCTTCGAGATCTGGAGCACATTTTGATGAACACAGAAAAGAAGAGGGAGAAATCTTCTTGTACCACATATAGTTTCCACAATCCTTCAAGGGCATAGTGTTTGTACTGCACTTTTAACATGATGGTGTAAGGAGGTATCCTATGCCACGTTTCACAAGCAGTTCCCTCTTCAACTGAAGAACAGAAAGAGCTCCAACTCCCCCACCATGACCAACCAAGAACCCAAACCAGAAGGGTGCAGAATGGCCACCAGAATAATGTCACTGTCTATTGTTATTCCTGGTTGTTCACAAAGTAGTAGATGCTAACTATTTGTACACATTTATCAACACAAGTGTAAAAACCATCTTGCATAGCTGAATATTATTGGTTAATTCTAATTAGAGTAGAGACACTGAATCAATTATTGAATGGTGAATCAACAAATAGATAAATTCATAGAATCATAGAATCTGAAGAGACCGCAAGGGCCACCAGTCCAACCCCGCCCATGCAGGAAATCCAGATCAACAATCCCTGAAAGATGGCCATCCACCTCCGTTTGAGACCTCCAAGGAGGAGACTCCACTACACTCCGAGGAAAGTGTGTTCCACTGTCGAACGCCCTTACTGTCAGGAATCCTCCTAATGTTGAGGTGGAATCTCTTTTCCTGCAGCTTGCATCCATTGTCCGGGTCCTAGTCTCTGGAGCAGCAGAAAACAAGCTTGCTCCCTCCTCAACATGACATCCCTTCAAGTATTTAAATAGGGCATCATATCACCTCTTAACCTTCCTCTTCTCCAGCGAAACATCCCCAGCTCCCTGAGTTGTTCCTCATAGGCGCAAGGTTTCCAGACCTTTCACCATTTTAGTCACCCTCCTTTGGACAGCTCCAGTTTCTCAATGTCCTTTTGAATTGTGGCGCCCAGAACTGGAACACAATATTCCAGGTGGGGCCTGACCAGAGCAGAATAAGTGGCACTATTACTTCCCTTGATCAGACAGTATACTTCTATTGCAGCCAAAATCGCATTGGCCTGTTAGCTGCGCATCGCACTGTTGACTCATGTTCAACTTGTGGTCTACTTGGACTCCTAGATCCCTTTCACATGTTGTCTCCTTAAGCCAGGTGTCCCCCATCCTATATCTGTGCATTTCATTTTTTCGCCCTAAGTGCAGTACTTTACATTTCCCTGTTAAGTTCATTCTGTAGCTGTGGCCCAGCTTTCTAGTCTATAGGTCATTTTGAATTTTGATCCGTCCTCTGGAGTATTAGCTATTCCTCCTAATTTGGTGTCATCTGCAAATTTGATAAGTATTCCCCACCATTTTTTCCTCCAAATCATTGATAAAGATGTTGAACAGTACTGGGCCCAGGACAAGAGCCCTGTGGGACCCCACTGGTCACTTCTCTCCAGGATGAAAAGGTGCCATTGTTGAGCACCCTTGGGTTCATCCAGTCAACCAGTGTACAAATCCACTTAACAGTTGCCTTGTCTAGTCCACTTTTTACAAGCTTGTTTGCAAGAATGTCAGGGGAAACCTTGTCAAAGGCCTAACTGAAATCAAGATATACATATCCACAGCATTCCCTTCATCTACACAAAGCTGGTAATTTTATCAAAGAAAGAGATTAGATTTGTCTGGCATGACTTGTTTCTCTGAAACCCATGTTGACTTTTTGTGATTATGGCATTGCCTTCTAGATGTTCACAGATTCTCTGTTTAATGATCTGCTCTAGAATCTTTCCTGGTATTGATATCAGACTAACTGGACGATAATTGTTGGGATCCTCTTTCTTCCCCTTTTTGAAGATGGGGACAACGTTTGCCCTCCTCCAGTCTGCTAGAATCAATGGGTGTACTCTAGCAGAATCAAGCAATAGGATTTATACCACTGACTGTCTTTTCTTGCCTGGAAACTTCAGCAGGTTGACTCCACCATTCTTAGTTCTCTCTCGAGAAAGCTGACAATTACAACGTGGAAATTTTCGCTTTTCTGGGGAAAGGGAATACAGCTCCTAGAATCCACTAGCAAACATGGCCAGTGATTAGGGATGCAAAGAATATTTGCAAGTATTCTTTCTTAGGTTAAAAAACAGATTTCTCCACAATCAGGATAAATAATACACCAGCAAGAATTTTGTTCATTTTTCTCTTGGTATTTAACATCCTGAAGGCATGGGGATTATTCTATGGAGGAAAATTGCCTTTTTTGCACTAAAAACTCTGCTTCCTGTGCAGAAAATAGATTTTGTATGCAGAAAACTGTTTTTCTTTTACTTTTTTGTGCAAAAAAAGAGAGATTTTCTCTGCAGAATAATTCATGTGCAGCAATTCAAGACAGTTGAACATGGGGAGAATGGCAGAATATTAATTTTTCTCTGCAATGGGAGAAGGTTACTTTAATTTTTCTTCTTTGAATGCAAGGATGAAATAGAAGATTTACATCCCAACTACTGATAATAATTCACAGCTTAAAGGTACCACTTTCAAAAAACAAAGTCATGGATGGATGCAAGTCTTCCAGCTGCTGCACAGCAGAAATAAAGGAGTTGAATCAGAATCCAAACAAATCTCTTGTGCTTTTTGAGCCCAAACAGGAAGTCTCCAAAATTTTCAACTTACTTTAAACAGCCATTAACATAATGTGATTCTGTCAAAGCACAAAATTAATTTGGGAAAGGGATAGACCAGCTTGCTATTGTGATGTCTTAAACATTAACAAATGTGGTATGCACAAAAGTTACTGTGACGCTAGAAAGCCATGTTTTTTGCTTCTTTTCTGCAAAATGTTAAACCTTCATATTATCTTCCCAAAACTAAAGCTCTGACTTGGAAGGCCCAAACTGCTAGCTTGAATTTCAGACCCATGATGAACCAGTCTGAAAGAAAGACAATGAATTGCACAAGAGTTTAGCTAGAAGTCTACCAAGACAGGGATGTAACGCAGAAGGAAAAGATTTACAGTGGACCTTTGGAATTGGCTGGGGTTTGGTTCCAGGCAGTGGCATCCCTAGGGTTGGTATCACCCAGTGCATGACATTCATAGTGTCACCTCATTGACCCCAATAGAATCTTTAACAAATTTTTTTCCACTAATTTTACTTGTAAATCATAATTCCAACATACCACTGAATATGTGATAATGCTAATAGTTGTGACATAAACAACTAGCATAATTAAAATTTATATCTTTAAATTACAGTATCATATGCATAACCTAAATGTATTTACATATACATAGTGAAGATTTGGTTAAAGTGTAATGCTTTTAAATAAAATTAAAAAAATAATAATTTTAAAATAATTCAATTTTTAAAAAAAAATTTAAAAAAATAAAATTTTAATTTTAATTTTAAAAATTCTAGGGGCCCTCCTTTCTTCTCCCACTGAGGAGAAGTAGTTCATTGTGCTTTTAAACAAGAATTTTAAAAGTTTTTAATTTTAGTAGAACTTTTTTTTAAATGGGGGAATTTTAATAAATACACATTAAAATAATGTACCACTAGTACTTTCCTAAAAATAATGTAATAAATCAATTTTACAATATTCACTGCAAACGATTAACATTAAACATTAATTCTGTTAGCAATTGACACATCCGTACTAATTCCAATGTTTCAAAGCTGTGGTTAAAAAGTAACCATGGTTAACATTAATCTCAATTAATATATGATGTTACATTTTGATTAAAGCAAAACCAAGGAAGAACTGATAACACATTCATGATCTGCTAATCATTATTAAAAAAAATTAGAAACATTTATTCTGATATCACACTAAACTATGTGCTTGTTCCTGCCAGATTCACATGCTCCCCTGATCCCCCTTCCTCCTTCAAACAGACAAGAGCAAAAAGTTCTTAAGCTTTCACATCTACTTTCAGTTGATCATGGATGTTGTCTGAACCAACAAACTAAAATTAACATTAACAATTATTATCTTAAATCAAGCCAACTTCAAACTGGTTTGTCAGTCCAGATGATACGGCAAGCCATGGTTAACTAAAAAGAAGGGAATGCCTGCCAACATCTGCTCAGATTGTAAGAGGAAGAAAGAAGAGTGGAGCTTGTTAGCCTTGGAATGGGCTCTTTCATGTCTCAACCACAGTTTATCTCAATATATGAATGTAGCCTATATATACCAGGTGTAAAGGAGACAGTATTTGAATCAAGGAAAAATATCTGAATTGTAAAAAAAACAACATCAATTTTTAAAACCACACCTGCCTGATCTGAATATGTTATCAAAAAAAATCTAAACCCGAAATCAGACATGCAAATGTTTGCAGAGGGAGAACATACTGAGTCAGATCTCTAAAAGTGGGCAATTTTCAAAATTATAGAGTATGGCAATAATGTGAGATTCAAAAATGAAGCAATCACCCCCCAAAAGATGAAGCTGCAAAAGTAAGATACTGCCTGCAACAAAGCTATTAGATGTGCGGCTTTTATCTTTGCCACAGTTAAGTCTAGAGCCAGAAGCAGACTTAAAAGAAACTACAAATAGTGACCAATGAAAATCTGAAGGTGAAGCAACCCTGCGTTTGCCTTGGAGCCAAGAAGTAGAATCCTCCAACAGCACAAAAATGTTATGTCCAGTTCTCAAGGTGTTTTTGGTTTTGGTTATTTCAGCTTTTAACTATACGTACTAGCAGAACATTGGTGAAATTTTATTGGCAGAAATGAGTAAAGAGGGTGGCCTTAGAAACATCACTGCAGCAGAATCCTAGGCCTGCAGTGGAACACTGGGCCTTAGCTCCAACTGCATGGACATCTCACAAAATCAGCATGGCAAGTTTTTCTCTTCCTTCCCAATCCTTTTCTCCTTTTGTGTTGTGTCTCCTCTGAGTATAAGCCAAAAGTCAGAAAGTGTCTTGACAAATACACAGGGAAAGAGGAAGAGAGGGAAGGAAAGATGCCACTCTAAGGCCATTTCCAGATGCTGAACAATATAAATGTTATAAATAAATAAAGAACCAGCAGGTGCTGACCCTGTCCCTATTCTTTTAGCAGTCCACTTGCATCCAAGGGTGCATCTACACTGTAGAAATAATGCAGTTTAACACCTTTTTAACGGCTTCATCCTAGAGAGTCCTGGGATTTATAGTTTTGTGAAGCACCATTTGGCAGAGAAGGCTGAAGACCTTGTAAAACTACAGACCTCAGGATTCCATAGGCTGGAACTACAGGAATTATTTCAGTGATACAGTTGCAGGAGCCAACAGGCAAGGCACCCAACTTTTCCAGTGCTAGGTCAGTCTGGAAGTACAGAAGTTGGGTGGGATATACTTCAGCCTTTGGACAAGTTACTTTTTAGGATTAAAATTCATAGATTCTCCCTAACCAGTAGTCACGATGGTGGGAACTCTGAGAGCTATTGTTTTAAAAAGTAGCTTTCCAAAGCTCTGGTATAAACCTGAAACTGTGGAACAAGGCTGAACATCTGCAGTGAGTACTGGGACCAATGTCCATAAAAATGGTAAAACTAGAAGAGAACAGAAGTCTAGGTTATAAGCATTCATTGGGTAGCTTTGAGCAGCTACATATAAGGTGAGGCCAGGTGGAGACTGAAGCCCCAGATGTGAGTTCCACACAGGCACCCTTCAGAACAAACCCAAAACTGTGAGACAGACTGTTTCACAACACATGATCCTGTGCAGGGAAAGAAAGTGCCGTTTGTGCACAGAAGTGATTACCTGCAAAGAACTTTCCCACATAAATCATCATTTAGGACCAATGGGTAGAAAAGACTCAAGAAGCTGCACCCACATGAGTGTGTGTGTTCTTTGTGACTTCAGGTCACTTCTAACTTATGGTGACTCTAAGGTGACCCTAGTATGGGGTTTTCTTGGCAAGATGTGTTTAGAAGAGGTTTGCCATTACCATCTCCTCAGACTGAGAGTAGTCCAACACTAAAACCACTACGCCACACTGGCTCTTCATGGAGGGAGACCCACAGATACATCTGTAAGATTCATAGAGAGGCAAGGAATTATACCAAAGGAAGATGTACTCGCTCGCACACTCCCTCTAAACAGGCGGAAGAAATATCATTCTTTTGGGCAACCAGCATTCACACTTTACTTAGGGATAATGGAGTTGTAATTTTGGGCTAATCTATATGATTAAAATCCTCCTCATTCCAGTTGAATAGAAGGCAATCTGGCCACATGAGATTCACAAAAGTTTGGGCTTTTTGCGGGGGAGGTGTCCCTTAACAACTCCTTAAACTCTGCAGGAAAAGGTTTCATGGTTTTTACTGGAGTATCCACAGAAATATGCAGAAATATGCATTATGGTATACATGGTCATCTGTCTGCTTCACATGAATTCAGATGGCTGCGCATTTTTGGTAGAGGGAGAGTGAACAGATGCAAACAGAAGCACAGGAAAGTGAAGACAATTAACCACTGATGCAAATGTGCAAAAATCCACAGCAATGCCCATAATAGAGTTTGAACAGACAGGTCAAAATAAAGCAGCTTTGGGTCACTTTGGAGGTGTACTGTTTAAATTATGCACACGTCCTAAGAGGCCAGAAGCCATGCCGAAATTGAATCCTTAGGACTGAAGTGCAGCTTTAGTGTGGCTTCCAGCCTTTTAGGATGTGTGCATCATTTAAACAGCACACCTTCAAAGTTGCCCAAAGCTGCATTATTTTGGCCTGTCTGTTCAGGCCCTTACACTTTCATGTAGACAAGCCCTTAGAAAAGCAATTTTTCCAAGTTCTGCACAGAATAGGCATACAGACTAAGATGAAATCAAAAGCAAAACTGACAGTATTACTGTATTTTCTGGCATATAAGACTACTTTTTAACCCAAGAAAATCTTCTCAAAAGTCGGGGGTCGTCTTATACGCCGGGTGTCGTCTTATAGGACAGGTGCTGGAACCTCCGAGCTGGACTGGAGAATCTGTGATCACAGCATATGGTGGGGGGAGCTCAAAAACGGCTGTGGGGTATGGAAAAAAGAGAACTACCTCTCTGATAGTCTTGGAGACAGGGAGGGCTGGGCAGGCAGGGAGAGCTGACCAATCCAAGCAGGCTTTGTATACAAGTTTTCCTACTAAGTACCTGCATGTCATAAGCATTTGAATTAAAATTACAATATTGAAATCAAATCTGAAGTTTTTAAAAATTTTATTTGGTGTGCGTTGAAAGAGGGGTAGTCTTATATGGCGAGTATATCCCAAACCCTATATTTTAACTGGAAAGGTTGGGAGTCATCTTATACGCCCAGTCGTCTTATACACCGGAAAATACGTAATTAGAAAGTGTCCAAAATTCACAACACAGGATATATTGGGGTAGGGGGATTTTGAACTTAGCTTATGAATGATTGTGAATGGGGAAGCAAAATGGGCAGAAAAAGAGTTAATTCAACAGATCACACAACCAGTTGCACAATTCTTGGATGGTGGTATGCTACTTTTGGCAGATTTATGGCTGTGTTGTGACAGTAGAGGATCCAGAAAGGACATAACTATATTAATGGCAAAGCCACTACTGTTGCTTTGCTGCTGCTGTTTGAATTGGTTCCATGAAGCAACAGACCTCATGCTCACCAATGCCAATTATGTATTTCTGGATCTGACCCACATGTACCAACAAGAAAATGAAAAATAACATGCAACTACTTGGTTCACAGAAGGGATTTATAAGTTGATTTGCTCTCTGTCTACATATTTCTCCATGCATAAAAATAGTTTAGTAGACATTTTATCTTGGAAAAAACAATAAACAATCCCCCCAACACCTCCCAGGAAGGAGAAGGTTGGATTTCAACCAGACAAGCTTATTCTTCATTATGAAATTAAATCCTACACTATTTGTACAACAACCTTCAATATTCTTAAAGCAATTCCAGGAGGCAAAAAAGCTATTGATAAGTATGTTAAGAAAAGGCATCCTTCAGGAATGTCAGCTAAAGCAGGAGTGGCTAAACTTTGGCCCTGGAGCTGCATGTGCTATTTTTGCAGCCCCTCACCCCTCCAGACATTCTGGACTGCCATTGCTTTCCTGACCTCTCCAAATTAGCAAATTACCTTTGCTGAATGCTCAGGAGTGGTGGTGATCCACCTTTGAAACAGATCAACAGTGCTCTGCATTGTTCAACGTAAAAAAAACCCTGTTTTTCAAAAGGAGTTGTAGGTTTCTAGCCACTCTTGGTTTGTGTTGGACAGATTTTTTTTACAGTCCAAGAAGTCCCTGGAGGACATCAGGGGCAGAAAATGGGAATCTAATAGACAACAGTTGTTCACCTGAGCTATAGCTAATATTTATGTCTCAATGTATGTTGTCACAGGACATTATCACGCGCGGCTTTTAAACATCAGAATACAATTGTAAAATAGTGCTTTTGGCGCTATTATTACCTCCAACTTATCGCCCCCAACCCACAGCTTCTGTGTATGTCAAATGTGATTAAGGTGTCCTTTTTTCTTGACAGGAGAAACCTGTCAATAGCTCTCAATCACGCAGTAGCCCCAGTACTGTACTCCTCATGTGCAAAATGTCACTACCAGGGTAGATGCTATATTGTCAGTCACGTGGTGTCATCATCTCCTCCTCTCCTCCCATACCCTCTGTCCCTCGCTATTCCCAAGCAGTCTGATTCCCTTTTGGAGGGATATTTTCTTTCTTTAAACTTAAATCACATTAACAGAACAGAATAAACTGAAAGGTGGGGCATAGTGCAGGAAGGCAGGGGTAAGAGGGGGTCCAGAAGACAGGATGATGGTAGCAACAGACTCAGTCACACGATTGCAAAGACATGCGATAATTGCTGCTCTCAAACCAGTATGTCTGTGTTTTCATTAATTACTGCAATTGCAGTGAGAATGGAGTTCATGTGAGAATGATCTAAATCTTAGAAGTGTCCTGTTCCAGTTTGCTGAGTTGCATAACAAGAATGTATTATTATTTTGAAACAAAAGTATGACCTTGCTTCTTGCAATATTCCTTACTTTGCATGGACAACTTCCTCTGTATCAGTTGCACACACCTCCTCTTCTCCCATCTTATTTTGTGCAACAGGGCCAACCCTAACATTAGGCAAAGGCAACAACCTCAGGGGGCAAATGCTGTGGGCCATCAACAGCAATTCCGCTACTGTTCCCTCTGAGTTCCCCTGGCTGTTTTATATCATAGGGGAAGGAGACATGTATGCCACATGGTCAAACAAGGCTCCGTTGTATTATCCTACAATGTAAGATATGCAGATGATACCATACTACTAGATGAAAACAGCAAAGACTTGGAATGATAACTGAAGAAAATCAAGAAAGAAAGAAGGTTTACAGTTGAACATTAAGAAAACAAAAAGAGCAAGCACAGATGACTTATGTAACTTTAAAGTAAACAATGAAGACATTGAAATAGTTCAGGATTTTCCATACTTAGGCTCAGTTATTAATAAAAACAGAAATTACAGTCAAGAAATCAGAAGAAGGCTAGGACTTGGAAGAGCAGCTATGAAGGAACGAGACAAGATCCTGAAGTGTCAAGATATATTGTGTAATTATTAAAGTTAGGATTGTCCGTTGCCATCTTATTCCCAATAGCTATGTATGGTTTTGAAAGCTGGACAGTGAAGAAAGCTGATATGAAGAAAATCAAGTAATTTGAAATGTGGTGCTGGAGGAGAGCTCTACGGATGCTGTGGACTACTTAAAAAAAACCAAATAAATGGATCTTAGGGCAAATAGAACCTGAACTCTCTTTAGAAAGCAAGATGACAAACTGAGACTGTTGTATTTGGGGCATACCATGAAGAGAGAAAAGACAACAATGCTTGCTAAGGTAGAAAGCAGTAGGAAAAGGAAGAGTGCATTCCAGCTGGATAGACTCAGTCAAGGAACCCATGGGCCTCAATCTTCAAGACTTCAGCAGGGATGTTGATGATAGGGTGACTCATTCACAGGGCCTTTGAAAGTCTAGTTGACTTGACGGCAGTTAACAACACCATATGGCCTTATTCTGATCCCTAACTTGAACTGTTACCTTGACTCAAAGCCTGAAAATAGTTACTTTTGGGATAAAGAGCTCCAGAATCTTCTTGCATTGAACTGTAGTCCAAAGAGATAATATTTTCAGACTCAGCATACAGTTTGCCTCCCCATCAACAGTAATAAGTTTTAACTGGTTGTTCACTCAGCTTCAGTGTGTGGAACAAGGAAGCACCATTTTGTCATTAGACTGTAAACTGTCTTAGTCCAGCCCTGTATATATCTATAAATCTATGAAACCCCTTCATTCTCTATTTATTTCTACATTTTTTTTTATTTCTACAGACCCTGCCTCCTTTGAATTTCTACACACATAGCAAAAGTGTCACCAATCCCCCCAAATCACTCCTCTGGTACAATTATTGATGCTTAAGACTTGTAGACAGTTTTCGTGCACATTTAGCATTCAGTGTTAATCATAGTTGAGCTCAGCTCAGTAGAGCCATCATCTCAGCCCCCAACGTTTGACAAAAGGAAGTAAACACACACAGGAAAAGGAAGTAAATGCACACAGGCTTACAATGTAACGGGGTAAGTCAGGACACCAAAATAACAGCTACAAAACACTGGGATACATAAACCTTTCAACCTAAATGTCTACCAATCTTACTCTGGCTACAGTCAGGACACTAAGTCAGGTTGACTCTGCGGTGTTCTCCTTATCAGCATTTTCTGAATAGGTTCTAAATAATTCTTCCGCCTCCTGTAAGAATGTTTTCCCTTCCACCAGACTACAGCAATGAGCCTGGGAATGTAGACCCGACCAGCCTGCAAACCACCCTCCCCATCCTGAAGATAAATTTATGAATAGGCAACCCTGGTACAACGATAGCATCCTGAAAGAAATGCTACAACCTGATCTGCGTGTGAACTAACTCCCTGTTGTCTCAGTAGTATTTATATTACTCTAACTCCTGTTACAAAGGAGATGAGTCATAGAGTAAAACTAGCCAAGCAACAAAACTGCACAGCTTGCTAAAACTTGGGCTCAAGGATAAAAAAAAGCCTGTGTCCTAAAGCCGGTTACAAGAGCACCACTCCACAGGAGCAAACAGTTAGCCAGACTCCAGAGGCCATTGGACAATGCCATTTTCCTGTAATGCGACAGGGATTATGACATTTCTGACTGGCAGAGAAAAGAAGGAAAGGGCAACACACAGAGACACACAGAGCTCTTTCATTAACATGTGCCAGTGCCTGAGAAATCAAATACCCTAGCAACCTCATGTATGGCCATTGACCCAATCAGATTTCACTTTGCAAAGAGAAGAGAAACAGTACTTTCTCTGCATACAGATTAGTATAAAAAATGGGTCACTTCTTTGCATTTCTGGGAGTGTGGGAGATAGCTTGCTCCTCCCACCCCAATATCCCTATAGAGATTCTCTTGTTGTTGCTTTTCAAACACTCACCTGATACAACTGCAAGAGTGGACCAAAACATAGCCTTACTCAGCCTGGCACCCTCAAGATGTGTTGGTTTATAATTCCCATCATCCCAGGAAAGAACAACTGCCATAGGCCACTTTAAGGGTTTAAAAATGAGTCCACACACTGATAAAATTTTCATTCCTTGGAAATCTGTTAATTGGCGACTTACCGGTTCTTTTCTAGTTCGTTGTGCGTAGATCTGGAAGATAAACCAAAGGAGAAAAATAATTAGCCAACTCTGGTCTTATAACACATGAATCTTTCCCCATAAAACAGGATTTTTTTCTTTCTCCATTCAAAAGGATCAGAGTAACAGATTCAACCCCCCCGCACACTATTATTTACTATGACTGCATGTAAAACCTCTATTACAAGTATTTTAAAAAAAACACCCTATACTGTAATTCTTATAATATTCAATGTTCTCAAGCTTCAAGATTTTGCTCCAACAATACTCATTTACCCATTGCTTTAGTCACGATCAGTACCTACAGTGAAGTAACTCTGTCCAATTAATGTTATAGATATTATGCTGTTTATATGGGTCAATTACCACCAAATAGAGATAACAATTACATTTTATTTATTATTTATTTTCAAACAAACAAATAAAAAACAACAACAATGTTGGTCTGCATCATGATAATGTAATGAAGCAAGATTAATTCGAATGTATGGACATTGTAAAAGCATAACATATAAAGCTTGGAAATGTGGAAAACAGTAGGAAAGGAGGGAATCTGCATTACAGGGGGATGGACTCAAGTAAGCAAGTAACCGCCCTGAGTTAGCAAGACCTGAGTAGGCTAATCTCTTAGAGGTTTGCAATGGTGTGTGTGTGTTTAAGAGGTCAATTTAGGCCAAATAATCACCTAAATCTATATATTCATCTCAAATAGAATAGGCCTGTTTAACCAGTATATAGTCGGCCTCCACAGATTCTTTATCCATGGATTCAAGCATCTATGGCTTGAAAATATTCCCTAAAAATAAATTCCAAAAGGCAAACCTTGATTTTGCCATTTTATATATAGGGCCCATTTTGTTATGCCATTGTATTTAATGGGACTTGAGCATCCACAAATTTTAGTATCTATGGGGGGTGCTGGAACCGAACCAAACCCTCCTTGTCTCCTTGGAGTTTTCTTAAGCTTTTTTAAAAAGGGAATTCTTCTCCACCATTTTGAGCTCTTTTTGATTGGTTTTAAAATGTCTGTCTGAATTCAGTGGCATGTCATAGCTGCATCACTGCTCAATTTTCTTCTGACCCTCCATAATAGCTATTGGTGATCAGAATACTGGCCACAGATTTTTATTCTGCACATGGGAAAATAAAATTTCTGAAAGTATTTTAATACCCTATGCCTATTCATACAACTTGTTTTTCAGCCAAGGTGCTCACAATTAAATAAGAGTGAAAAACACTCTTGTTCTGCTCGTGCCCCCTCAAAAACCCAAATGAAATCCCTCTGAACTACATGTCAAACAACAGTGTTTAAAGACCAAGAAGAAAAACTCACACTGTAATGAACTTATTCATTTGGAGCAATCTCTGTGCAAATTTCATTAGTGTATTATTAGTTTTATTTACTGTATGTCTCCCTCTTCCTGGAGACTCCATTAAGCATTACAAACCCAAAGATATGCAAGGGATTGAATTCCTACATTATAATGAAGCCAGTCATCAAGGTTGGCGCTGAAAGAACAAAGTTCGGTCCACCGCTGGGAACAAAATTAAAACAGCAGGCTCTCCCTATTTCTCACACACAGGAGACTTTTTATTACTTATCTCCCTTCTATCATAACACCACAACTAAGGAGGGCCGCCATCTTGTCATGAAGCTGGCTAATTTCTCCTGTGATTTATAACCATATTGGCATAAAATAAAATAGTAGGAACTTTCCCAGACAAGACAAGAGGGAGGAAAGGTGGTGGTGGGGGACTTCTGCAGCTGCTAAATATATCCTTTCAGGCTTTTACGAGGAACAATCCCTAAAATAGAAAACATTTTGAAATACATCTAGTGTTCTTGGCAACTTCAGGGATAACTGGAATTCTCATTTCAGAAATGTTGCTGTTCTCCAGAAACTTAATTGTATGTTTATAACAGTCTTTAGCAGAAACCTAAATCAAAACTCTTAATGATCCTGTGAGGCTGTCTGGGTCTATATAATCATTTAATGCAGTGACATTCAGACTCTTGTTATAGAAAAACTATATAACCATTCATACTGACATAGGACATTATCCATCAGTTTTATAAGCACTAAATTTACTACAGTCAGCCTTCTATAGATTGCCATCCATGGCTTAAAAATGTTCCAAAAATATACAAATTCCAAAACACAAACCATGATTTTTCTATTTTATATAGGAGAGGCTATTTTACTACACCATTTTATTTAAAGGGACTTGAACCTCCACGGTTTTTGTTATCCACAAGGAGTCCTGGAAGAAAACTCCAGAGGATACCAAGGGTCCACTGCACTTATACCATATGTGCACACAGAGGTACACAGTCAAACCAGAAGTAGGGAGTAAAGAGCTTAGGAGCAGACAAGCCCCCAAATGCTTAATTTTTGTACAAGATCATCTCACCCTTGCTCACATTTAGTCATGATTCACCATAATGCTTAGATTTCCCTACAGCAGTACTAGGGCAAAGCAAGCTATATGCCACCATTTGGCCCACACAATGCCAACAATTTACTTTTGCACTGAATTTTGTTCCACTGTTTTACAGTCTGGTCTTTCCATTTTTACAAGACCATGCTGATCTTGAGGGCTAACCCCAATCAAAATTTACTGTTCCTAGTTTTTTTCTTTTACCAGGTAGCTGCACACTCGACAAGGATAACTAAGCCTTCACCAAAGAAGGCACGAAACAGCCCTGCATCAAAAATAGCTCTCTCAGGCAAGGCACTCTCATCATGGTCATAATCTTTGGGTGTAGTTTTAAAATGTATCACATCAGTGAATGGTTTAAGGTCATCTGATGTTGAGTCGCTGCTGAAACTGAGGCTGCTAACACACTGCAGAATTAATGCACTTTAACTTTCATGGTTCCATTCTATGGAATCCTGTGATTTGTAGTTTGTTGTGATCTCTCTGACAGAGAAAGGCTAAATATCTCACAAACCTACAAATTCCACAATTCCATAACATGGCAGTTAAAAGAGTGTCAAACTGCATTAATTCTGTAGTGTAGATGCAGTCTAAGTAGGTGAGGTGCCGATTATCACCTTGCAGATCAAAAGAAGTGCCATGTAAAAGAAAGAAAGAGATAAAATGTATATATATATATGTGTATGTGTCTGTCTGGACAGATAGATACTTTATTTGATTAATACTTATGAGCTATGAGGATCACATTTCATCTCATCACAATATATCCAAGAGTGGGAGAAAAGACAATCGCACTGGAAGTAGTTCATTTGCTGGTTCCATCCTTCATGTCTAGCTGTACCTTCACTTGTGTCCAATGCCAAAAATTAAAAATCATAGAATCAATAAATATCTTCAAGCTGTCTGACTTGGATCTTCTTAGCAGAAGAGCTTGGTAACTGCAAAATGAATTAAAATTCAGACATGTTTTTTTTCTTGCTTACTCCAGATAATTTTCTGTTTTACTCCTCTGGATTCTATAGGTCAGACTGTTTCTTATAGAAACAAGCAGGCCTAGAAAGATAATGTAGCAGTTGTCTGTGATTCTGTTGAGAGTTTTCACACATTGTATTCTATTCCAGTTTCTCATCTCTTCTCCCACTAATTGTTCAGTATTCTGTCCCCTCAGAGCATGTTGAGTCCTTACCAAGCTCTAGGGTTGCCAGAGTGAAAACTGGAGTGAGCCTTTCTAATAAATGTGCAAAAACAGATATTTCAGGTGTTGCTTGTTAGCTGGTTGCACAAAGCACACACACTGAAATTTCCTTGTCTAAACAAGGAAAGGTACAAGAGCCCTCTCCAGTTTTCACTTTGGCAACGCTACTGGGCTGTTGTAGATCCTCCCTTTAGTGGAGTTCCTTCCTATTCAATTTACACTTTTGTGGAATTCCCCCTATCCTCCAGATTATTTGCACTTCTGCAATCCTCGGGGTTCCTCAAAGCATGGCAACATCTTCCTCTTGTGCACTGGTGCTACCCTGCAACATAAGAACCAGCACTAGAAGAGTTGAGATTGCTATCACTTTGTACCATTTCTTCACCCATGAGCGATTCAAGCCCTAATGCAAGCAAACACATTTGGTTTCTCACTTATAAACCCTTGCAGGAGGCCTGGAAACATTTGCAAGAAGGCTGCTTTAAAATCTCTGAGATCTGTGGCTCACAGTTCCACCCTGTAAGCCTTATGTCTTTCAGTGTGCAAAGCGTAGAGGCATGTAATTGTACAATCCCCTTGCAGCTCTAGATTCCTTGTTGCACCAAGTGTTTCCTGTAGTGACTGCACAAAAGTTCACGGAAGGGCATTAACAAGCCAACTTGTTCTGCTCATGTTTCTTTGTATCCAGTCCATTGTCTTTTTCAATTTGGATATTGTTATGTAAGGCAGGAAACTTACTTATCTACATCAAGTGGGAGGTAGCTTAAAATCACTGCATATCAGATCATTTGCAGAAATATGTGGTAAAAAAGAAAGGTCAGACAGTCTCTCTTTTTCTCTCTCCATTCTTGGTTCCCCCCCCCCCAACAAACCTTAGAACTCCAGTTAGGGAAGAAACGTTAAAAGTCTCCTACAGTAATGAGTGAATGTCAAAATGGGACATAAGCCACAATTCTGCAGCTGTACCAGATTCACTAAAACAAACAGGAACTCAAGAGAAGCCAATTTTGGACTTCCACATGCTGGAACATTATGCGAAAATGTGAGGTCCCATGTCACCTGGTGTGCAGCAGACATGCAACACAATGGCTGTGATATACCACTGCAGTTTGAAGGCCAATATATCACTCAGGTTATGAAACAGCTCTCAGGATTCTCTGAGCAGTGCTGCCAGCCTAGACTTTTGCTAATAATGTGTTACTGAAATATTAAGCAACGTCAAGTTTTCAGCACAAGCAAGGCAATGTAAATAATACATCTTCTTAACCCACTTTCTTTATTTAAATAAATATGGTGTTCCTGGGGATGGGAAAACGACCTTTAGAAATACAGGCTTGTGAATAGCCAAAGTTAACCTCTATAGACGTACAGAAAGCAATGCTTAGTTGGAGCAGCAAGCAATCTTGGCAATTTGTTACAGGTCACAGGTATCTCTTTACACGTATTTAAAAATTCACTGGAGTGCTGTAGCCACATGCAGAAGTTTCTCCAAGGAGTAAAACTTGCTGGCTTTAACACACGAGGGAACCATTGCTTGTGCAGACCCACTTCATAGACATGCATGAAAGGACTTTTTACCAGAGCCTGACTATTTTTATTTTTTGATCTACAACTCCTAGAACTACTTAGGCAGTTAGGCCAGTGGTCCTGGCTAGCTTAGGCATTCTGGAAGACATAGACCCAAAAAGGTAGCTTCTCTAAGCTCTGATTTCCTCTGAACAACTTCCAAATAGTGGAATATACTTGCTACAGAATCACAAATCAAACTTAATTCTCATGGGTTTTAGAAAAGGTGTCAAGATACATCCTTTTAACTTGAGCTTTTAAACTGTTTTTAGTGGGTTTTATTGTTTTGAATAATGCTTTTATTGTCAGCTTACACATTTTTGTTTTCACTGTTTTTCTTCCACTTGGTAGGCTTTACAGTAAAGTTGTATAAAATCCTTATGCAAATAAACAGCTAGAATTCTTGTCACAAGATGTTAACCATTTTGTTTTTTTACCTCTTTTGGTTGATCAGGCTAGCCAGGAAGAGAAGTTCTAACACTGATATAAGCACAGAAGCTGTGGAATGACATATAAAAGCATAACTGTGGATTGAGACATAAAAGAATAACTTTTACATCCATCAGAGTAGAGGGCATTAAGTGAAATACCGTCTATTTTCACTAGATTATACGGCTAGGGAAAGAGTCTTGAAGGGTTTGTATAAATCTATAATACTATAATTTTTCACCACTATCAGCAGAAAGATCAACAATTTCACTGTCTGCATATAATTCAGAATGCAGGAGGGCCAAACTCTACCCACGACATTTATCAACTGCTTTTCTTTGTTGGTTTATAAACTGGAAATCTGCATATGAACTCATAAGAACAAAACACTACCCCTAAGAAATGATGTGTTTAGGGAGGGATGGGCAGTCCGACAAAAGAGTGGGGCTTTTTTTTGTGATTATGGTATTTTGATGTGATTTCCCTGGGTAAAATCTGCTTTCTCAACAGACATTGTAGCAAATGAATGTGGTTCCTGGTGCTGGCATTATACAAACTGGCCTCTCGCTTCTTCTTTTTAACCCCCCCCCCCCCAATACTTTGTATTTTAGAACTGAAGGCTGCAGGAAGGGTTTGGGCTTTAATTTAGCCAACAGGTGCACCTGTATCTCCAGATACCTTCCTCCAAGTACACGCAGGGGCCCTTGCTCCAATGGGTTATGGGACTTATACTCTTTCCATATACTCCAACTGTCCTGATTTGGCAGGGACAGTCCCATTAACCTTCCGTTATCTCACATTTTCACCTGCTTCAACAAATGTCCAAGTTTTGCTCTCCTCCTTCCACTTTCCCCCTTCATTTACAGCGCTTCATAATAATATGAATAATAATAATAATAATCTTCATTTTACTTCAGTAGGTGTAAATGGGGTTCAAAATGCAAAAATAGTATGCCTTCAAGTAACTCAGCAGGAGGAAAAGGAAAGAAAAGCATTGTGCCCTTTCCAGTAGGCTTGGGCAAAAGCCAACTTCTGATGCCTCTCCCAACTTCTGTGTTCTTCTCATTAATAACTTTTGCCCTCTTGACCACACACTGATATTGGTTGGCCTTGTGTATCCTGGTTTTCATTTGTAAAATGTTGGAGGGTACAGTTTTTATGTCAGAAAAAGAAACGTACCTTTTTTCTTTCTCCTACCTTTTCCCCTCAAAGGAAGGAAAGATAATTGGGAGGAGCAGCCAGAGGGAAGCCAATGTTTTCTATCTGTCTCTGTTTTTTTTTTTAAAGGGAAGGGGAAATGGAACTGCACTGCTATTTGATAAACTTGAAGAGGAGCATATTGAGCATGTCCAGTTGATTTTCCTGGATCCCTATGCTTTGGTGCGTTGGGCCAGCTGCCCGAAATTCATTTGTGTGCTGGGGATGGATGGTGCCTGGTGTGTCATGTTGCCTATTTTTTTTACACATGTATTTTATTAGCATATTAATACAAACTTTGAACATATAAAAACCCAAAGAAACATAAATAGGACATAACAGATTATACAAAATGAAACAAAAGAAAAAATCCTGGGCTTTTATTTGTATTTGAAAATACTGCTTGGAAGGGGGTCTGTCCTTTGGCTGTCTGTGTATATATGCACACTGCCTGTGATGTGATTTTGTTTTGTTGGCCGGGACATTTAGTCTAATTTTTTTGAGTTAGAGGTTCCCTGAATGTTTAGGTGTGTGTGTGAGGGGGTATTTTGCCTCAGGGTTTGTGTGTCATTTGGACATGACTTGGCTTTTGTAGGTGGAGAGAAGGAATAATGTTTCTCTGAGCATCATCGGTTTTTTCCCCGGGAAATAAAGTGTTTTATTGTGCTATGAATGGCCAAACATGTGGAAGATGTAGATCAGATCTAGCCACTGCTATAAATGTGTTCTTGGACACATGGCATACCTGCTGTGACTAGGCAGGCCTTCGAGGTAACCATTTTGTAGTGGTTTATATGACTATTTGTAAATATTTGAAGAATCTCTATACTCAAGAAAGTGAGTAGGGCCCTGGTACTACATCATTTATTACAGATAATATAGCCATTCCAAAAAATAATCATAAACTAGGGACTTTGTTCATACCTATGAAAAAGAGATGGCATCATCAAAGACAAACAAGGCAATGACCACATTATATCAAGATTCATTTTTAAAACTGCTGCAGCAAGTAGATTTATAAGAAGGTAATACTTTCTCTGTCAAAACTGATTATATACATTCAGTTTATACATAAAAAAAATCAAGACTGTTAGTAGTATTCTTAACTTGCTTCCCATGTTCACATTCCAGGTTGAGAGATTACAAGAAAATTGAATGAATGTCATCTTTTTGACTTGTTTTTGCCAGATGATAGAATCATGGAGTTGGAAGATACTCCGAGGGCCATCCAGTCCATCCCCATTCTGCCATGCAAGAACTCACAATCTAAGTACCCCAACAGATGGCCATTCAGCCTCTGCTTAAAAACCTCCAAAAAAGAAGAGTTCACTACTCTCTGAGGGAATATGTTCCAATGTCGAACAGCTCTTACCATCAGGAAGTTCTTCCTAAAGTTGAGGTGAACTCTATTTTCCTGTAGCTTGAATCCATTACTCCATGTCCTAGTCTCTGCAGCAGCAGAAAACAAGCTTATTCCAACCTCAATATGACATCCTTTCAAATATTTAAACAGGGCTATCATGTCACCCTTAACCTTCTGTTCTCCAGGCTAAACATAGCCAGCTCTCAAAGCCACTCCTCATAGGTCATAGTTTCCAGACATTTCTCCATTTTGGTCACCCTCCTTTGGACATGCTCCAGCTTGCCAACATCCTTCTTGAATTGTGGTGCCCAGAACTAAAGATAAAATATCTTTCATCAAAACAAATTCTGGTTTACTTCCTCCTTGCCAAAAAAAAAAAAAAAAGGCCTCTCCTGGCCTAAACCAGCCCAGTGGAAACTAAAAATATAGTGAAATGTTTGGGGGACATTTTTAATAAATACAATTTCCAAAATAAAGCTTAAATATATAAGGAGTGGCAGTGTGTGGCCTTCCAAATTGCCACTAAAGCTAAGAGGAAGAAAAGGATGTAGATTGGCAAAAGGAAGAGCGTTCCTGCTTGAACTGCTTTTTGTCTTCTCTCTTTTTTCCCCAAAGGCAGGGCCTTCTTTTTGTCCTTGCCTTCGACAAGGACTGGTTCGAGGGACTCGCCAAACAATTTAGTGCCTAGGAAGGGAGTGAAAGCCAAATTTTATTTTGATTTGGTGTCAACATTCCAGTTCTTCAACCAGAATTGTCACCTAACTGCTACCACTGATGCCTGGCCCCGGCACAGAACTGTACTGCGTCCAGGGTGCCATCAGCCACAAAGGCATTGGCTTTGATAATTTTGTTAATGTTTGTCTTATTTTGGTGTCAGTGGCTGGAACTGTCTCTAACAAATCTCTAGTCCACTGGAGGGTGGTGTGTGTGACCTTAGATTCTGCAGCCACGTCCCTGATTGCCGTAGAGACTGCTTTGTGGGTGCACTGGAGAGCTGCTTCAGTTCTCCTACCTTCTGCATTTCTCAGTGTGTCCTTGCCATCCCTGCTGAACACCGCTGATGAAACCAAGGCTGACACCAGGGAGTCAACCAGTGGCACTTTGAGTTTATCCATAACAGCCTGTTGGAAATTATATAATTTCCTAACAGCATTATGGTTGGGGCGACCAGCCGCTGGTCTGCTCCACTCATCCCTGATAATCTGCATTAAAGTGTAGGGACAAGGGATCTCATGAACCGAAGAGCTGTAACAGGAAACAATTCCTCTCCCACTCTGGGAAGGTCAGAGTCTTCTATTGGTGCTTGACCCGTGGGGAGACTAATGCCCAGGGTTTTAGTTGTCTTTTTCAGAAGTAGAGGAAAGTCCTCTACTCGAAACAAACGTGAAGAGGATGGGGCATCCCTATCAGCTTTCCCCTCTTCTTCAGACAATTCCCCCTCCTCAGACTCAGAAACTATAGTTTCATAACTCCCTTCTGTATAATCCTCATTAGAGGAATGGAAAGAAATGGAGCGTTTGCGCTTTAAGGCGCCTATGGCCTGCTTGCAGCATTTGGCTGGGGGCTGGTAAGACATATCAGTCTCAGAGTCAGAGACAGAGGTCTCTTCCCTATCCCCTCTTGACCCTAAGTTGGGTGTGGATTGGCTCTGGGAGAAAGAAGCCAGGCCCTGAGGGGTCTGTCTGTTGCCGGTGCCCCCCCCCCCTGGGAAGCGATGGGCCCCTTGTCCCCAGCCTGGGCAAGCCCGCTCAGGTCCCTTGCACTGATGCTCGCTGGGCCCTGGGCTGTTGTGCTGGTAGAGGGCTGGGGGTATCCTCGCTATGGGTGCCCCGACGATGGCCATTATTGGCACCATTTTTGCCTCTGGAGCAGTCGGAGGCAAGATGGCGGCTGCCATCGGCAAGAGCATGATGGCAGCTTCCATCAGCGTCCCCGTGAGCAAGATGGCCCCCAGTGGCCTCCACATGGGCAAGATGGCTGCCCCAATAGCCTCCACATGGCCCATATGGCCAGCCCCATAAAAGGGTGTCGGAAGGACGTTACTGGGCATGAAGCTCATGACTGGCTCATGACTACCCACTATTAGGATGTTTAGGCCCTTCTCTGCTGGGAAACTGAAGTTGCCAAACTTGGTACAGAGGAAGCCCACATTTAGATTAGAGCTCAGCTGAGGAAGAAAGATGGTAAGACAGAGGAGCTAGTGGAAGGCACACACTGGGCAAAATGGGGAGCCCAAACTCCTCACCTTTCATTGCTACCAAGGAGTCTGCAGCCCCTTCTGTTCTTAAAATCAAACTTCCTTCCCTCTTTCAGTGTAATGTGACAGGGCAATCTCCTTGTCTTCATGGATGGAACTGCAGTAATCACTTCTAGTGTGACCCCAAGGTCTACCACATAGAGGGATAAATGGGTCTCTTCTAAAATATACTGCATGACAAAATTCTTTGTTGTCCTTCTGAGTACTCCTCATCCAGAAACTGAAACCAATAAAGACTAATGCTAAAATACTGTGGTATGGATTCGTAATTGGGCAGGAAGGGAATACCAAAAAAAGGTTTCACCATCCAGAAACCAAGCAAAGAAGCAAGGTTGAAGTCTGACACCACAGCTGGCCTGGTATCCAAAGTGAGCCATGACCCTGAGTAGTATAAATAATTTACATTATTGATCCAGATCAGTTGATCATATTATTTACCAAAGCAGTTTTGAATATGGTGGCCACAATGGTGGCTAGTAGATCAGTTGCACTTCACTTGTGATGCCATCTGTTGAACACTGGGAGTAAGAAATGCCATGGGTCAATTTCTACAAGTGCAGGGCTGGCTTTGAAAGAAGTAGAGGAAGGATTTATGCCTTATTTTCCTGAAGCAGATGTTTAGGACCCAGGCACAGAGAGGGCTCAGTTATGTTCGAGAGTTCTATGATACAGCAACAACTTTATTTATTTATTTATTTAGTAGTTTGTTTTTCCACTGAGAAACAAAACATCACCATTTAAAGTAAATACAAAACCCTTTCCAGAGTTAGACCAGTGATGGATTTTGTTCATCTGGCCTAACTTCTTCTAAGCTATCTGGATTTTCCTTCTAAAAGGAATATTTATCCTTTATATGTCTTAGGATAAATAGCATTGTTGCTCTTCTAGTACATATTCTCACCTTGGAATGACCCAGGGCAGTAGTCTTGGTTACTTGGTTAAGAATCTCCTAGAATTTGTTGGACTAATTGATCTGCACATCCTCTCCAGCCACCATGGAGCAATGATCTGAGTACTGGAATGAGATTCCAGGAGACAAGGGCTGAATCTTTGCTCAGCCATGAAAAGTCACTGGGTGACCTTGGATAAGTCCCAGTCTTAGGCAAATGCAATGGCAAACCCACTCTGAATAAATCTCACCAAGAAAACCCTAGGAGAGGGTGGCCATAAATAATAGTCAACCTGAAGGCACATGACGAACATTCTTTCCAGCAATAAGAGCATACAGTCAGGCCCACAGAAAGAGGAACTACCTTTCCTGTTTTGTAGGCATAAAACTAAATAGCCAATCACTAACTCTGACCAGGAAGCCTAGCAACAGCAAAGATCACTTTTCTAAGAAATAGATGTAGTCCACTTCTGATAATGAAGGGTGGCTCCTGCAGCTGGTCGCCTGTGATCAACCTGATAGGAGTATCAGGCTGCTTTCAGACATCCAGGAAAGTTGTGCTGCCTCCAAGTATGGAGGTCATGTTAGATCACTTGGAGTTCAAGGCACTTATAGACAATTAGGTCAAAAAAACCTGACTGGGCCAATGTCAGCTAGGACACTTTCTGACTGAGGCTGCATCTGGATGGCAGAATTAATGCAGTTTGACACTGCTTTAACTGCCATGGCTCTGTGCTGTGGAATTCTAGGATTTGTAGTTTTGTGGGATATTTACACCCTGTCAGAGAGCGCTGGTGACACAATAAACTAGAAACCCCAGAATTCCATAGCATTGAGCTGTAGCAGTTAAAGCACTGTCGAACTACATTAATTCTGCAGTGCCGATGCAGCCTGAGTGAGCTTATGAGCCTGGATCTCCCTGATCCTAATCTGTCTAACCCCTGCACAATATCAGTGTGGTTTTTTTTCTCCAAAGGGTGGGTTTTGAACAGAAGATTATCTATAAACCAATTCTGCACATGATTCTGGTAGAAAAACAGTCATTTCTAGCGCTGGAGTAACAGAAAGATCCAGTCATCTCACTGCACAACCAACACATTCAGCCCTTTTGCTTGGGCACCAGTTGAAATGTGAGCACTTTCAAACTGGCTTTCATTTGGGTTAGAAACCAAGGAAAGGTGCCAAGATGTATTTCCACAATATACACAACTCCTATTTTCTTGGCCAACAGGAAGAACAATATATGGGTAGAAGTGAGCAGCCTAGTTCTGTCAAAAAGCATCACCTATTGCAAGACTCTCTCTTTGCCACAGGGATCTGGAATAAAAGTTCAAGCAGAACAGGTACTTGTTGTTACACACACATCTGCCTCTCACACTTAAACTCTGTCAAATATTTGCACTTGTTAGAGTCAGCACGGTTGAGCGGTTTGAGCATTGATCTGTGACTCTTTGAATCCCCGTTCAGCCATGAAAACTCACTGGGTGACATTGGGCAAGTCTCAGACTCTCAGCCTCAGAGGTTGGCAAAAGAATATAACAGGCATTATGAGAAGCTGAATAACCTCTATATTTTTGTGGGCTGGATAGTGTAAAAACATCTGCTTGGCCAAAGAATTTAAGAGGCCTTCATCCCTCTTAAGACGAAAGAGGAAGAAGCAAAAGAGGCACATCTAACATAAGGAATGGTTCTGTACAGAATAGTCCGCTGTTTTCATTGTGCCAGAGCTTAAAAACATTATTTTTTTTCTAAGTGGCCATATTGGTTGGGAGAATTCTAGGAAGTAATAGTCTAAAAAAGTAACATTTCCAAACTCTGCACTGCAATCAGTTCCAAAAAGTTGAGGGGATATTGTGGTGCCTCAGTGATGTTCAAGTACAGTGGCTCATTTACCCTATCAGTACCCAGCAATTTAAATGAACCCAGACATGTAGTCCAATCATGTACACCACAGATCAGGGTACAGAAATACCAACATGTCTATATCCTTGGATCCAATCACAGTTTACTTCCTAGATTTAGCCAGCCTGCATTTATATTGCAATGAATTTGCTGTTCTGTTAGTTGTGGATCATGCACACTCACTGAAGTGACCAGCAATGATGCACAGAAGTGTAAAGCTGACTTGGACCCCATGTCTGTTTACTTCAGAGAAATGTTCATGAATCACCCATAACTAAGGTAGATAACAGGGAAACTCACTGAGTGACCATGGCCAAGTCACACATTCTCAGCCTCAGAAGATGGCAATGGCAAACCCTCGTCTGAAAAAACTTGTCAAGAAAACCTCATAATAAGTGCGCCTTAGACTCACCATAAGTCAGAAATGATTTGAAAGTACACAGCAACAGTTCTACTTGTTCTACTTTATTTAAACTGTAGTGGTTAGTGTTCCAAGGCTTTTTTAAAAAGATATGAATAGACACTTCTAAAAATGATTCACTAACATTATGATCAAATAATATTAAATTATATTATATTATATTAAGTGATAGAACAAACAATCAAAAGAGATTATATGAATGTTCACATAAAACAGGCAAAGAACATTGAAAGATGGAACATTTCTGTCAAAAAAGACAAGTATCTTTTTAAATCTGCCTGTTAAAAAAGCAAGATTAGGAATTTGGCTGGAAGTCAGCATACTTTTTGCTTCTCAGCAGACAAAAAAGGAAGCTAAAAATCCATTACAACACTCCCTTCTAATACATCTGTGAACAATTTTTGGAGAAATCCTTTGATATTTATTGTCCATATTACTCAATTCATACCAACCAAAAATATCCCTCCAGATAAGTAGTGCAACCTCTTAACATTCAGGAGTGAAGCTGCAATGGCCTAATTCATAAGAACATTGACAGGATCAGGACCTTGTTTTCAACTGGTGTCTGCTTTTAAACAATTTTTTTTTCTGAAATAAAGCCAAAGCAGATGTAATCATCAAGGCTTTTAAATGACAACAAAACGCTACTGTTTTATTTGCAGTTTTATGTAACTTTTCTAATTGCTTATTGCTTTTCATTTGGTATTTTGTTGCTGTTTTAAGATTAATTACTTTGTAAGCCACTTATGAACCTGTTTGATCCAAAGGTAGGATATAAATGCCAACAATAAATCAAATCAATCAAGATAGCAATCTGTTGTCCACTTACATAGGAGTTAGCCCAACTAAAACAGTGAGATTTATTTTGCAGTAAACCTGCATAAGATCAGGTTACATATGCCGTATATACTCGGCTATAAGTCAGCCTCAAGTATAAGTCAAGGGCAAATTTTGGGGCTAAAATTATAGGTTTTGATCTGACCCATGAATAAATTGAGGGTAAAATTTAGTGGTGTGAAACAAAGAATCTGAAGAATGAAGGAAAGGAAAACAATGCCAGAGAACTTATAAAATTACAGCAGGCATCACTGTTTGTGATCACACTAAAGGCTGAATGGATCAGAGAATAGAAGGGGGTCAGTGAATCTAGGACAGATTATGCTCTTGCTTTTCATCAGAGGATGGTTCCCTTTTTTATAGGTGTTAAAGTACAGGACTTACATTGACCTGTGGAAAAGTCAATCCAGGTTTTTGGAGTCAATTTTTTGACAAAAATTTCTAGACTTATATATGCATATATACAGTATGCATTCCTGTGGTGCCATCCTGCAACATCCCACATTTGTACAGCATCATTGCTGTTCCCTACAGAAGATCTTCAGTACACAATATGCACATCTTCAACACACAGTATACACTCAAGAGTCTTGCCAGTTTTCTTTCTAAAAGGGGGGGGCACAGAGAGATACTAGTGCCTACAGCTTGAAGCTACTGCATTAGATAGCACACTGCAGAACAAAAGAGACAGTGGGCATCTGGGTTTGAATTGGGCAAATGCTTCATTGCATTTAAAACTAACACTATGCAAATGATGCAGTGCAAACACAGCTGTTTGGGAGTGGGCAAAAGTATTTCTAATATGCCTCCTTTTTCCCAGTGTTTCACAAATACTCACACTCAGTGTTTCACCCTTCTTCTACTCCTTAAATCCAAATACAACATTAAAAAAGGATCCCAAACTGCTGAGAGTCCAGCCAATCAGGGATCACAAACAGGACAAGGTCACAGCGCCAAGGGAGAGTTTGGATGACATCATGAAAAACAAACACTCTTCCTCTGAAAAACCAGAAAAGAAAAACAACAAGAGGTTCATATCCCAAGCAATCGGGCTGATGGTCACCATCCTGCAGCACTCTGCAGTTGCACTGGCTGCATGAATGAATGCATCTTTTGCCCTAATTCTCTTCTTCTTACAGATGATAAACCAGGTCAGGACAGGAATTTCAATGCAAAAATCATCTGACCGCACAGATTTACTTTCAGTGGGATGTCTTTTCATATGGGCAGCTATGTGCTTCTGTAAGAAATTGCCAGAATGCAGCTGAACATGCTCACAACAACCCTGTGAACTAGGGCAGAGGAACATCAGCCTTGGCAATAAGGTTCCATTCCCTCTACCACTGCCTGCTAACTGTTGTCTAACAAAACAGTTTTATATCCTTTTCACAAAGGGGCATGAAAAATTTCTACAAGAAACAAGGAGAAAATGTTCATGAAATATACCTCTCACCTCCCATTTTGACTCATAGCTATTTCAAATTATTCAGAATTATGCCATGAACATCCATGAAAGTATGCCTGGAAATATGTGAATTAGAATGAACAGTGCATGCCTCAGCAGACATGGAAAAGTCTTCTGGTCTACATTATTGCAGATCCATATATACATTCTCAGAAAAAGTACAGTAGAGTGATGTCAGACATTGCCCTCAGCAACTGATTCATAAGTATGGGAGGATTTATTTTTGTCAGTGCAGTAATACTCCACTTGACAATATTACATGTATTTTTCCTGGAACACACATACTCTGCTTTATTCCTCAGTAAGCTTTTCTATCTAATAAACTGTGTTAAGCATACCAAAATAGGTGCTTTGTAGCCTACCATACATATCTGACCTAGCTTAGAGGCTATGCAACTATGGATACCCCTATCAAGCTATTCATTCTCTTGATGCTTTATGCTTGTTACATGCCAATGTGATGTCTACTATGGTCAGGGAATTTATATGAATGTGTTTGTCTATTATTTGTGTCTATAGCCTTTTCTCCAATTAGCTCATTTATAGTCTTTCCTCCTCACTGTATGCTCACAACCACACCTTGTGAGATAGGTCAAGATGAAGGAGGGAATGATTGACCCAATCCCAGAAGAAGCCCATGCTTGTCTGCTCAGAAACTAACACCACTATGTTCACTGCAGCCTCATTGCCAGATGCATATGGAGCTCTGTAAACAGCACTCAAATTCTGCATTCTGAAACATTATAATTCATAAATATTCTCAATATTGGATCACTGGTTCTGAAACAGCATTTCCCATTACGTACCTTTTAGAATAATTTGTTAGGAAAAGGCCTGAGAACAGAAGATAGAAGTTCTAGCTTTTGCAGATAGCAGAAGGAATAAAGTAACCCCAGAGAGCGGAAAGAGGGCATTGAAGAACATGTGAGCTTTCCCTCATACTCATACTGAGAAAAGATACATCCTAGAATCATAGAGTTGGAAGAGCCATCCACAAGGGCCATCCAGTCCAACCCCCTGCCATGCAGGAAGTCTCAATCAAAGCATCCCTGACAGATGGCCATCCAGCCTTTGCTTAAAGATGTCCAAAGAAGGAGACTCCACCACACTCTGAGGGAGTGTGTTCCACTGTTGAACAGCCCTTACTGTCAGAAGTTCCTCCTAATGTTGAAGTGGAATATCTTTTTCTGCAGCTTGCATCCATTGCTTCGGGTCCTGTTCTCTGGAGCAGTAGAAAACAAGCTTGCTCCATCCTCAATATGACATCCCTTCATATATTTAAACAGGGCTATCATATCACCTCTTAACCTTCTTCTCTCCAGGCTAAACATCCCCAGCTCCCTAAGTCGTTCCTCATTGGACATGGTTTCCAGACCTTTCACCATTTTAGTTGCCCTCCTTTGGACATGCTCCAGTTTCTCAATGTCCTTTTTGAATTGTGGTGCCCAGAACTGAACACAATATTCCAAGTGGGGCCTGACCAAAGCAGAATATAGTGGCACTATTACTTCTCTTGATCTAGATCCTTCCGAAGTCTACTTTGCTTCCAGGTCTTTAAAAATACATTCTCTTGGCACACCATAGCACAACAGCATAACATGTTTTCTGGCTTTAAAAAAATAGAAATGATATAGCTGGAATACAAATAGTCATTCCTATGAGCCAAAATGTCATAGCTTCATACACTAAGTAACCAGGAATCCACGAGTGAAGGGAACTCATATGAGATGTTTCAAAGGAACTCAGGAAGGCATCACAATTTTGTTACAGAGCAAGTCCATTTTGCTGCAAAGGCTGGGCATGAAGCTGTACCTCCTGACCCTGCCTACTAATAGCCACCAGTGCACTTATCCTCAATTTGTTGTGTCCTTTCATGAACTCAGTTAGATTGTTGGCTTATACAACAGCCCATTTTAACTTCATTAACCTGATTATATGTTGGGAAAAGCATCCGTTCTCATACATGTGGTTTTCTTGATTTCCTGTTCATACAATGCTGCTTTGGCTATGGGAGAACCACCGAGTCTGCAGTCCACCAGACTCTACTCCCACACAAGTCCTATTGAAACAATTAATGCCTTGCAGGAGTAGGACTTGATGAAGCACAGCTTTGGTGTACATAGCTAAAAAAGTAACTCATAGGCAAACAAACTATTAATAGGACAAAATGGCATCTGTTTAGAAAGAAGAAAAACCCAATCCTAACCCCAACCAACCATGACAAAGCATGAAAATAGAAAGCATACACAATATAGGTGGTGATAGAGTATATATACTCTAAAAGGCCTAAAAAATGCAGAGGTCATACAACAAAGAGGTTAAATGTTTACACCTAGAATTTACATATAAATGTAGCACCCAGAGAATACTAGTGCTCAAGTCAAGCTACAAAGAGAATTTTCTATCATCTACTTCCACATAGGTAGCTTTCCCCAAATTAGTACTGTCCAGACGTTTTGGACTACAACTCCCATAATAGCACAAAACATCTTGTAGGGTATCAGATTTTGGAAGGTTGTGCTACAGGTTCTTAGCCTTGAGGTTATTTGACAAATTCAGCTATTGCCAATAGAGAACACCAGAAAAGTTGTACTCAGGAGAATTGCTACAGCATAAATGACTTACAAGAGTAGTGTTGCAGATGAAGTGCTCCAGGAGACTGCAAGTTATTAGACCTATTCAGATGTTTTTTAAAGTACAGAGTCTCTATGTGGGGGCAATGGGCAGAGGCAGGAGGCTCTCTGGTACAGTCTCCCTCTACAGCTGTAAAGCAAGGAAAATGGAGACAGAAGAGGATCAGAGCTAATGCATACACATTGCCTACCCTTTTTCTCACATGTAGAGGCTATACTGTACCTAAATAAGACTACCATCTCTAATTTATCAAGCCCTACAGATTGTTATACTGAAACAAACTGGCTCACAACCTTACTGTTGTGAGCAACCTTGCCAATCAATATGTTTTAGAGCTTGCAAAAGTTGGGGTTTTGGACTAAAATTCTCACTGGTTTTTTGGATTAAAGCTAAAATTCCCCGAATTCTACAGCCAGCATGGTTCTGGGTTTTTAGTCCAAAAAGGTATTCTATACTACACTAACATATCAAAATAAGTAAAAGTAGAATATGGTTTATAGCACATGGGGGAAATAACATTACATTATTAAGAGAAGGCTACAAGCTGGATCAGATGCAATAGGGTGGTCATATTTGGTCATTACGAGCTGCACAATTTTCATTTGAAGTGATGGTGACTCTATACTGTATGGCTGCACATGTATGGTCTCTTTTTAAAAAATAATAAAAGGTAAACATTGGCAAATAAAGCCATATCTCCAAGTCCTTTGATTTAACTTCCTATTATCCATCACTTTAGGTACTTTATGTTCAGAAAGGCCTTTGGCATTTACATTAGGTTTGTTGTTAAGAAAAGCTTTAACTGGTTGGATGCTAGTATTTCACTTTATTCATGTCTTTGTAATTGGTTTTTTGTTTATTTGTTATCTGATTAGTCACCTTAAGTGATATATTGACAAAAAGATGTGAAAGTGTTAATTAAATTAACCAATTAATACATTTCCTAACCCAATTCACTTTTACTATCACAGGCAGGCTGGTGGAAAAACTACTTGCAGTAACTGAACACAGAAACAGAGAACATAAGGCAGAGAACTAGGGAAGTTTCATTTACCCTCATACATGTCGACATCATTGTGGAAGACCAGGGGATTCTGGGAACAATATTTTTAACCTCCTAGTCTGTGCAAGAACATTAGCACTGGCAGAGAGTCAAAGAACATCAGGGCTGGGAGAGAGTAGATAAGACAGCCCAATGCTGCATCCTAAACCTCAAACAACCCTGAACTCCTTCCTTGCCATATTGGAAGAAATGGGAAATATGCCAGTACAAATAGCAAAAGGGACCCAGTGCATGTCTATCCAGTTGGCAGTTCTTTTATGAGGTTTCAGAACAAGCACATTCTGGAGTCCTATGATACATAACAATTGCCATTAGCCTCTGATCAGTAAAGAGACAAAAAAGGGGGAAATGAACCAAACCATGTTGAAAATAACATAGAAAAAAATATTTATATCCTGAGTAGTTCCAGTGCCAGTGGTGTAGTGGTTTGAGTGTTTGACTCTGGAGATGAAAGTTCGATTCCCTGCTCAGGCCTGGAAACTCACTGGATGACCTTGAGTAAGTCACTCTAGGGTCACCATAAGTCAAAAATGACTTGAAGGCACACACCAACAAAGTCCCACTGAAGAGGCAAACACAGAAGGAGGACAACTCCTTCAAGGCAGACAAGCAAAATGGTGCCAAACAAAACAATACCAATGAAAAGATAACTACACCAACTCTAGCAGGTCCCAGTATGAAAGCCCTCTTGTTTAAATAAAAACACCCATGTGCTTTTTTATATGGTTCAGGCCTTGTTACAGATTCAGAAAGATACAAATGAAAGTATCTGAAAGTTTTAATCTCAGTTCAGTCCTCCTCACCTGTTCACACACATGCATGCAGGCACACACGTACAGCAAGGTGTTCTTTTAAACAAAGCTGTTTGGACAATAAACCTAGCACTGACAGGAAATATAAATAACCCAAATATCACACTGGAACTACCTGGCTCCCCCCCCCCTCCAGAATCTTCTTGCCAATATTACAAATCCCTTTATGTCTATACACACTATGCAAAATGTTGCCGAACATGATATGACATCACAGAAATTAAGACTGCAACCTGCATTCATTCATTCAGGAGTAGGTTTCACTGCATTTACAGAACTCACTTTTGAGTATGCATTCATAGATTTGGGATTTTGGGGACAGATTGTCAACCACTTATAATCCTCTCTCTTCAGTCTTTTTATTATAGCCCATCTACTTCCTCAGTCATCAAAATACACTCTTCCTTTATTGTTAGCTTCAGCTTCTCGCACCATCATCCCTAAACTCCTCTAATATTTATATGTTACTATTTACATTCCAGTACATCTATACCATTTAGATTAAGGCCCAAATTCTGCATGTTTCCACCCCCTTGAAGTGCTTAAACCTCAGGCAAAATTCATGTGTCTTTTTAGAAAAATTGGAAAAACGATTATTTAGGCAAATCTGTATGTTCTGTTTAGTCTGACTTGTCAATCAACCAGACAAGTATCTATACAATATATATGATATGGCTAATTCTGACAACATCACATGGTTCTGATAAGAGTGAAGTACAACTAAGGGGAAGAGAGCCAGTTTGGGTGTGGGACTAGGACTCTGGAGAGCAGGGTTCAAATTTCCACTTGACCACAGAAACCCACTGGATGAACTTTGGCAAGTCATACACTCACTGCCCCCTGGGATAAGGTAATCATAAGTCAGAAATGATCTGAAGTCCCACAAAAACAAACAATTAAGGTATAACAATTAACCTTAGAGAAATACTCTCTCTTTCAGCACACAGGTAGTTTTTAAGATGCTGTAGCTGCTGTGCTCTCTAGGGCAGCTTTGGTTAAAATGGTTCAAGAATCTTCAGTAGAAAATACTAGAATAATTACATTTTAGGGGTAAATATCTGTACTAAAATGAAATTATGAATAAGATGGATGCCGACTGGATGAAACTCTGGGCATGACTACAAAACGTTATTTTGATCCTACAGAATACTGCAGTGTCCTGTTGTTCATGACTCTATTCATATTCTGCCAATCAGTTTGTTAGTCTGGTATCACTACTGCAGGGTAGTACTACTCAGCAACTCATTCTCACTAGTAATGTAGACTGAGGCTCTGTGGCACATCAGCATCTAATGAAATAAACAGATGGTCATAACAATGCTACACAAAAGCAACACATGTATTCAAATAAACATGGCTAGGTCTTGAATCTCGACTTGTATGCTGTCTTGAACTGAAAATATGTTGGCTGTTTTGCAAAAATACTTACCTGGAAGTAAGCTCAACTGAACACAGTGAGGACTGATTTTTGAGTAAACATGCACAGAATCAGGGTCAAAACCAATGTTAATCCCTCTAGAGAAAAACCATCCTTATTTAGAAAAGCTTTCCATGAGAATGAAGAATGAAAGTTACATAAAAAGGAGTATGGCACAGACAACCTGCAGAAAGCAAGGCATTACGTATCCAGTTAGCTAGCTGGCTCTGCTAGATTTAAAGAGCCAGCTCCCCCAACAGCATGTTGGAAACATCTTCTATTAAAAGGCACAAGCCTGCAGATTATCAAGGACTGAAGGGAAGTGAGGCTGCAAAGGAAGGGGAAATGAACTTTCAGCAGTCATGCCAAGTAAAATATAGCCTATCATGCCCAATGACTGTATGAAGAACTTGGCCTGATATGGCCGAGCCAGCCCGCTTTCTGACTCCCTTAAGACAGTACCTGTTAGCAGTGCCCGTACTGCTACCTCCACTGCTATGCTTCCTTGCTCGGCTCAGCCTCTGCGGTGGCTTTGGGTCCTGCAGTCCAAGGGTCGGCATAGAAGGGAAGGTCGAGGCATAGCCATGTTCACATTCTGCATAAATCATCAGCAAACAGGAAGAGAAAGATCAGTCAGCAGAGAGGCAAACTGGAAGTCCCAAGGACACACAGGATTGGGGAGTTCTGAAATAACCCTCAAGAAGCCCTCAGAGATTCAAATAAACAGAACCAAGAGCTCATGGACAAGTTGCCTGTCAGAGGGGTATTCCCAGTAGTTTCAGGACAGGACATGAAGACTTCTTTTTCATCAATTTTATATCACCAAGTACCAGACAGAGGTTTCAACACATAGTGGGCATCTCTCCTTCTAAGTTATCTACAGCAGCTTCCATGAACTCAGCACTTTCCAGCTTTGTTGACTACAGCTCCCACCATCCCCACTCAGCAGGCCTGACAGCTGTGGTCTGATAAATATGTGATTCACGTGTATGGCCTGATCCAAAACATATGAACTTCCTTGCACCCACTTTCCTTCTTCTTCCCCACTTCTCACCCCCACATCCTCTCCTTTCCAAACCCTGATTTCCATGGGGAAAGGTGCCACTCTTGAGTCCTTGGTCCCTCCCAGCACCCAGTTACCTCTCTCTCTGCGCTCCAGGTACTCAGCTGCCTCCAGAAGGCGCTGGATGTTGATCATCTCCACCCGCTCCATCGCCCTTGAGGCAGATGGGGCTACCTGGTTGCCCCACAGAAGGGGCAGGCTACAGCCCTCCTCCTGAACACTGGACACAGGATGGGATGCTGGCCTCTCCCTTCCTTGCTTTGCAGCTGGCCCCTTTCCAAGGAAGGCAGCCACCCCAAGGGAGGCAAGTCCTCCACTTTCTCTCAAGGGGAGGAGGGAAAGAGATGGGGAGCAAGCCAAAAACCAGGGGGCACTTCTTCTGATGGTGGTGGTGGTGCTCCTGTTTCCAAAAAGTTCATCAGGGAAGCAGCAAGAAATGGAGGGGGGTAAAAACAAATTCCTGCACCAGTTTCTCCTGGATCCTGACCTCTTCAGCCTGGCTCTTCCTTGACCCTGCTGCCCACAAACCCTTTCCTCCTGAGAGTTCTCCTTGTCCTCCTAATCTTTCTTCTCCTAAGTTTCTACTTTGCCCCAGATCGTCTCCTTCTCTTGCATCCCAATTCCCCACCTTCTTTCCTCCTCAGTGCCTTGCCTCTCTTCTCTGAGTGTCCACAAACCCCTTCCTCCTGATTTTAATACTCCTCCTCCTCTTCTTCTTGATCTTCTCCTCCTGGTCCTTCTATCTTCTCCAAAGCCCCAGATCTCCTCCTCTTCCTCTTGCACCCCAACTCCCCACCTTCCTCCCTTCCTCCTCAATACTTTGGCTCTCTTCCTTGACCCTGAGTGTCCACAACCCCCTTCCTCCTGACTTTAATCCCTCCTGTTTTCAATACTTCTCCAAAGCCTCTACCTTGACCCCAGACCTTTCCTCCTCCTCTTGCCCCCCAACCCCCCACTTTTCTTCCTCCTCTGGTGCCTCTTGCCCCCCTCCACTACCCCTCCATCTTCCTGCCCCCTTCTTTCTCTTTCTCTCTCTACTCCTTTCCCTTCCTCCACTTTTGGGGGGCTGCTGCTGCTCCTGCCCTGGCATCCATGCTCCAAGCTCCCTCCAGGCTGGGATCCCTGGGATCTGGCCGTTTATTTCTCCGCCTCCTGCAGCAGCAGCAGCAGAGGATCCTCTCTTGGTCCCTGCCTCTTCCCACAGTTTGTTTACCTCTGCTTAGAAATCATGGGAGGGGGGAGGGGGAGGAGGAGGAGGGGACACGTGCACGCACACTCTGCCCCGGTGGCTCTTGGGAAATGTAGTCCAGCACCTCATGGTTTTATTTTTATTATTATTATTTAGAATAAAGAATAAACAGACGCCTCTGCATTGTGGGAAGAGGTGGCTCTTCCACTTTCTAACTAGGCTGTTGTTGTTGTTGTTGTTGTCGTTTTGGACTGGGGTTTTTGGCTGCTTTTTTTGGGAGGATGGGAGAGAGAGAGAGAGAGAGAGAGAGAGAGCACTTTTCAGGGAAGAAGAGAAAGGAGGGGGAAGAGTTATCCCTTCCTTGTTTATATAAGTCTGGATGTAAGAAGAAACTACCACAACCACAACAACAACGAGATTCTAGGATTTCCCATGCACCAAAAGTTTTCTTGCACAACAACCTGCCAAATCCACAAAGCAGGGATGCCTTTGTTGGGCCAAAATGCACAAAATACATGTTGCAAGCTCTCTTTTTAAAATAGCAACAACAAAACAACTATTATTATTATTATTCAGTTTAACTTAAAATCCAATTCAACAACAACAGGATTCTAGGATTTCTCCTGCACCAAAATGTTTTCTTGTTTAACAGTCTCCCAAATCCACAAAACTGGGATGCCTTTGCTGGGCCAATCAAAATGCATGTTGCAAGCGTTCTTTTTATAATTTATTATTATTATTATTATTATTATTATTATTATTATTCAGTTTAACTGAAAATCAAATTTCATTATACAACAACAACAACAATGGGATTCTAGGATTTCCCATGCACCAAACATTTTCTTATACAATAACCTGCCAAATCCACAAAACAAGGATACCCGTGTTGGGCCATTCAAAATGCCCAAAATACATGTTGCAAGCTTTCTTTTTAAAATTATTATTATTATTATTATTATTATTATTATTCATTTTAACTTAAAATCAAATTTCATCATATACAGTGGGCCCTTGGTCTCTGCTGAGGTTTATTTTCAGGACCCTGCAGAGGATATCAAAATCTGTGGATGCTGAAGTGCCGTTGGCATAGTAAAATGGTGATCCTTATATAAAATGGCAAAATCAAGGCTTGCTTTTTGGAATTTATATATTTTAAAAATATTTCCAAGCCATGGATGCTTCAATCTGTGGATTAAAAAAAATCCGTGGATATGGTGGTCTAACTGTACAATCTTTTCCATTATTGCATCTCCTATAATCACAGCTATTATAGTAACACACATTACTTGTAGTCATTTATATAAATTATAACATATTACAAATCTATATTTCTTCCAGGCAGTATATGAAATTGCTAAAAGCCTAAGCTAATTACAATTTGACATTCCAAGTCTACTTGATTCTCCAACATATATGTCATTTGTCATTTCAGCTTCATATGTTTTCTCTGCCCTTCAAAGTATATGGTAATATATGTTTAAAAAAAGAGAAAGGAAAATAAATCTTTCTTTTCCCTCTTACTGTCTTATTTTCTTTACCAAATATTTTATGTCTCTAATCTTTTGGTTAAGATACTATGTTCTACCTTCATGATCTTTAGATCTCCATTAAAGCTGTCCAGTTTCCATTTCTTTCTCTTACCGTACATTTCTCAAAGTCCAGTCTTCTTCTAATCTGTTTGTCATGTTCCCATTCATACTCCAAGATAATTTGTCTAATTCTTTCATATCTCATAATTTGGTAATCCATTCCTCAATAGCAGGTGTTGCAATGACATTTACATACTGCAAGCTTTCAAATCTCCACTGGCTTCTTCATCAGGAAAAGATGTTTAAAAAATCATACAGGAGGGGGGAAAGTTGTGACGATGTTAGTCTTAAGTCTGCATTTTGTCAAGATGTGGCTGTTCTCAGTTCAGGTGGTGTGTTTGTATTTGTGTAGTGTAACTTCAAGTCATTTCCAACTTATGGTGGCCTTAAGGTGAACCTATCATGGTTTTTTTTTTAACGAGATTTGTTCAGAAAAGGTTTGCCTTCCTCTGAGGCTGAGAATATGTGATTTGTCCAAGGTCACCCAGTGGATTTCTATGGCCAAGCTGGGATTCAAACCCTGGTCTCCAGAGTCCTAGGGGGCATCTACACTGTAGAAATAATGCAGTTTGACACCTCTTTCACTGCCATGGCTCTGTCCTACAGACTCCTGAAATTTGTAGTTTTGTGAGGCATCAGCACTCTTTGGCAGAGAACATACGCAAAGGGATCTTGCAGCACCTTTGAGACTAGCATTTGATCCAAATGCATTGAGGAAGTAGGCTCAAGTCTGTGGAACCTCATGCTACCAACTTCTCTCAGTTAGTCTCAAAGGTGCTACAAGATCCTTTTGCATACTGATTTTCCAAACTAATATGGCTAGGTCTTTGAATTCTTTAGAGGAGAAGGCTAAAGACTTTGTAAAAGTACAAGTCCCATGATTTCATAGGATGGAGCGACAACACTTAAAGTGGTGTCGAACTGCATTATATACACAGTGTAGATGCACCCTTAGCCCATCACTCAAACCACTATACCACACTGGCTTTCACCAAAAGGTTTAGGAGCAGATAAACTTCCAATACAGTTGCAAGGAGCGGGCAGCTTGCATTTTAAGGATCAAGCCATTAGGATTACAGCAGTTGGATCTCTACCTATGGCTACTCACAAGTAAGCCCGACTAGGCTTGTAGATTCTTTTTGTACAATATTGCCAAAATCCGACCATATCTCTCCGCCTCTACTGCCAAGATCCTGGTCCATGCCCTAGTGATCTCACGACTTGATTACTGTAATGTCCTCCTGGCTGGGCTTCCTTTTTCTCACCTCAGTCCTTTAATCTCTGTCCAGCATTCAGCTGCACGCATTATCACTTCCACCCACCGCTCTGACCACATCTCTCCTGTGTTGGCATCCCTTCACTGGCTCCCCCCTCCCTTTCCGTATTCAGTACAAGCTCCTGCTGTCGACGTTTAAAGCCCTCCATGGACTGTCCCCTCCTTACTTATCAGACCTTCTTTCTCCTCACCTTCCCACCGGGGCCCTCCGTTCTGGTAGTCAAAGTCTGCTGTCTCAGCCCAGGATTTCCTCTGCCCCATTCCGGATTCGCCCCTTTTCACTTGCTGCCCCTCACTCCTGGAACCTTCTTCCCCCACAAGCAAGAGCCAGCACTTCTTTAACCAGCTTCAAAACAGAGTTGAAAACCATCCTGTTCAGAGAAGCCTTCCCAGGCATTGCATAATTGTCGCTTACTATTTGATGTTCTTTTGGTGCCTGTTTATCAAACCATTTCCTGTATTGCTATGTACTGTATATGTATTATCCTACTTGAGAGTATGTGTTTTCCCTGGAAGAAGACTAACCATCCATTATGAAGCCAAGCCCTCCCTCCAGTCCATCTGCCTTGGTTCAGGCCTCGGAAGTAGAGAGGAACTGCTGGACCTCTTACCCTTTCCCTCCACCACTCCCTTCTCCTTCTGTGCCATGTATTTTTAGATTTTAAGCCCGAGGGCAGGGAACCCTCTAACTAAAAAGATTGTATGTACAGCGCTGTGTAAATTTACAGCGCTTCATAAATAAAGGTTAATAATAATAATTAATAATAGTTTCACTGACAGCTATTTGCAAGCAAATGTGCACATAGAATTGCCTTCCAAACATTTGGTGGGGCAGGACAGAGACATCCGTATCACAGAATTGTAGTGACCAGGTTGAAAGAAAGTGTTAGTCTGTATCAGTATACAAAGGGATCTTGTAGCACCTTGGAGACTGTTGAGTGTCAAAGGCGCTACAAGAGGCCTTTGTGTACAAAACAATAGTACACTATTCTTGTAATTTTTTAAAAAATAAAACAAAAGTTAAAGCCAGTTATTAAAAGAAACAAACACATTTGGGGGAGGGAGACATTTGTTACAATCCCACTTAATGCATGTTAAATTCCGCTGGATTTGCGTGGGAGTTAACTTCCAAGTAAAGTCATTTAGGATTGGCATGTGTATTGACATATTGATCCTGCATAACATGTTTTGTGGGGGGGGGGGGGGGGGGCAGTGCTTCTAAAACATAAAGTAGTAGTGGCAGGGACGTAGCTAGGATTTTAGGAAGGAGGGGGGTCCAGACTAAGTGCCACCAAGTAGTAGAGCAAAAGTAGTAGATGGTAGTTTAGGAGTAGTAGAGCCCTGGAGCCTGAGTGCAAGTGCCCCCAAATACAACCCAATGCATAACTTCCTAGGCGTTTCCAGAGAAGGATACCCTTGTCTTATGGTATCGAAATAAAAGGCCAACTGAGATCTGAGATCCACCTGAGATGTTACAACGAACTGTGATAATTGTACTTCCTTTCCGGAGGGATACATCATTGCTGGTCACAAAGGTTTCATGCTTTTTTTATATTTAACAAACATGGCATGAAATGCGTCTGGCTCAACGGTTTTACCTATAGCTATTTACGATTGTCGATCTACTTGTATGGATTTTATCCTTCCATTTTTGATTAGAAAGAAGGAGGCAGACGAAAGCAGAAGAAGACGACAAAGAAGAACCATGGGGGAAAACAAAATACAGTTGATAATTGCTAATGATCTGGAGGATATGGTTGTTTGTTGTTTTCTGTGGAATTACCTTAAAAGCAACTAATAAATAATAACTTAAAGCATATTTAGCCCTCCTGTATGAAAGCCCCTTCTCCTATTCACTATGGGTACACAAGAAAATCACAGAAACCAGTGGCCTATCATAAAGCCAGCTTGTGTTTGTCTTTCGGGTTTCTTTTATTTTAGCACATATCAAGAAATGGAACAAAAAACCTTTGCCCCATTTTTTGATTCGTTAGGGGGGGCTGTCTGTTTTATTTGCTCCTTGTAGATGTTCTCTCCTTCTGCCAGATGGACACCAATTTTCACAAATGTGGCTCATCAAAAGCCCCCACGCGGAATCAAGGATTTCAGTCACCTTGACATTTGAAGGGAACATTCAAAAGTCACTCGCAAAAAAACTCTGATTGGCTGGGTTTCGTTCCCCCCGTTTTTTAAAGTGCCTGTTTAATAGGACCAACTGTAAATGTTAAGTTTTAAACTTGCTGTAAGTAAGATTGGAATAAGGCAAAAAATACGGATCGGGCACAGGGAAATAAGGTTAAGATTCGTGGTCCTCAGTTCGGTTTTGTCAGGTCTGTTAGCCATTTTTTTTGTGCAGCTTGGGGGCTACATACAGAATAGCATTGTTTATATTCTTGAAGCAGATGAAGCTTTTCCTTGGTTAACCCGATTGTCCCGATAGGAGTTACAAAACACTTTTTTTATGGTTGGGATCACCAAAGGCACGCGTCAAGGTGACATTACTTGTTCTTTTCCATGATGGGACAAGGTTAGATCAGTTATGTACTGTATTCCTTTTTCCCATGAAACCAAGAGAAAGAAATACTTTATTTGGATTGGTTATATTATTCTACACACATACAAAACCCCTCCGTTTTTAATATTTACCTGACTCATCACTTTACCTGACGATCCCAGTCAGAGTAATTAATGGGGAAAGTATCCAACTTCTTTAGGCCTTCTGGCCAAACAACTGTGAAATGTTACGCTGCATTTTCTCGTTAATCCTAAAGTCTTGGGAGGTTATCACCCAGTTTTCCCCTTCCTTTCTTTGCTACATATCTTCAAGTAATATATAACAAACAACAGCAAAAAATGATGATGATTGACGATGACGACTGGACGATGATCTCTGTGATCTCAAGCATAGCCTAAAGGCTCAGAAACCCCAGATGCAACATAAAAGCAATTTTAAAAATGTATTCTTTTAAATCTCTTGATTATATACGCCCTCGCATGTAATTTGGAATGCGGATGAGGAGTAGACTTGCTTTCCTGAACATCAGGAGGTTGGCAAACTGATTAAGAAGGCAGATACATGAAGACCTTTGATGTTGGAAAAAACACCCAGGAATGTGTTCTGCCCACAGAGAAGAACGACGGGCAGGTGGAGAAGGGCATTGTCGGAATATTGTGCCTCCAGACTCCAGATGTCCTGTTTAGCTTGGCAATCATTGACAACCACACATTAGAATAAACTTGATCATGCCTGCCTGGAAAGGTGCTAACCGTCTTTCTAACTGCTTGGGCTTTTTGACATGCCCCCAGGAATCATTTTTGAGAGTCTCATATTGTGGGAAAATCACCAGCATGCAAGTACTTGAAGGTTTTTCAAAATTAAACTTTTCATCTCTTTTCCCATTTCTGCTTGTTCAAGTTAGTTAATTGAGGAATAGACAGGTTAAAAAAGTGTAATGGCCTCTCTTCTGTCTCTTGTCTCTGTGCTCTTTCTCTCTCTCTCTCTCCCTCTCCAGCTGTTTCCTGCAGATTCTTAGGCACATTCCTGGCTTAACTGAGGAATGATATGTGTGGGTAACGGGTTCCCAATGGAAAACCACACAGTATTATTACTAGGTTTTAAATAATGTCTGAACAGTTTTTATGGATTAAATGTGCCAGAAGAACAATAAGTGGTGTGGGATGCGTTTTCTCATGTGGGAACTACCTATTACCGCTTCTCTCCCATCCTTTTTTCCCCATGATGTACTCACCCCAGACAGAAGTGACAGGGAACTGATTGCTGTGTTTGCTTTGCTGGGTTTTTCTAGTCAAAAACCACACTTCAGAAAATCCCAGTCTTGAACCGACCTTACGCCCTGGCTCAGTGCTAGGAATCCTGGGAAGAGTGATGTCGTACTGTGGCCGCAGAGCGCGCGCTGACAAGAAGGCTCACGACTCACAAAACAACACGTCCCAGAATTCCCTAGCATTGAGACAGGGGGCAGATTAAAGCGGGGTCCAATTGAAGTATTTCTGCCGTCGCTGTTGTGTGGTGTGTTGGGGCGCCTATGTCATTTAAATGCTGGCCCAAACAATAAGTCCTTTGGGTGGGCTTAACTGCCAAGAAACAGAAAAGCAACGAGAGACAAAGGAAAGCCCAGCCAGGCGAGGGGAAAAGCCAGCAGAGGGTGGGCGGACACGCAACACAGAAAAACGATAGCACTCCAAACATGGCACAGCCTCAACCACTGAAATAAGCGGGAAATGCCCCCGGCTCGTGGAAGACATGCTTGAGCCTACGCGGGGAGCGTGAAGTACGCTTTCTGCGGCACCACATCTCAGATTGAGTTTATTTTGTTATACTGTTTCTTGACTGTCCAGCTCTCACAACCATACAATGTTGATGGGGGAATATGATGGCTTGGATGATCCTAACTTGACATCCCCCTTTTGTTGATATTTTGCACTTTAAGATCTTGTCCAGTCTCTTTCATAGCTGCCCCTCCAATCCCAGTTCTTCTTGTTTTTGACTGCATCCCCATTTGATCAGTGATTGACCCAACTTTTATGGCGAAATCTTTAAACTATTTCAATTTCCTATTCATCTGTATTGAATTCCTGATCTCCTCCATCGTTGATTCGTTTTGTTGTTTAAGGTCAGTAGCAAAGCTGCCTATGGCACTTTCCTCTATGACCCATTAGCAATTGTTTAAGTCTTGATTTTTTTGCTTTAATTTTATGGTGTTGTTTGCATATCTTTAGATTGCTGGTGATATTCTTTCCTTGGATCTTCACTCCTTTCCTCCATGTCTAAACTTGCTCTGCGTATTATATTTCCAATCACAAGTTGACAATAGGATAGGGTAATAGAATGCGGACTGCTCACCAAAACCCAACTTTCCAATTGTAAAAAACCTTCTAATTCTTTGTCACAAACAGAGCTCTCTGACAGAGACGGCTAAATGTCTCCAAAACATACAGTTCCCAGAATTCCATATCAGGAACCCCTATGGTTAGTTAAATGGGCTTTTGTCCCAAAACTGGATTCTTTCTTGCTCTGTGGATACGCCCAGTAAGAAGCAGCGCTGCTTAATTTTCCTTGTTCTGTGACTCATTAAAGAGTCACTCTGTCAGCATGAGAGGATGCAGACCCTTCCTGCTCCTACCTAAAACATCTCCACCCAAACAGCAGGCATTGCCTTTCAGAACTGATAGTACCAATGCTGCTTGCTCTGAAATCCCGTCTTGGCATTGCTCCTCGTGGCCACATTGGCTTTAAATGCTGGCCCACTGCAGCCACAATATTGTACGATTGATGCAAGAAGGAGCTCAGGGTCCACACAGCCTTCATCCTCTTGGTAGGGAGTAATAAATGAGCTTTTGGGAGGCAATTGGCTTACACATTTGTAAGCGGCTTCGGGATTGTAGTCACTGATAAGCGGTATATAGAAATGTACTTGCTATGGCTATTGCCTCTTCAATTGCAATACTACATGACACCAATGCTATGGTTTGTTGAGGGGTCTCCTGCATTATAGCCATCAGGATTCCACACCTAAACCAGACGCCCCTCAATTTTCACCCAACCGCACGGGGAGATTTTTTTAAGGAGTTTCATAATAGTGAAAATATAGATTTAAGATTAAAAAAAAAATTTAAACTCAGTTTAATGGTGGTTTCCATTTACTACCAATTTCTCTTTCAGATGAAACGATTGGCCAGCCTTGTGTTGTTGTTTTAATGGACATATAAAATTTCATAAAATTATTTGCTATTAATTAATGGCCCATATTTATAAAACATGCAGGTTGTGAAAACATTTCCACAAGCTTTGATTTTAAAAGAATAAGTTGAAATTTCAGTATTTTCATATTTCTCTTCCTCAAAATGAGGACAGCATTTTTGTTGAAGGTGATTTGGACTTCCTCACCAAAAGGACCACTTTAATCATCCAGGAACTTGTTATTAGAACGTTGGGCTTGTTGCCTGTGATTTGAATAGGTTTCTGTATACAGTTGCTTTCTTGGGTTTTCAGACTACTGCTAAAGAAAAAAAAAAGAAGGCTTCTTTTGGATGCTTGAAGTGATCTTGAAGTGCCCTTTAATAGGTCTCGTAAACAGTCCTTTCTTAAAGGTCCGGTAGGAAGAAACACAGTCTGCTGGTTATCTCAGATTCCAAAGGAGATGCAGATCCCAAAACTGCACTTGGCACAACATGCTCCATAACAATTCTCTCTTTTTCTGCTCGGGAGTTGGACAATGTTGTATTTTTAGTTCTTCTAATCTGGATTGTATTTGAGAATCCAGTGACATATTTCAGCTGCCTCATCTTCTCATACCAGAGGGTCCCCACTTTCAAGGACTCCTGGACTTTCCAGTGAATCAATGAGAAATGTATTGTTTTAAATTCAGGAACCAGAAGCAGTACTCAGCCTTTCTAAATGCTATGCTGGTTCGAACTACTGGAACATGCAGTCCAATAACCTCTGGGGATCTCATGCTTCAGCCGCACTGGATCACGTCGAGCTACTTGAGCAGCATGCATAGGATTCCATGAAAAAAATATTGTCTTTCCATCTAATGGTCTTATTTTATGGAGGCTACACACATCCCTCTACCATTCGTGGGGCCACAAAAACCCATGGGGAATCTGCAAAAACCGCAAGTAAAAACAAAAAGCACTGTGTTTTTACTCTGAGAGAACATCCTCTCTCGAATCTTAGTTCCTCAGTGCCACTCTGCCCGATTGATCATTAATTTTGCTGGGCTCAAACATGCCTAGTTGAGTGTCTCTCTAGGAATCTCTCGGTCTCCTTCAGTTGCAACTTTTGGTTTAAGGTGACCATAGAGTTGTGTTGGTAGGACCTAGAAATTCCTGTAGAGAGAACAGTATTAATAAAAGCAGTGACTCGTCAAATTAGCCACAACTGTGACGTTTCAATACAAGTGTACATTTTCCAGCTTTTTTCATTTAAATTTAACTTAACTTGTATGTCACTGTAAAAGGATTTGCCTGTGTACAAAGCTTGAAAAATTACATTGTAGACTCCCAGAAATTCTCCCAGCCACTTTGGCCCTATGCTAGCCATAGGTTACTGGAGTTATATTTGTTCAAATCCAATTCATTTCCTTCATTTCTCTTGGAGGCAGTTTGAGGAAGTTTAGAATAGGATGAGGGTTACAGGATGGCATTGTCTGCAGTGCAGGGTATCAATAGTTTGGACCCCACTTTAACTGCCATGGTTGCAGTGCTATGGAATTTTGGGATCTTGTAGTTTTGTGCGATATTTAACTTTCTCTATCAGCGCATTCGGTGGCCCCACCAAACTATACAAACCAGGAATCCATAGCACTGAGGCATGGGCAGTTAACGTGGGTATCAAACTGCATTTATTTCTGCCAATGCACAGACTCCAATTCTATGTTGCCCTAGTTACTATGTGCATTGATTGTTGCTAATTTTTCCAACCAACACCATGATAGGATTTGCCTGGAAAGAAAACTCTGCCCCCAGTTCCCAACCTGGCTAAAACTGAAAGTATAGTACTATTCTATTAGGGCCTCTATGCATGAAAGGGGCTGTTGTACCATAATCCCTTGGTAGTAGAACCATTTGCCAGACCAGTTTAAGATGCTGGGGTCCTGAAGCAGTTCTCAAAATAAGGTCCCTTTTAGTACAGTAGTTGTGTGAAGAGTGTTCTCTGATAGTAATGGCATAGAAATTAATAAATAATAAATATTATAAAGTTTCAAGGTACACATAGAGGAATAGACAAAACAGCACAGACATTTTTCATTTACAACTCACTTCTCACTTTTTAACACTGCAACTTTCGGGAGATAAACAGACGATCTGCATGCATTTTTCTCATCACTAACATAAAAATGTTTGATAACAGTTCATAGAGAAAAGGAAGCCATCTATGCCTTCCCTTTCCCATCAGTACTGGGACCCGAGCCTATGAAGGCCTGGAGCAATTGCACCAACTGAATCATTCTTAGATATAATCGGGCCCTGAGGGTGCCACATGGGGCCCGGGGGCCGACAAAGAGGCTCACGAGGGCGCAAGGACAAGGAATTATGTTTTGGGTGAAGGAAAGAGGCGGGGGAAAACGTATGCACTTTTGACATGTTTGGTGTTTTTGTATTTGGGGGCTGAACCATTTGCGGGAAGTGTGACACTAGGAACTAGGAGTGGCCAGCCCGACGACCCAAACGTACGGGGTTATAAATGTCAGTTATTTGTACAACACTTGTAGTCCTTTCCTTCTCAAAACGGAGGATCCAGGCGACGACCAGAAAGAAGACCTGTGCAGGCAAATCACTTAATTGTGGCAGGATCATGATGAATGGCCTCCTTCCCTCAAGGGCTTGACATCTGTATAGTAGCACCAATGCGATTTTACGCTATAAAAGACTCAATGCACACAGTTTTCCAACCATATAATATGACATTCTAAAATGAAAAAATTGGCTGGGGTGGGATTTGTATAGTTGGAATGCATGTGTCACGTCATGGGAACGTTCCAAAATCCCTTTCAGTTTCAGGATGATCAGGAAAATTTTAGAAAGGCAGCCACAGTGATACCTTTTGCCATGGAAAAGTATTTATTTGTACAATTGCCCTAAAATGGTTTGCATTTGATTCTCAACTGGTTCTGCCAGCTATTAACTTTTCTTTAGTATTAGTTACACCTTGTATGTTAAGAGCAAAAGAGATACTGCTGAAGATTGGATGATTGAAAAGCTTACTGAAAATACTTAATTTATCTGTCTGGGATCTAGAATTTAATGTCCACCCCTAATTATGTTACTTTCTTAGGAGGAACCAGCCATGCTTTCACCCATTAGCATTACCTAATTTAGCTTCTGTTGATTTATTTAAAATTGACTACTAGAATGAGTTTTGCGTGAGGAGGGACAAACCAACATTTTTCTTTACTTTTGATTTTATCCAGGTAGAAACAATACGTGATAGCTTTTATATTTTAAACGAGGAAAACGTTGCATCTCTATTTTCTGTATAATTAGCATAGATCAAGTATTTTCCATTACTTAATTATGGATGTAATCTGGCACCAACCTGCAGGGAATAAGCCTTTACCTTTTAACATATTGGATCTTGCTTCTGCTTGAAGATGCAATATCCAGTCTATCTTTAGCATTGCAGATCTATGACTTGCATACTCCATCCTTCCCCACTCTATACAGCTATAAACAGGGGAGGTATCAGTCTTGTTCTTAACCTTATTTTGAATCCCCCATGTCAAAAAATTAAATTACTTGGGGAGACTTTAGATGATTGAAAAGCTAGTACAGTCGATGTTGGACTATGAATCTGCAGGACAGGGTTCAAATCCCCAACTCAGCCATGGAAACCCACTGGGTGTACCTGGGCAAATCACGGGCTCTCTCAGCCTCAGAGGAAGCAAAAAGGGCAACTGGTTAAAGGAAGGAGGAATCTTGTCATGAAAAGCCCTGAAGCGTTCACCTTAAGGTTTTACCATAAGTGGGAAGCAACCTGAAGGCAAACAGCAACAACTACTTTTTGATGACAACAACATGAAGCAACTAGAAACACACCTCCTCCCAAAAAAAACAGTCAGGCTGTCTGTCTGTCCACGGATTCTACCATTGTGAGTCCCATACACTAGCAAAGTAACATAACCCTCAGCCTGGAGGCATTTTTCATGCACGACAGCCCGCCCTAAGTGGAAGAAGCGAAGCTCTTAATAGGCTAAGCCTTATTCTGTAAGCTATATCTCTAGAAGATGAGATTTGGTAAGAGCGAGTAGTAAGTACTACTGCGCTTCTTGATGAATATGCTTGAACCTTTTGCTTTTAACATCACCTAGAATGGTTTAACAACAAGCACACTATCCAGACCAGCCAACCACACACCAGGGACGTAGCCCAAGGGGGGGGGGGTTCTCTGTCGGGTAAGGTATCCCCCCCCCCCCTACCCCCCCCCCCCTCCCTTTCCACTCTAGAAATGAATGGCATGTGTGCTGTGCGCCGCCGCACCCCAACCAACCCCATTTATAATGGT